>NW_027478165.1:7915757-8218787 GCF_051020975.1 Osmia lignaria lignaria
GGCCCCTTTCTTTGAGATAACTCTGCACTAGTGCGAGCCGCAAATGCCACTTCCAGCTTAGCTGTGCAGAAGAAGAACAACAAGAAGAAGAAATATCTCGAAATATGTCCGTCAGGCCCCTTCCCTTGAGATAAATCTGCAAATATCTCGGAAACGAAGCGAGCTATGGCAAAATGTTAAGAGACCTTTTTTGTAGAGAATTAAGTTTCCTACTTTTTATGTTCTATGATATTTTTTGATCAGATGCGCAGTTCTCGAGATATATCAAGATATTTAAAAGTTCCGAAGCCGCACCAACATAATAGAGATACAGAAACACCGTGGCCCCTTTCTTTGAGATAACTCTGCACTATTGCGAGCTGCAAATGCCACTTCCAGCTTAGCTGTGCAGAAGAAGAACAACAAGAAGAAGAAATATCTCGAAATATGTCCGTCAGGCCCCTTCCCTTGAGATAAATCTGCAAATATCTCGGAAACGAAGAGAGCTATGGCAAAATGTTAAGAGACCTTTTTTGTAGAGAATTAAGTTTCCTACTTTTTATGTTCTATGATATTCTTTGATCAGATGCGTAGTTCTCGAGATATATCAAGATATTTAAAAGTTCCGAAGCCGCACCAACATAATAGAGATACAGAAACACCGTGGCCCCCTTCTTTGAGATAACTCTGCACTATTGCGAGCTGGAAATGCCACTTCCAGTTTAGCTGTGCAGAAGAAGAACAACAAGAAGAAGAAATATCTCGAAATATGTCCGTTAGGCCCCTTCCCTTCAGATAAATCTGCAAATATCTCGGAAACGAAGCGAGCTATGGCAAAATGTTAAGAAACCTTTTTTGTAGAGAATTAAGTTTCCTACTTTTTATGTTCTATGATATTTTTTGATCAGATGCGCAGTTCTCGAGATATATCAAGATATTTAAAAGTTCCGAAGCCGCACCAACATAATAGAGATACAGAAACACCGTGGCCCCTTTCTTTGAGATAACTCTGCACTATTGCGAGCTGCAAATGCCACTTCCAGCTTAGCTGTGCAGAAGAAGAACAACAAGAAGAAGAAATATCTCGAAATATGTCCGTCAGGCCCTTTCCCTTCAGATATATCTGCAAATATCTCGGAAAGGAAGCGAGCTATGGCAAAATGCTAAGAGACCTTTTTTGTAGAGAATTATGTTTCCTACAATTTATGTTCTATGATATTTTTTCATCAGAAGCGTAGTTTTCGAGATATATCGAGATATTCAAAAGTTCCGAAGCCGCACCAACATAATGGAGATACAGAAACACCGTGGCCCCTTTCTTTGAGATAACTCTGCACTAGTGCGAGCCGCAAATGCCACTTCCAGCTTAGCTGTGCAGAAGAAGAACAACAAGAAGAAGAAATATCTCGAAATATGTCCGTCAGGCCCCTTCCCTTGAGATAAATCTGCAAATATCTCGGAAACGAAGCGAGCTATGGCTAAATGTTAAGAGACCTTTTTTGTAGAGAATTAAGTTTCCTACTTTTTATGTTCTATGATATTTTTTGATCAGATGCGTAGTTCTCGAGATATATCAAGATATTTAAAAGTTCCGAAGCCGCACCAACATAATAGAGATACAGAAACACCGTGGCCCCTTTCTTTGAGATAACTCTGCACTAGGGCGAGCCGCAAATGCCACTTCCAGCTTAGCTGTGCAGAAGAAGAACAACAAGAAGAAGAAATATCTCGAAATATGTCCGTCAGGCCCCTTCCCTTGAGATAAATCTGCAAATATCTCGGAAACGAAGCGAGCTATGGCAAAATGTTACGAGACCTTTTTTGTAGAGAATTAAGTTTCCTACTTTTTATGTTCTATGATATTTTTTGATCAGATGCGTAGTTCTCGAGATATATCAAGATATTTAAAAGTTCCGAAGCCGCACCAACATAATAGAGATACAGAAACACCGTCGCCCCTTTCTTTGAGATAACTTTGCACTATTGCGAGCTGTAAATGCCACTTCCAGCTTAGTTGTGCAGAAGAAGTACAACAAGAAGAAGAAATATCTCGAAATATGTCCGTCAGGCCCCTTCCCTTGAGATATATCTGCAAATATCTCGGAAACGAAGCGAGCTATGGCAAAATGTTAAGAGACCTTTTTTGTAGAGAATTATGTTTCCTACAATTTATCTTGTATGATATTTTTTGATCAGAAGCGTAGTTTTCGAGATATATCGAGATATTCAAAAGTTCCGAAGCCGCACCAACATAATGGAGATACAGAAACACCGTGGCCCCTTTCTTTGAGATAACTCTGCACTAGTGCGAGCCGCAAATGCCACTTCCAGCTTAGCTGTGCAGAAGAAGAACAACAAGAAGAAGAAATATCTCGAAATATGTCCGTCAGGCCCCTTCCCTTGAGATAAATCTGCAAATATCTCGGAAACGAAGCGAGCTATGGCAAAATGTTAAGAGACCTTTTTTGTAGAGAATTAAGTTTCCTACTTTTTATGTTCTATGATATTTTTTGATCAGATGCGTAGTTCTCGAGATATATCAAGATATTTAAAAGTTCCGAAGCCGCACCAACATAATAGAGATACAGAAACACCGTGGCCCCTTTCTTTGAGATAACTCTGCACTAGGGCGAGCCGCAAATGCCACTTCCAGCTTAGCTGTGCAGAAGAAGAACAACAAGAAGAAGAAATATCTCGAAATATGTCCGTCAGGCCCCTTCCCTTGAGATAAATCTGCAAATATCTCGGAAACGAAGCGAGCTATGGCAAAATGTTACGAGACCTTTTTTGTAGAGAATTAAGTTTCCTACTTTTTATGTTCTATGATATTTTTTGATCAGATGCGTAGTTCTCGAGATATATCAAGATATTTAAAAGTTCCGAAGCCGCACCAACATAATAGAGATACAGAAACACCGTCGCCCCTTTCTTTGAGATAACTTTGCACTATTGCGAGCTGTAAATGCCACTTCCAGCTTAGTTGTGCAGAAGAAGTACAACAAGAAGAAGAAATATCTCGAAATATGTCCGTCAGGCCCCTTCCCTTGAGATATATCTGCAAATATCTCGGAAACGAAGCGAGCTATGGCAAAATGTTAAGAGACCTTTTTTGTAGAGAATTATGTTTCCTACAATTTATCTTGTATGATATTTTTTGATCAGAAGCGTAGTTTTCGAGATATATCGAGATATTTAAAAGTTCCGAAGCCGCACCAACAGAATAGAGATACAGAAACACCGTGGCTCCTTTCTTTGAGATAACTCTGCACTATTGCGAGCTGGAAATGCCACTTCCAGTTTAGCTGTGCAGAAGAAGAACAACAAGAAGAAGAAATATCTCGAAATATGTCCGTCAGGCCCCTTCCCTTGAGATAAATCTGCAAATATCTCGGAAACGAAGCGAGCTATGGCAAAATGTTACGAGACCTTTTTTGTAGAGAATTAAGTTTCCTACTTTTTATGTTCTATGATATTTTTTGATCAGATGCGTAGTTCTCGAGATATATCAAGATATTTAAAAGTTCCGAAGCCGCACCAACATAATAGAGATACAGAAACACCGTCGCCCCTTTCTTTGAGATAACTTTGCACTATTGCGAGCTGTAAATGCCACTTCCAGCTTAGTTGTGCAGAAGAAGTACAACAAGAAGAAGAAATATCTCGAAATATGTCCGTCAGGCCCCTTCCCTTGAGATATATCTGCAAATATCTCGGAAACGAAGCGAGCTATGGCAAAATGTTAAGAGACCTTTTTTGTAGAGAATTATGGTTCCTACAATTTATGTTCTATGATATTTTTTGATCAGAAGCGTAGTTTTCGAGATATATCGAGATATTTAAAAGTTCCGAAGCCGCACCAACATAATAGAGATACAGAAACACCGTGGCCCCTTTCTTTGAGATAACTCTGCACTAGTGCGAGCCGCAAATGCCACTTCCAGCTTAGCTGTGCAGAAGAAGAACAACAAGAAGAAGAAATATCTCGAAATATGTCCGTCAGGCCCCTTCCCTTGAGATAAATCTGCAAATATCTCGGAAAGGAAGCGAGCTATGGCAAAATGTTAAGAGACCTTTTTTGTAGAGAATTAAGTTTCCTACTTTTTATGTTCTATGATATTTTTTGATCAGATGCGTAGTTCTCGAGATATATCAAGATATTTAAAAGTTCCGAAGCCGCACCAACATAATACAGATACAGAAACACCGTGGCCCCTTTCTTTGAGATAACGCTGCACTAGTGCGAGCCGCAAATGCCACTTCCAGCTTAGCTGTGCAGAAGAAGAACAACAAGAAGAAGAAATATCTCGAAATATGTCCGTCAGGCCCCTTCCCTTGAGATAAATCTGCAAATATCTCGGAAACGAAGCGAGCTATGGCAAAATGTTAAGAGACCTTTTTTGTAGAGAATTAAGTTTCCTACTTTTTATGTTCTATGATATTTTTTGATCAGATGCGTAGTTCTCGAGATATATCAAGATATTTAAAAGTTCCGAAGCCGCACCAACATAATAGAGATACAGAAACACCGTGGCCCCTTTCTTTGAGATAACTCTGCACTATTGCGAGCTGGAAATGCCACTTCCAGTTTAGCTGTGCAGAAGAAGAACAACAAGAAGAAGAAATATCTCGAAATATGTCCGTTAGGCCCCTTCCCTTCAGATAAATCTGCAAATATCTCGGAAACGAAGCGAGCTATGGCAAAATGTTAAGAGACCTTTTTTGTAGAGAATTAAGTTTCCTACTTTTTATGTTCTATGATATTTTTTGATCAGATGCGCAGTTCTCGAGATATATCAAGATATTTAAAAGTTCCGAAGCCGCACCAACATAATAGAGATACAGAAACACAGTGGCCCCTTTCTTTGAGATAACTCTGCACTATTGCGAGCTGCAAATGCCACTTCCAGCTTAGCTGTGCAGAAGAAGAACAACAAGAAGAAGAAATATCTCGAAATATGTCCGTCAGGCCCCTTCCCTTGAGATAAATCTGCAAATATCTCGGAAACGAAGCGAGCTATGGCAAAATGTTAAGAGACCTTTTTTGTAGAGAATTAAGTTTCCTACTTTCTATGTTCTATGATATTTTTTGATCAGATGCGTAGTTCTCGAGATATATCAAGATATTTATGAGTTCCGAAGCCGCACCAACATAATACAGATACAGAAACACCGTCGCCCCTTTCTTTGAGATAACTTTGCACTATTGCGAGCTGTAAATGCCACTTCTAGCTTAGCTGTGCAGAAGAAGTACAACAAGAAGAAGAAATATCTCGAAATATGTCCGTCAGGCCCCTTCCCTTGAGATATATCTGCAAATATCTCGGAAACGAAGCGAGCTATGGCAAAATGTTAAGAGACCTTTTTTGTAGAGAATTATGTTTCCTACAATTTATGTTCTATGACATTTTTTGATCAGAAGCGTAGTTTTCGAGATATATCGAGATATTTAAAAGTTCCGAAGCCGCACCAACATAATAGAGATACAGAAACACCGTGGCCCCTTTCTTTGAGATAACTCTGCACTAGTGCGAGCCGCAAATGCCACTTCCAGCTTAGCTGTGCAGAAGAAGAACAACAAGAAGAAGAAATATCTCGAAATATGTCCGTCATGCCCCTTCCCTTGAGATAAATCTGCAAATATCTCGGAAACGAAGAGAGCTATGGCAAAATGTTAAGAGACCTTTTTTGTAGAGAATTAAGTTTCCCACTTTTTATGTTCTATGATATTTTTTGATCAGATGCGTAGTTCTCGAGATATATCAAGATATTTAAAAGTTCCGAAGCCGCACCAACATAATAGAGATACAGAAACACCGTGGCCCCTTTCTTTGAGATAACTCTGCACTATTGCGAGCTGCAAATGCCACTTCCAGCTTAGCTGTGCAGAAGAAGAACAACAAGAAGAAGAAATATCTCGAAATATGTCCGTCAGGCCCCTTCCCTTGAGATAAATCTGCAAATATCTCGGAAACGAAGCGAGCTATGGCAAAATGTTACGAGACCTTTTTTGTAGAGAATTAAGTTTCCTACTTTTTATGTTCTATGATATTTTTTGATCAGATGCGTAGTTCTCGAGATATATCAAGATATTTAAAAGTTCCGAAGCCGCACCAACATAATAGAGATACAGAAACACCGTGGCCCCTTTCTTTGAGATAACTCTGCACTAGTGCGAGCCGCAAATGCCACTTCCAGCTTAGCTGTGCAGAAGAAGAACAACAAGAAGAAGAAATATCTCGAAATATGTCCGTCAGGCCCCTTCCCTTGAGATAAATCTGCAAATATCTCGGAAACGAAGCGAGCTATGGCAAAATGTTAAGAGACCTTTTTTGTAGAGAATTATGTTTCCTACAATTTATCTTGTATGATATTTTTTGATCAGAAGCGTAGTTTTCGAGATATATCGAGATATTTAAAAGTTCCGAAGCCGCACAAACAGAATAGAGATACAGAAACACCGTGGCTCCTTTCTTTGAGATAACTCTGCACTATTGCGAGCTGGAAATGCCACTTCCAGTTTAGCTGTGCAGAAGAAGAACAACAAGAAGAAGAAATATCTCGAAATATGTCCGTCAGGCCCCTTCCCTTGAGATAAATCTGCAAATATCTCGGAAACGAAGCGAGCTATGGCAAAATGTTAAGAGACCTTTTTTGTAGAGAATTAAGTTTCCTACTTTTTATGTTCTATGATATTTTTTGATCAGATGCGTAGTTCTCGAGATATATCAAGATATTTAAAAGTTCCGAAGCCGCACCAACATAATAGAGATACAGAAACACCGTGGCCCCTTTCTTTGAGATAACTCTGCACTAGTGCGAGCCGCAAATGCCACTTCCAGCTTAGCTGTGCAGAAGAAGAACAACAAGAAGAAGAAATGTCTCGAAATATGTCCGTCAGGCCCCTTCCCTTGAGATAAATCTGCAAATATCTCGGAAACGAAGCGAGCTATGGCAAAATGTTAAGAGACCTTTTTTGTAGAGAATTAAGTTTCCTACTTTTTGTGTTCTATGATATTTTTTGATCAGATGCGTAGTTCTCGAGATATATCAAGATATTTAAAAGTTCCGAAGCCGCACCAACATAATAGAGATACAGAAACACAGTGGCCCCTTTCTTTGAGATAACTCTGCACTATTGCGAGCTGCAAATGCCACTTCCAGCTTAGCTGTGCAGAAGAAGAACAACAAGAAGAAGAAATATCTCGAAATATGTCCGTCAGGCCCCTTCCCTTGAGATAAATCTGCAAATATCTCGGAAACGAAGCGAGCTATGGCAAAATGTTAAGAGACCTTTTTTGTAGAGAATTAAGTTTCCTACTTTCTATGTTCTATGATATTTTTTGATCAGATGCGTAGTTCTCGAGATATATCAAGATATTTATGAGTTCCGAAGCCGCACGAACATAATACAGATACAGAAACACCGTCGCCCCTTTCTTTGAGATAACTTTGCACTATTGCGAGCTGTAAATGCCACTTCTAGCTTAGCTGTGCAGAAGAAGTACAACAAGAAGAAGAAATATCTCGAAATATGTCCGTCAGGCCCCTTCCCTTGAGATATATCTGCAAATATCTCGGAAACGAAGCGAGCTATGGCAAAATGTTAAGAGACCTTTTTTGTAGAGAATTATGTTTCCTACAATTTATGTTCTATGACATTTTTTGATCAGAAGCGTAGTTTTCGAGATATATCGAGATATTTAAAAGTTCCGAAGCCGCACCAACATAATAGAGATACAGAAACACCGTGGCCCCTTTCTTTGAGATAACTCTGCACTAGTGCGAGCCGCAAATGCCACTTCCAGCTTAGCTGTGCAGAAGAAGAACAACAAGAAGAAGAAATATCTCGAAATATGTCCGTCATGCCCCTTCCCTTGAGATAAATCTGCAAATATCTCGGAAACGAAGAGAGCTATGGCAAAATGTTAAGAGACCTTTTTTGTAGAGAATTAAGTTTCCCACTTTTTATGTTCTATGATATTTTTTGATCAGATGCGTAGTTCTCGAGATATATCAAGATATTTAAAAGTTCCGAAGCCGCACCAACATAATAGAGATACAGAAACACCGTGGCCCCTTTCTTTGAGATAACTCTGCACTATTGCGAGCTGCAAATGCCACTTCCAGCTTAGCTGTGCAGAAGAAGAACAACAAGAAGAAGAAATATCTCGAAATATGTCCGTCAGGCCCCTTCCCTTGAGATAAATCTGCAAATATCTCGGAAACGAAGCGAGCTATGGCAAAATGTTACGAGACCTTTTTTGTAGAGAATTAAGTTTCCTACTTTTTATGTTCTATGATATTTTTTGATCAGATGCGTAGTTCTCGAGATATATCAAGATATTTAAAAGTTCCGAAGCCGCACCAACATAATAGAGATACAGAAACACCGTGGCCCCTTTCTTTGAGATAACTCTGCACTAGTGCGAGCCGCAAATGCCACTTCCAGCTTAGCTGTGCAGAAGAAGAACAACAAGAAGAAGAAATATCTCGAAATATGTCCGTCAGGCCCCTTCCCTTGAGATAAATCTGCAAATATCTCGGAAACGAAGCGAGCTATGGCAAAATGTTAAGAGACCTTTTTTGTAGAGAATTATGTTTCCTACAATTTATCTTGTATGATATTTTTTGATCAGAAGCGTAGTTTTCGAGATATATCGAGATATTTAAAAGTTCCGAAGCCGCACCAACAGAATAGAGATACAGAAACACCGTGGCTCCTTTCTTTGAGATAACTCTGCACTATTGCGAGCTGGAAATGCCACTTCCAGTTTAGCTGTGCAGAAGAAGAACAACAAGAAGAAGAAATATCTCGAAATATGTCCGTCAGGCCCCTTCCCTTGAGATAAATCTGCAAATATCTCGAAAACGAAGCGAGCTATGGCAAAATGTTAAGAGACCTTTTTTGTAGAGAATTAAGTTTCCTACTTTTTATGTTCTATGATATTTTTTGATCAGATGCGTAGTTCTCGAGATATATCAAGATATTTAAAAGTTCCGAAGCCGCACCAACATAATAGAGATACAGAAACACCGTGGCCCCTTTCTTTGAGATAACTCTGCACTAGTGCGAGCCGCAAATGCCACTTCCAGCTTAGCTGTGCAGAAGAAGAACAACAAGAAGAAGAAATGTCTCGAAATATGTCCGTCAGGCCCCTTCCCTTGAGATAAATCTGCAAATATCTCGGAAACGAAGCGAGCTATGGCAAAATGTTAAGAGACCTTTTTTGTAGAGAATTAAGTTTCCTACTTTTTGTGTTCTATGATATTTTTTGATCAGATGCGTAGTTCTCGAGATATATCAAGATATTTAAAAGTTCCGAAGCCGCACCAACATAATAGAGATACAGAAACACCGTGGCCCCTTTCTTTGAGATAACTCTGCACTAGGGCGAGCCGCAAATGCCACTTCCAGCTTAGCTGTGCAGAAGAAGAACAACAAGAAGAAGAAATATCTCGAAATATGTCCGTCAGGCCCCTTCCCTTGAGATAAATCTGCAAATATCTCGGAAACGAAGCGAGCTATGGCAAAATGTTACGAGACCTTTTTTGTAGAGAATTAAGTTTCCTACTTTTTATGTTCTATGATATTTTTTGATCAGATGCGTAGTTCTCGAGATATATCAAGATATTTAAAAGTTCCGAAGCCGCACCAACATAATAGAGATACAGAAACACCGTCGCCCCTTTCTTTGAGATAACTTTGCACTATTGCGAGCTGTAAATGCCACTTCCAGCTTAGCTGTGCAGAAGAAGAACAACAAGAAGAAGAAATATCTCGAAATATGTCCGTCATGCCCCTTCCCTTGAGATAAATCTGCAAATATCTCGGAAACGAAGAGAGCTATGGCAAAATGTTAAGAGACCTTTTTTGTAGAGAATTAAGTTTCCCACTTTTTATGTTCTATGATATTTTTTGATCAGATGCGTAGTTCTCGAGATATATCAAGATATTTAAAAGTTCCGAAGCCGCACCAACATAATAGAGATACAGAAACACCGTGGCCCCTTTCTTTGAGATAACTCTGCACTATTGCGAGCTGCAAATGCCACTTCCAGCTTAGCTGTGCAGAAGAAGAACAACAAGAAGAAGAAATATCTCGAAATATGTCCGTCAGGCCCCTTCCCTTGAGATAAATCTGCAAATATCTCGGAAACGAAGCGAGCTATGGCAAAATGTTACGAGACCTTTTTTGTAGAGAATTAAGTTTCCTACTTTTTATGTTCTATAATATTTTTTGATCAGATGCGTAGTTCTCGAGATATATCAAGATATTTAAAAGTTCCGAAGCCGCACCAACATAATAGAGATACAGAAACACCGTGGCCCCTTTCTTTGAGATAACTCTGCACTATTGCGAGCTGGAAATGCCACTTCCAGTTTAGCTGTGCAGAAGAAGAACAACAAGAAGAAGAAATATCTCGAAATATGTCCGTCAGGCCCCTTCCCTTGAGATAAATCTGCAAATATCTCGGAAACGAAGCGAGCTATGGCAAAATGTTAAGAGACCTTTTTTGTAAAGAATTAAGTTTCCTACTTTTTATGTTCTATGATATTTTTTGATCAGATGCGTAGTTCTCGAGATATATCAAGATATTTAAAAGTTCCGAAGCCGCACCAACATAATAGAGATACAGAAACACCGTCGCCCCTTTCTTTGAGATAACTTTGCACTATTGCGAGCTGTAAATGCCACTTCCAGCTTAGCTGTGCAGAAGAAGTACAACAAGAAGAAGAAATATCTCGAAATATGTCCGTCAGGCCCCTTCCCTTGAGATATATCTGCAAATATCTCGGAAACGAAGCGAGCTATGGCAAAATGTTAAGAGACCTTTTTTGTAGAGAATTATGGTTCCTACAATTTATGTTCTATGATATTTTTTGATCAGAAGCGTAGTTTTCGAGATATATCGAGATATTTAAAAGTTCCGAAGCCGCACCAACATAATAGAGATACAAGAAACACCGTGGCCCCTTTCTTTGAGATAACTCTGCCCTAGTGCGAACTGCAAATGCCACTTCCTGCTTAGCTGTGCAGAAGAAGAACAACAAGAAGAAGAAATATCTCGAAATATGTCCGTCAGGCCCCTTCCCTTGAGATAAATCTGCAAATATCTCGGAAAGGAAGCGAGCTATGGCAAAATGTTAAGAGACCTTTTTTGTAGAGAATTATGGTTCCTACAATTTATGTTCTATGATATTTTTTGATCAGATGCGTAGTTTTCGAGATATATCGAGATATTTAAAAGTTCCGAAGCCGCACCAACATAATAGAGATACAGAAACACCGTGGCCCCTTTCTTTGAGATAACTCTGCACTAGTGCGAGCCGCAAATGCCACTTCCAGCTTAGCTGTGCAGAAGAAGAACAACAAGAAGAAGAAATATCTCGAAATATGTCCGTCAGGCCCCTTCCCTTGAGATAAATCTGCAAATATCTCGGAAAGGAAGCGAGCTATGGCAAAATGTTAAGAGACCTTTTTTGTAGAGAATTAAGTTTCCTACTTTTTATGTTCTATGATATTTTTTGATCAGATGCGTAGTTCTCGAGATATATCAAGATATTTAAAAGTTCCGAAGCCGCACCAACATAATACAGATACAGAAACACCGTGGCCCCTTTCTTTGAGATAACGCTGCACTAGTGCGAGCCGCAAATGCCACTTCCAGCTTAGCTGTGCAGAAGAAGAACAACAAGAAGAAGAAATATCTCGAAATATGTCCGTCAGGCCCCTTCCCTTGAGATAAATCTGCAAATATCTCGGAAACGAAGCGAGCTATGGCAAAATGTTAAGAGACCTTTTTTGTAGAGAATTAAGTTTCCTACTTTTTATGTTCTATGATATTTTTTGATCAGATGCGTAGTTCTCGAGATATATCAAGATATTTAAAAGTTCCGAAGCCGCACCAACATAATAGAGATACAGAAACACCGTGGCCCCTTTCTTTGAGATAACTCTGCACTATTGCGAGCTGGAAATGCCACTTCCAGTTTAGCTGTGCAGAAGAAGAACAACAAGAAGAAGAAATATCTCGAAATATGTCCGTTAGGCCCCTTCCCTTCAGATAAATCTGCAAATATCTCGGAAACGAAGCGAGCTATGGCAAAATGTTAAGAGACCTTTTTTGTAGAGAATTAAGTTTCCTACTTTTTATGTTCTATGATATTTTTTGATCAGATGCGCAGTTCTCGAGATATATCAAGATATTTAAAAGTTCCGAAGCCGCACCAACATAATAGAGATACAGAAACACAGTGGCCCCTTTCTTTGAGATAACTCTGCACTATTGCGAGCTGCAAATGCCACTTCCAGCTTAGCTGTGCAGAAGAAGAACAACAAGAAGAAGAAATATCTCGAAATATGTCCGTCAGGCCCCTTCCCTTGAGATAAATCTGCAAATATCTCGGAAACGAAGCGAGCTATGGCAAAATGTTAAGAGACCTTTTTTGTAGAGAATCAAGTTTCCTACTTTTTATGTTCTATGATATTTTTTGATCAGATGCGTAGTTCTCGAGATATATCAAGATATTTATGAGTTCCGAAGCCGCACCAACATAATACAGATACAGAAACACCGTCGCCCCTTTCTTTGAGATAACTTTGCACTATTGCGAGCTGTAAATGCCACTTCCAGCTTAGCTGTGCAGAAGAAGTACAACAAGAAGAAGAAATATCTCGAAATATGTCCGTCAGGCGCCTTCCCTTGAGATATATCTGCAAATATCTCGGAAACGAAGCGAGCTATGGCAAAATGTTAAGAGACCTTTTTTGTAGAGAATTATAGTTCCTACAATTTATGTTCTATGATATTTTTTGATCAGAAGCGTAGTTTTCGAGATATATCGAGATATTTAAAAGTTCCGAAGCCGCACCAACATAATAGAGATACAGAAACACCGTCGCCCCTTTCTTTGAGATAACTTTGCACTATTGCGAGCTGTAAATGCCACTTCCAGCTTAGCTGTGCAGAAGAAGTACAACAAGAAGAAGAAATATCTCGAAATATGTCCGTCAGGCCCCTTCCCTTGAGATATATCTGCAAATATCTCGGAAACGAAGCGAGCTATGGCAAAATGTTAAGAGACCTTTTTTGTAGAGAATTATGGTTCCTACAATTTATGTTGTATGATATTTTTTGATCAGAAGCGTAGTTTTCGAGATATATCGAGATATTTAAAAGTTCCGAAGCCGCACCAACATAATAGAGATACAGAAACACCGTGGCCCCTTTCTTTGAGATAACTCTGCACTAGTGCGAGCCGCAAATGCCACTTCCAGCTTAGCTGTGCAGAAGAAGAACAACAAGAAGAAGAAATATCTCGAAATATGTCCGTCAGGCCCCTTCCCTTGAGATAAATCTGCAAATATCTCGGAAAGGAAGCGAGCTATGGCAAAATGTTAAGAGACCTTTTTTGTAGAGAATTAAGTGTCCTACTTTTTATGTTCTATGATATTTTTTGATCAGATGCGTAGTTCTCGAGATATATCAAGATATTTAAAAGTTCCGAAGCCGCACCAACATAATACAGATACAGAAACACCGTGGCCCCTTTCTTTGAGATAACGCTGCACTAGTGCGAGCCGCAAATGCCACTTCCAGCTTAGCTGTGCAGAAGAAGAACAACAAGAAGAAGAAATATCTCGAAATATGTCCGTCAGGCCCCTTCCCTTGAGATAAATCTGCAAATATCTCGGAAACGAAGCGAGCTATGGCAAAATGTTAAGAGACCTTTTTTGTAGAGAATTAAGTTTCCTACTTTTTATGTTCTATGATATTTTTTGATCAGATGCGTAGTTCTCGAGATATATCAAGATATTTAAAAGTTCCGAAGCCGCACCAACATAATAGAGATACAGAAACACCGTGGCCCCTTTCTTTGAGATAACTCTGCACTATTGCGAGCTGGAAATGCCACTTCCAGTTTAGCTGTGCAGAAGAAGAACAACAAGAAGAAGAAATATCTCGAAATATGTCCGTTAGGCCCCTTCCCTTCAGATAAATCTGCAAATATCTCGGAAACGAAGCGAGCTATGGCAAAATGTTAAGAGACCTTTTTTGTAGAGAATTAAGTTTCCTACTTTTTATGTTCTATGATATTTTTTGATCAGATGCGCAGTTCTCGAGATATATCAAGATATTTAAAAGTTCCGAAGCCGCACCAACATAATAGAGATACAGAAACACAGTGGCCCCTTTCTTTGAGATAACTCTGCACTATTGCGAGCTGCAAATGCCACTTCCAGCTTAGCTGTGCAGAAGAAGAACAACAAGAAGAAGAAATATCTCGAAATATGTCCGTCAGGCCCCTTCCCTTGAGATAAATCTGCAAATATCTCGGAAACGAAGCGAGCTATGGCAAAATGTTAAGAGACCTTTTTTGTAGAGAATCAAGTTTCCTACTTTTTATGTTCTATGATATTTTTTGATCAGATGCGTAGTTCTCGAGATATATCAAGATATTTATGAGTTCCGAAGCCGCACCAACATAATACAGATACAGAAACACCGTCGCCCCTTTCTTTGAGATAACTTTGCACTATTGCGAGCTGTAAATGCCACTTCCAGCTTAGCTGTGCAGAAGAAGTACAACAAGAAGAAGAAATATCTCGAAATATGTCCGTCAGGCGCCTTCCCTTGAGATATATCTGCAAATATCTCGGAAACGAAGCGAGCTATGGCAAAATGTTAAGAGACCTTTTTTGTAGAGAATTATAGTTCCTACAATTTATGTTCTATGATATTTTTTGATCAGAAGCGTAGTTTTCGAGATATATCGAGATATTTAAAAGTTCCGAAGCCGCACCAACATAATAGAGATACAGAAACACCGTCGCCCCTTTCTTTGAGATAACTTTGCACTATTGCGAGCTGTAAATGCCACTTCCAGCTTAGCTGTGCAGAAGAAGTACAACAAGAAGAAGAAATATCTCGAAATATGTCCGTCAGGCCCCTTCCCTTGAGATATATCTGCAAATATCTCGGAAACGAAGCGAGCTATGGCAAAATGTTAAGAGACCTTTTTTGTAGAGAATTATGGTTCCTACAATTTATGTTGTATGATATTTTTTGATCAGAAGCGTAGTTTTCGAGATATATCGAGATATTTAAAAGTTCCGAAGCCGCACCAACATAATAGAGATACAGAAACACCGTGGCCCCTTTCTTTGAGATAACTCTGCACTAGTGCGAGCCGCAAATGCCACTTCCAGCTTAGCTGTGCAGAAGAAGAACAACAAGAAGAAGAAATATCTCGAAATATGTCCGTCAGGCCCCTTCCCTTGAGATAAATCTGCAAATATCTCGGAAAGGAAGCGAGCTATGGCAAAATGTTAAGAGACCTTTTTTGTAGAGAATTAAGTGTCCTACTTTTTATGTTCTATGATATTTTTTGATCAGATGCGTAGTTCTCGAGATATATCAAGATATTTAAAAGTTCCGAAGCCGCACCAACATAATACAGATACAGAAACACCGTGGCCCCTTTCTTTGAGATAACGCTGCACTAGTGCGAGCCGCAAATGCCACTTCCAGCTTAGCTGTGCAGAAGAAGAACAACAAGAAGAAGAAATATCTCGAAATATGTCCGTCAGGCCCCTTCCCTTGAGATAAATCTGCAAATATCTCGGAAACGAAGCGAGCTATGGCAAAATGTTAAGAGATCTTTTTTGTAGAGAATTAAGTTTCCTACTTTTTATGTTCTATGATATTTTTTGATCAGATGCGTAGTTCTCGAGATATATCAAGATATTTAAAAGTTCCGAAGCCGCACCAACATAATAGAGATACAGAAACACCGTGGCCCCTTTCTTTGAGATAACTCTGCACTATTGCGAGCTGGAAATGCCACTTCCAGTTTAGCTGTGCAGAAGAAGAACAACAAGAAGAAGAAATATCTCGAAATATGTCCGTTAGGCCCCTTCCCTTCAGATAAATCTGCAAATATCTCGGAAACGAAGCGAGCTATGGCAAAATGTTAAGCGACCTTTTTTGTAGAGAATTAAGTTTCCTACTTTTTATGTTCTATGATATTTTTTGATCAGATGCGCAGTTCTCGAGATATATCAAGATATTTAAAAGTTCCGAAGCCGCACCAACATAATAGAGATACAGAAACACAGTGGCCCCTTTCTTTGAGATAACTCTGCACTATTGCGAGCTGCAAATGCCACTTCCAGCTTAGCTGTGCAGAAGAAGAACAACAAGAAGAAGAAATATCTCGAAATATGTCCGTCAGGCCCCTTCCCTTGAGATAAATCTGCAAATATCTCGGAAACGAAGCGAGCTATGGCAAAATGTTAAGAGACCTTTTTTGTAAAGAATTAAGTTTCCTACTTTTTATGTTCTATGATATTTTTTGATCAGATGCGTAGTTCTCGAGATATATCAAGATATTTAAAAGTTCCGAAGCCGCACCAACATAATAGAGATACAGAAACACCGTCGCCCCTTTCTTTGAGATAACTTTGCACTATTGCGAGCTGTAAATGCCACTTCCAGCTTAGCTGTGCAGAAGAAGTACAACAAGAAGAAGAAATATCTCGAAATATGTCCGTCAGGCCCCTTCCCTTGAGATATATCTGCAAATATCTCGGAAACGAAGCGAGCTATGGCAAAATGTTAAGAGACCTTTTTTGTAGAGAATTATGGTTCCTACAATTTATGTTCTATGATATTTTTTGATCAGAAGCGTAGTTTTCGAGATATATCGAGATATTTAAAAGTTCCGAAGCCGCACCAACATAATAGAGATACAAGAAACACCGTGGCCCCTTTCTTTGAGATAACTCTGCACTAGTGCGAACCGCAAATGCCACTTCCTGCTTAGCTGTGCAGAAGAAGAACAACAAGAAGAAGAAATATCTCGAAATATGTCCGTCAGGCCCCTTCCCTTGAGATAAATCTGCAAATATCTCGGAAAGGAAGCGAGCTATGGCAAAATGTTAAGAGACCTTTTTTGTAGAGAATTATGGTTCCTACAATTTATGTTCTATGATATTTTTTGATCAGATGCGCAGTTTTCGAGATATATCGAGATATTTAAAAGTTCCGAAGCCGCACCAACATAATAGAGATACAGAAACACCGTGGCCCCTTTCTTTGAGATAACTCTGCACTAGTGCGAGCCGCAAATGCCACTTCCAGCTTAGCTGTGCAGAAGAAGAACAACAAGAAGAAGAAATATCTCGAAATATGTCCGTCAGGCCCCTTCCCTTGAGATAAATCTGCAAATATCTCGGAAAGGAAGCGAGCTATGGCAAAATGTTAAGAGACCTTTTTTGTAGAGAATTAAGTTTCCTACTTTTTATGTTCTATGATATTTTTTGATCAGATGCGTAGTTCTCGAGATATATCAAGATATTTAAAAGTTCCGAAGCCGCACCAACATAATACAGATACAGAAACACCGTGGCCCCTTTCTTTGAGATAACGCTGCACTAGTGCGAGCCGCAAATGCCACTTCCAGCTTAGCTGTGCAGAAGAAGAACAACAAGAAGAAGAAATATCTCGAAATATGTCCGTCAGGCCCCTTCCCTTGAGATAAATCTGCAAATATCTCGGAAACGAAGCGAGCTATGGCAAAATGTTAAGAGACCTTTTTTGTAGAGAATTAAGTTTCCTACTTTTTATGTTCTATGATATTTTTTGATCAGATGCGTAGTTCTCGAGATATATCAAGATATTTAAAAGTTCCGAAGCCGCACCAACATAATAGAGATACAGAAACACCGTGGCCCCTTTCTTTGAGATAACTCTGCACTATTGCGAGCTGGAAATGCCACTTCCAGTTTAGCTGTGCAGAAGAAGAACAACAAGAAGAAGAAATATCTCGAAATATGTCCGTTAGGCCCCTTCCCTTCAGATAAATCTGCAAATATCTCGGAAACGAAGCGAGCTATGGCAAAATGTTAAGAGACCTTTTTTGTAGAGAATTAAGTTTCCTACTTTTTATGTTCTATGATATTTTTTGATCAGATGCGCAGTTCTCGAGATATATCAAGATATTTAAAAGTTCCGAAGCCGCACCAACATAATAGAGATACAGAAACACAGTGGCCCCTTTCTTTGAGATAACTCTGCACTATTGCGAGCTGCAAATGCCACTTCCAGCTTAGCTGTGCAGAAGAAGAACAACAAGAAGAAGAAATATCTCGAAATATGTCCGTCAGGCCCCTTCCCTTGAGATAAATCTGCAAATATCTCGGAAACGAAGCGAGCTATGGCAAAATGTTAAGAGACCTTTTTTGTAGAGAATCAAGTTTCCTACTTTTTATGTTCTATGATATTTTTTGATCAGATGCGTAGTTCTCGAGCTATATCAAGATATTTAAAAGTTCCGAAGCCGCACCAACATAATACAGATACAGAAACACCGTGGCCCCTTTCTTTGAGATAACGCTGCACTAGTGCGAGCCGCAAATGCCACTTCCAGCTTAGCTGTGCAGAAGAAGAACAACAAGAAGAAGAAATATCTCGAAATATGTCCGTCAGGCCCCTTCCCTTGAGATAAATCTGCAAATATCTCGGAAACGAAGCGAGCTATGGCAAAATGTTAAGAGATCTTTTTTGTAGAGAATTAAGTTTCCTACTTTTTATGTTCTATGATATTTTTTGATCAGATGCGTAGTTCTCGAGATATATCAAGATATTTAAAAGTTCCGAAGCCGCACCAACATAATAGAGATACAGAAACACCGTGGCCCCTTTCTTTGAGATAACTCTGCACTATTGCGAGCTGGAAATGCCACTTCCAGTTTAGCTGTGCAGAAGAAGAACAACAAGAAGAAGAAATATCTCGAAATATGTCCGTTAGGCCCCTTCCCTTCAGATAAATCTGCAAATATCTCGGAAACGAAGCGAGCTATGGCAAAATGTTAAGCGACCTTTTTTGTAGAGAATTAAGTTTCCTACTTTTTATGTTCTATGATATTTTTTGATCAGATGCGCAGTTCTCGAGATATATCAAGATATTTAAAAGTTCCGAAGCCGCACCAACATAATAGAGATACAGAAACACAGTGGCCCCTTTCTTTGAGATAACTCTGCACTATTGCGAGCTGCAAATGCCACTTCCAGCTTAGCTGTGCAGAAGAAGAACAACAAGAAGAAGAAATATCTCGAAATATGTCCGTCAGGCCCCTTCCCTTGAGATAAATCTGCAAATATCTCGGAAACGAAGCGAGCTATGGCAAAATGTTAAGAGACCTTTTTTGTAGAGAATTATGGTTCCTACAATTTATGTTCTATGATATTTTTTGATCAGAAGCGTAGTTTTCGAGATATATCGAGATATTTAAAAGTTCCGAAGCCGCACCAACATAATAGAGATACAGAAACACCGTGGCCCCTTTCTTTGAGATAACTCTGCACTAGTGCGAGCCGCAAATGCCACTTCCAGCTTAGCTGTGCAGAAGAAGAACAACAAGAAGAAGAAATATCTCGAAATATGTCCGTCAGGCCCCTTCCCTTGAGATAAATCTGCAAATATCTCGGAAAGGAAGCGAGCTATGGCAAAATGTAAAGAGACCTTTTTTGTAGAGAATTAAGTTTCCTACTTTTTATGTTCTATGATATTTTTTGATCAGATGCGTAGTTCTCGAGATATATCAAGATATTTAAAAGTTCCGAAGCCGCACCAACATAATAGAGATACAGAAACACAGTGTCCCCTTTCTTTGAGATAACTCTGCACTATTGCGAGCTGCAAATGCCACTTCCAGCTTAGCTGTGCAGAAGAAGAACAACAAGAAGAAGAAATATCTCGAAATATGTCCGTCATGCCCCTTCCCTTGAGATAAATCTGCAAATATCTCGGAAACGAAGCGAGCTATGGCAAAATGTTAAGAGACCTTTTTTGTAGAGAATTAAGTTTCCTACTTTTTATGTTCTATGATATTTTTTGATCAGATGCGTAGTTCTCGAGATATATCAAGATATTTATGAGTTCCGAAGCCGCACCAACATAATACAGATACAGAAACACCGTCGCCCCTTTCTTTGAGATAACTTTGCACTATTGCGAGCTGTAAATGCCACTTCCAGCTTAGCTGTGCAGAAGAAGTACAACAAGAAGAAGAAATATCTCGAAATATGTCCGTCAGGCCCCTTCCCTTGAGATATATCTGCAAATATCTCGGAAACGAAGCGAGCTATGGCAAAATGTTAAGAGACCTTTTTTGTAGAGAATTATGGTTCCTACAATTTATGTTCTATGATATTTTTTGATCAGAAGCGTAGTTTTCGAGATATATCGAGATATTTAAAAGTTCCGAAGCCGCACCAACATAATAGAGATACAGAAACACCGTGGCCCCTTTCTTTGAGATAACTCTGCACTAGTGCGAGCCGCAAATGCCACTTCCAGCTTAGCTGTGCAGAAGAAGAACAACAAGAAGAAGAAATATCTCGAAATATGTCCGTCAGGCCCCTTCCCTTGAGATAAATCTGCAAATATCTCGGAAAGGAAGCGAGCTATGGCAAAATGTTAAGAGATCTTTTTTGTAGAGAATTAAGTTTCCTACTTTTTATGTTCTATGATATTTTTTGATCAGATGCGTAGTTCTCGAGATATATCAAGATATTTAAAAGTTCCGAAGCCGCACCAACATAATACAGATACAGAAACACCGTGGCCCCTTTCTTTGAGATAACGCTGCACTAGTGCGAGCCGCAAATGCCACTTCCAGCTTAGCTGTGCAGAAGAAGAACAACAAGAAGAAGAAATATCTCGAAATATGTCCGTCAGGCCCCTTCCCTTGAGATAAATCTGCAAATATCTCGGAAACGAAGCGAGCTATGGCAAAATCTTAAGAGACCTTTTTTGTAGAGAATTAAGTTTCCTACTTTTTATGTTCTATGATATTTTTTGATCAGATGCGTAGTTCTCGAGATATATCAAGATATTTAAAAGTTCCGAAGCGGCACCAACATAATAGAGATACAGAAACACCGTGGCCCCTTTCTTTGAGATAACTCTGCACTATTGCGAGCTGGAAATGCCACTTCCAGTTTAGCTGTGCAGAAGAAGAACAACAAGAAGAAGAAATATCTCGAAATATGTCCGTTAGGCCCCTTCCCTTCAGATAAATCTGCAAATATCTCGGAAACGAAGCGAGCTATGGCAAAATGTTAAGAGACCTTTTTTGTAGAGAATTAAGTTTCCTACTTTTCATGTTCTATGATATTTTTTGATCAGATGCGCAGTTCTCGAGATATATCAAGATATTTAAAAGTTCCGAAGCCGCACCAACATAATAGAGATACAGAAACACAGTGGCCCCTTTCTTTGAGATAACTCTGCACTATTGCGAGCTGCAAATGCCACTTCCAGCTTAGCTGTGCAGAAGAAGAACAACAAGAAGAAGAAATATCTCGAAATATGTCCGTCAGGCCCCTTCCCTTGAGATAAATCTGCAAATATCTCGGAAACGAAGCGAGCTATGGCAAAATGTTAAGAGACCTTTTTTGTAGAGAATTAAGTTTCCTACTTTTTATGTTCTATGATATTTTTTGATCAGATGCGTAGTTCTCGAGATATATCAAGATATTTATGAGTTCCGAAGCCGCACCAACATAATACAGATACAGAAACACCGTCGCCCCTTTCTTTGAGATAACTTTGCACTATTGCGAGCTGTAAATGCCACTTCCAGCTTAGCTGTGCAGAAGAAGTACAACAAGAAGAAGAAATATCTCGAAATATGTCCGTCAGGCCCCTTCCCTTGAGATATATCTGCAAATATCTCGGAAACGAAGCGAGCTATGGCAAAATGTTAAGAGACCTTTTTTGTAGAGAATTATGGTTCCTACAATTTATGTTCTATGATATTTTTTGATCAGAAGCGTAGTTTTCGAGATATATCGAGATATTTAAAAGTTCCGAAGCCGCACCAACATAATAGAGATACAGAAACACCGTGGCCCCTTTCTTTGAGATAACTCTGCACTAGTGCGAGCCGCAAATGCCACTTCCAGCTTAGCTGTGCAGAAGAAGAACAACAAGAAGAAGAAATATCTCGAAATATGTCCGTCAGGCCCCTTCCCTTGAGATAAATCTGCAAATATCTCGGAAAGGAAGCGAGCTATGGCAAAATGTTAAGAGACCTTTTTTGTAGAGAATTAAGCTTCCTACTTTTTATGTTCTATGATATTTTTTGATCAGATGCGTAGTTCTCGAGATATATCAAGATATTTAAAAGTTCCGAAGCCGCACCAACATAATAGAGATACAGAAACACCGTGGCCCCTTTCTTTGAGATAACTCTGCACTATTGCGAGCTGGAAATGCCACTTCCAGTTTAGCTGTGCAGAAGAAGAACAACAAGAAGAAGAAATATCTCGAAATATGTCCGTTAGGCCCCTTCCCTTCAGATAAATCTGCAAATATCTCGGAAACGAAGCGAGCTATGGCAAAATGTTAAGAGACCTTTTTTGTAGAGAATTAAGTTTCCTACTTTTCATGTTCTATGATATTTTTTGATCAGATGCGCAGTTCTCGAGATATATCAAGATATTTAAAAGTTCCGAAGCCGCACCAACATAATAGAGATACAGAAACACAGTGGCCCCTTTCTTTGAGATAACTCTGCACTATTGCGAGCTGCAAATGCCACTTCCAGCTTAGCTGTGCAGAAGAAGAACAACAAGAAGAAGAAATATCTCGAAATATGTCCGTCAGGCCCCTTCCCTTGAGATAAATCTGCAAATATCTCGGAAACGAAGCGAGCTATGGCAAAATGTTAAGAGACCTTTTTTGTAGAGAATTAAGTTTCCTACTTTTTATGTTCTATGATATTTTTTGATCAGATGCGTAGTTCTCGAGATATATCAAGATATTTATGAGTTCCGAAGCCGCACCAACATAATACAGATACAGAAACACCGTCGCCCCTTTCTTTGAGATAACTTTGCACTATTGCGAGCTGTAAATGCCACTTCCAGCTTAGCTGTGCAGAAGAAGTACAACAAGAAGAAGAAATATCTCGAAATATGTCCGTCAGGCCCCTTCCCTTGAGATATATCTGCAAATATCTCGGAAACGAAGCGAGCTATGGCAAAATGTTAAGAGACCTTTTTTGTAGAGAATTATGGTTCCTACAATTTATGTTCTATGATATTTTTTGATCAGAAGCGTAGTTTTCGAGATATATCGAGATATTTAAAAGTTCCGAAGCCGCACCAACATAATAGAGATACAGAAACACCGTGGCCCCTTTCTTTGAGATAACTCTGCACTAGTGCGAGCCGCAAATGCCACTTCCAGCTTAGCTGTGCAGAAGAAGAACAACAAGAAGAAGAAATATCTCGAAATATGTCCGTCAGGCCCCTTCCCTTGAGATAAATCTGCAAATATCTCGGAAAGGAAGCGAGCTATGGCAAAATGTTAAGAGACCTTTTTTGTAGAGAATTAAGCTTCCTACTTTTTATGTTCTATGATATTTTTTGATCAGATGCGTAGTTCTCGAGATATATCAAGATATTTAAAAGTTCCGAAGCCGCACCAACATAATAGAGATACAGAAACACCGTGGCCCCTTTCTTTGAGATAACTCTGCACTATTGCGAGCTGGAAATGCCACTTCCAGTTTAGCTGTGCAGAAGAAGAACAACAAGAAGAAGAAATATCTCGAAATATGTCCGTTAGGCCCCTTCCCTTCAGATAAATCTACAAATATCTCGGAAACGAAGCGAGCTATGGCAAAATGTTAAGCGACCTTTTTTGTAGAGAATTAAGTTTCCTACTTTTTATGTTCTATGATATTTTTTGATCAGATGCGCAGTTCTCGAGATATATCAAGATATTTAAAAGTTCCGAAGCCGCACCAACATAATAGAGATACAGAAACACAGTGGCCCCTTTCTTTGAGATAACTCTGCACTATTGCGAGCTGCAAATGCCACTTCCAGCTTAGCTGTGCAGAAGAAGAACAACAAGAAGAAGAAATATCTCGAAATATGTCCGTCAGGCCCCTTCCCTTGAGATAAATCTGCAAATATCTCGGAAACGAAGCGAGCTATGGCAAAATGTTAAGAGACCTTTTTTGTAGAGAATTAAGTTTCCTACTTTTTATGTTCTATGATATTTTTTGATCAGATGCGTAGTTCTCGAGATATATCAAGATATTTATGAGTTCCGAAGCCGCACCAACATAATACAGATACAGAAACACCGTCGCCCCTTTCTTTGAGATAACTTTGCACTATTGCGAGCTGTAAATGCCACTTCCAGCTTAGCTGTGCAGAAGAAGTACAACAAGAAGAAGAAATATCTCGAAATATGTCCGTCAGGCCCCTTCCCTTGAGATATATCTGCAAATATCTCGGAAACGAAGCGAGCTATGGCAAAATGTTAAGAGACCTTTTTTGTAGAGAATTATGGTTCCTACAATTTATGTTCTATGATATTTTTTGATCAGAAGCGCAGTTTTCGAGATATATCGAGATATTTAAAAGTTCCGAAGCCGCACCAACATAATAGAGATACAGAAACACCGTGGCCCCTTTCTTTGAGATAACTCTGCACTAGTGCGAGCCGCAAATGCCACTTCCAGCTTAGCTGTGCAGAAGAAGAACAACAAGAAGAAGAAATATCTCGAAATATGTCCGTCAGGCCCCTTCCCTTGAGATAAATCTGCAAATATCTCGGAAAGGAAGCGAGCTATGGCAAAATGTTAAGAGACCTTTTTTGTAGAGAATTAAGTTTCCTACTTTTTATGTTCTATGATATTTTTTGATCAGATGCGTAGTTCTCGAGATATATCAAGATATTTAAAAGTTCCGAAGCCGCACCAACATAATACAGATACAGAAACACCGTGGTCCCCTTCTTTGAGATAACTCTGCACTAGTGCGAGCCGCAAATGCCACTTCCAGCTTAGCTGTGCAGAAGAAGAACAACAAGAAGAAGAAATATCTCGAAATATGTCCGTCAGGCCCCTTCCCTTGAGATATATCTGCAAATATCTCGGAAACGAAGCGAGCTATGGCAAAATGTTAAGAGACCTTTTTTGTAGAGAATTATGGTTCCTACAATTTATGTTGTATGATATTTTTTGATCAGAAGCGTAGTTTTCGAGATATATCGAGATATTTAAAAGTTCCGAAGCCGCACCAACATAATAGAGATACAGAAACACCGTCGCCCCTTTCTTTGAGATAACTTTGCACTATTGCGAGCTGTAAATGCCACTTACAGCTTAGCTGTGCAGAAGAAGTACAACAAGAAGAAGAAATATCTCGAAATATGTCCGTCAGGCCCCTTCCCTTGAGATATATCTGCAAATATCTCGGAAACGAAGCGAGCTATGGCAAAATGTTAAGAGACCTTTTTTGTAGAGAATTATGGTTCCTACAATTTATGTTCTATGATATTTTTTGATCAGAAGCGTAGTTTTCGAGATATATCGAGATATTTAAAAGTTCCGAAGCCGCACCAACATAATAGAGATACAGAAACACCGTGGCCCCTTTCTTTGAGATAACTCTACACTAGTGCGAGCCGCAAATGCCACTTCCAGCTTAGCTGTGCAGAAGAAGAACAACAAGAAGAAGAAATATCTCGAAATATGTCCGTCAGGCCCCTTCCCTTGAGATAAATCTGCAAATATCTCGGAAACGAAGCGAGCTATGGCAAAATGTTAAGAGACCTTTTTTGTAGAGAATTATGTTTCCTACTTTTTATGTTCTATGATATTTTTTGATCAGATGCGTAGTTCTCGAGATATATCAAGATATTTAAAAGTTCCGAAGCGGCACCAACATAATAGAGATACAGAAACACCGTGGCCCCTTTCTTTGAGATAACTCTGCACTATTGCGAGCTGGAAATGCCACTTCCAGTTTAGCTGTGCAGAAGAAGAACAACAAGAAGAAGAAATATCTCGAAATATGTCCGTTAGGCCCCTTCCCTTCAGATAAATCTGCAAATATCTCGGAAACGAAGTGAGCTATGGCAAAATGTTAAGAGACCTTTTTTCTAGAGAATTAAGTTTCCTACTTTTCATGTTCTATGATATTTTTTGATCAGATGCGCAGTTCTCGAGATATATCAAGATATTTAAAAGTTCCGAAGCCGCACCAACATAATAGAGATACAGAAACACAGTGGCCCCTTTCTTTGAGATAACTCTGCACTATTGCGAGCTGCAAATGCCACTTCCAGCTTAGCTGTGCAGAAGAAGAACAACAAGAAGAAGAAATATCTCGAAATATGTCCGTCAGGCCCCTTCCCTTGAGATAAATCTGCAAATATCTCGGAAACGAAGCGAGCTATGGCAAAATGTTAAGAGACCTTTTTTGTAGAGAATTAAGTTTCCTACTTTTTATGTTCTATGATATTTTTTGATCAGATGCGTAGTTCTCGAGATATATCAAGATATTTATGAGTTCCGAAGCCGCACCAACATAATACAGATACAGAAACACCGTCGCCCCTTTCTTTGAGATAACTTTGCACTATTGCGAGCTGTAAATGCCACTTCCAGCTTAGCTGTGCAGAAGAAGTACAACAAGAAGAAGAAATATCTCGAAATATGTCCGTCAGGCCCCTTCCCTTGAGATATATCTGCAAATATCTCGGAAACGAAGCGAGCTATGGCAAAATGTTAAGAGACCTTTTTTGTAGAGAATTATGGTTCCTACAATTTATGTTCTATGATATTTTTTGATCAGAAGCGTAGTTTTCGAGATATATCGAGATATTTAAAAGTTCCGAAGC
The DNA here is from genome assembly GCF_051020975.1 of Osmia lignaria lignaria. Taxonomy (NCBI): domain Eukaryota; kingdom Metazoa; phylum Arthropoda; class Insecta; order Hymenoptera; family Megachilidae; genus Osmia; species Osmia lignaria. Next base: position 7,942,453 of record NW_027478165.1, read on the forward strand.
CGCACCAACATAATAGAGATACAGAAACACCGTGGCCCCTTTCTTTGAGATAACTCTGCACTAGTGCGAGCCGCAAATGCCACTTCCAGCTTAGCTGTGCAGAAGAAGAACAACAAGAAGAAGAAATATCTCGAAATATGTCCGTCAGGCCCCTTCCCTTGAGATAAATCTGCAAATATCTCGGAAAGGAAGCGAGCTATGGCAAAATGTTAAGAGACCTTTTTTGTAGAGAATTAAGTTTCCTACTTTTTATGTTCTATGATATTTTTTGATCAGATGCGTAGTTCTCGAGATATATCAAGATATTTAAAAGTTCCGAAGCCGCACCAACATAATAGAGATACAGAAACACCGTGGCCCCTTTCTTTGAGATAACTCTGCACTATTGCGAGCTGGAAATGCCACTTCCAGTTTAGCTGTGCAGAAGAAGAACAACAAGAAGAAGAAATATCTCGAAATATGTCCGTTAGGCCCCTTCCCTTCAGATAAATCTGCAAATATCTCGGAAACGAAGCGAGCTATGGCAAAATGTTAAGAGACCTTTTTTGTAGAGAATTAAGTTTCCTACTTTTTATGTTCTATGATATTTTTTGATCAGATGCGCAGTTCTCGAGATATATCAAGATATTTAAAAGTTCCGAAGCCGCACCAACATAATAGAGATACAGAAACACAGTGGCCCCTTTCTTTGAGATAACTCTGCACTATTGCGAGCTGCAAATGCCACTTCCAGCTTAGCTGTGCAGAAGAAGAACAACAAGAAGAAGAAATATCTCGAAATATGTCCGTCAGGCCCCTTCCCTTGAGATAAATCTGCAAATATCTCGGAAACGAAGCGAGCTATGGCAAAATGTTAAGAGACCTTTTTTGTAGAGAATTAAGTTTCCTACTTTTTATGTTCTATGATATTTTTTGATGAGATGCGTAGTTCTCGAGATATATCAAGATATTTATGAGTTCCGAAGCCGCACCAACATAATACAGATACAGAAACACCGTCGCCCCTTTCTTTGAGATAACTTTGCACTATTGCGAGCTGTAAATGCCACTTCCAGCTTAGCTGTGCAGAAGAAGTACAACAAGAAGAAGAAATATCTCGAAATATGTCCGTCAGGCCCCTTCCCTTGAGATATATCTGCAAATATCTCGGAAACGAAGCGAGCTATGGCACAATGTTAAGAGACCTTTTTTGTAGAGAATTATGGTTCCTACAATTTATGTTCTATGATATTTTTTGATCAGAAGCGTAGTTTTCGAGATATATCGAGATATTTAAAAGTTCCGAAGCCGCACCAACATAATAGAGATACAGAAACACCGTGGCCCCTTTCTTTGAGATAACTCTGCACTAGTGCGAGCCGCAAATGCCACTTCCAGCTTAGCTGTGCAGAAGAAGAACAACAAGAAGAAGAAATATCTCGAAATATGTCCGTCAGGCCCCTTCCCTTGAGATAAATCTGCAAATATCTCGGAAAGGAAGCGAGCTATGGCAAAATGTTAAGAGACCTTTTTTGTAGAGAATTAAGTTTCCTACTTTTTATGTTCTATGATATTTTTTGATCAGATGCGTAGTTCTCGAGATATATCAAGATATTTAAAAGTTCCGAAGCCGCACCAACATAATAGAGATACAGAAACACCGTGGCCCCTTTCTTTGAGATAACGCTGCACTAGTGCGAGCCGCAAATGCCACTTCCAGCTTAGCTGTGCAGAAGAAGAACAACAAGAAGAAGAAATATCTCGAAATATGTCCGTCAGGCCCCTTCCCTTGAGATAAATCTGCAAATATCTCGGAAACGAAGCGAGCTATGGCAAAATGTTAAGAGACCTTTTTTGTAGAGAATTAAGTTTCCTACTTTTTATGTTCTATGATATTTTTTGATCAGATGCGTAGTTCTCGAGATATATCAAGATATTTATGAGTTCCGAAGCCGCACCAACATAATACAGATACAGAAACACCGTCGCCCCTTTCTTTGAGATAACTTTGCACTATTGCGAGCTGTAAATGCCACTTCCAGCTTAGCTGTGCAGAAGAAGTACAACAAGAAGAAGAAATATCTCGAAATATGTCCGTCAGGCCCCTTCCCTTGAGATATATCTGCAAATATCTCGGAAACGAAGCGAGCTATGGCAAAATGTTAAGAGACCTTTTTTGTAGAGAATTATGGTTCCTACAATTTATGTTCTATGATATTTTTTGATCAGAAGCGTAGTTTTCGAGATATATCGAGATATTTAAAAGTTCCGAAGCCGCACCAACATAATAGAGATACAGAAACACCGTGGCCCCTTTCTTTGAGATAACTCTGCACTAGTGCGAGCCGCAAATGCCACTTCCAGCTTAGCTGTGCAGAAGAAGAACAACAAGAAGAAGAAATATCTCGAAATATGTCCGTCAGGCCCCTTCCCTTGAGATAAATCTGCAAATATCTCGGAAAGGAAGCGAGCTATGGCAAAATGTTAAGAGACCTTTTTTGTAGAGAATTAAGTTTCCTACTTTTTATGTTCTATGATATTTTTTGATCAGATGCGTAGTTCTCGAGATATATCAAGATATTTAAAAGTTCCGAAGCCGCACCAACATAATAGAGATACAGAAACACCGTGGCCCCTTTCTTTGAGATAACTCTGCACTATTGCGAGCTGGAAATGCCACTTCCAGTTTAGCTGTGCAGAAGAAGAACAACAAGAAGAAGAAATATCTCGAAATATGTCCGTTAGGCCCCTTCCCTTCAGATAAATCTGCAAATATCTCGGAAACGAAGCGAGCTATGGCAAAATGTTAAGAGACCTTTTTTGTAGAGAATTAAGTTTCCTACTTTTTATGTTCTATGATATTTTTTGATCAGATGCGCAGTTCTCGAGATATATCAAGATATTTATGAGTTCCGAAGCCGCACCAACATAATACAGATACAGAAACACCGTCGCCCCTTTCTTTGAGATAACTTTGCACTATTGCGAGCTGTAAATGCCACTTCCAGCTTAGCTGTGCAGAAGAAGTACAACAAGAAGAAGAAATATCTCGAAATATGTCCGTCAGGCCCCTTCCCTTGAGATATATCTGCAAATATCTCGGAAACGAAGCGAGCTATGGCAAAATGTTAAGAGACCTTTTTTGTAGAGAATTATGGTTCCTACAATTTATGTTCTATGATATTTTTTGATCAGAAGCGTAGTTTTCGAGATATATCGAGATATTTAAAAGTTCCGAAGCCGCACCAACATAATAGAGATACAGAAACACCGTGGCCCCTTTCTTTGAGATAACTCTGCACTAGTGCGAGCCGCAAATGCCACTTCCAGCTTAGCTGTGCAGAAGAAGAACAACAAGAAGAAGAAATATCTCGAAATATGTCCGTCAGGCCCCTTCCCTTGAGATAAATCTGCAAATATCTCGGAAACGAAGCGAGCTATGGCAAAATGTTAGGAGACCTTTTTTGTAGAGAATTAAGTTTCCTACTTTTTATGTTCTATGATATTTTTTGATCAGATGCGTAGTTCTCGAGATATATCAAGATATTTAAAAGTTCCGAAGCCGCACCAACATAATAGAGATACAGAAACACCGTGGCCCCTTTCTTTGAGATAACTCTGCACTATTGCGAGCTGGAAATGCCACTTCCAGTTTAGCTGTGCAGAAGAAGAACAACAAGAAGAAGAAATATCTCGAAATATGTCCGTTAGGCCCCTTCCCTTCAGATAAATCTGCAAATATCTCGGAAACGAAGCGAGCTATGGCAAAATGTTAAGAGACCTTTTTTGTAGAGAATTAAGTTTCCTACTTTTTATGTTCTATGATATTTTTTGATCAGATGCGCAGTTCTCGAGATATATCAAGATATTTAAAAGTTCCGAAGCCGCACCAACATAATAGAGATACAGAAACACAGTGGCCCCTTTCTTTGAGATAACTCTGCACTATTGCGAGCTGCAAATGCCACTTCCAGCTTAGCTGTGCAGAAGAAGAACAACAACAAGAAGAAATATCTCGAAATATGTCCGTCAGGCCCCTTCCCTTGAGATAAATCTGCAAATATCTCGGAAACGAAGCGAGCTATGGCAAAATGTTAAGAGACCTTTTTTGTAGAGAATCAAGTTTCCTACTTTTTATGTTCTATGATATTTTTTGATCAGATGCGTAGTTCTCGAGATATATCAAGATATTTATGAGTTCCGAAGCCGCACCAACATAATACAGATACAGAAACACCGTCGCCCCTTTCTTTGAGATAACTTTGCACTATTGCGAGCTGTAAATGCCACTTCCAGCTTAGCTGTGCAGAAGAAGTACAACAAGAAGAAGAAATATCTCGAAATATGTCCGTCAGGCCCCTTCCCTTGAGATATATCTGCAAATATCTCGGAAACGAAGCGAGCTATGGCAAAATGTTAAGAGACCTTTTTTGTAGAGAATTATGGTTCCTACAATTTATGTTCTATGATATTTTTTGATCAGAAGCGTAGTTTTCGAGATATATCGAGATATTTAAAAGTTCCGAAGCCGCACCAACATAATAGAGATACAGAAACACCGTGGCCCCTTTCTTTGAGATAACTCTGCACTAGTGCGAGCCGCAAATGCCACTTCCAGCTTAGCTGTGCAGAAGAAGAACAACAAGAAGAAGAAATATCTCGAAATATGTCCGTCAGGCCCCTTCCCTTGAGATAAATCTGCAAATATCTCGGAAAGGAAGCGAGCTATGGCAAAATGTTAAGAGACCTTTTTTGTAGAGAATTAAGTTTCCTACTTTTTATGTTCTATGATATTTTTTGATCAGATGCGTAGTTCTCGAGATATATCAAGATATTTAAAAGTTCCGAAGCCGCACCAACATAATAGAGATACAGAAACACCGTGGCCCCTTTCTTTGAGATAACGCTGCACTAGTGCGAGCCGCAAATGCCACTTCCAGCTTAGCTGTGCAGAAGAAGAACAACAAGAAGAAGAAATATCTCGAAATATGTCCGTCAGGCCCCTTCCCTTGAGATAAATCTGCAAATATCTCGGAAACGAAGCGAGCTATGGCAAAATGTTAAGAGACCTTTTTTGTAGAGAATTAAGTTTCCTACTTTTTATGTTCTATGATATTTTTTGATCAGATGCGTAGTTCTCGAGATATATCAAGATATTTATGAGTTCCGAAGCCGCACCAACATAATACAGATACAGAAACACCGTCGCCCCTTTCTTTGAGATAACTTTGCACTATTGCGAGCTGTAAATGCCACTTCCAGCTTAGCTGTGCAGAAGAAGTACAACAAGAAGAAGAAATATCTCGAAATATGTCCGTCAGGCCCCTTCCCTTGAGATATATCTGCAAATATCTCGGAAACGAAGCGAGCTATGGCAAAATGTTAAGAGACCTTTTTTGTAGAGAATTATGGTTCCTACAATTTATGTTCTATGATATTTTTTGATCAGAAGCGTAGTTTTCGAGATATATCGAGATATTTAAAAGTTCCGAAGCCGCACCAACATAATAGAGATACAGAAACACCGTGGCCCCTTTCTTTGAGATAACTCTGCACTAGTGCGAGCCGCAAATGCCACTTCCAGCTTAGCTGTGCAGAAGAAGAACAACAAGAAGAAGAAATATCTCGAAATATGTCCGTCAGGCCCCTTCCCTTGAGATAAATCTGCAAATATCTCGGAAAGGAAGCGAGCTATGGCAAAATGTTAAGAGACCTTTTTTGTAGAGAATTAAGTTTCCTACTTTTTATGTTCTATGATATTTTTTCATCAGATGCGTAGTTCTCGAGATATATCAAGATATTTAAAAGTTCCGAAGCCGCACCAACATAATAGAGATACAGAAACACCGTGGCCCCTTTCTTTGAGATAACTCTGCACTATTGCGAGCTGGAAATGCCACTTCCAGTTTAGCTGTGCAGAAGAAGAACAACAAGAAGAAGAAATATCTCGAAATATGTCCGTTAGGCCCCTTCCCTTCAGATAAATCTGCAAATATCTCGGAAACGAAGCGAGCTATGGCAAAATGTTAAGAGACCTTTTTTGTAGAGAATTAAGTTTCCTACTTTTTATGTTCTATGATATTTTTTGATCAGATGCGCAGTTCTCGAGATATATCAAGATATTTATGAGTTCCGAAGCCGCACCAACATAATACAGATACAGAAACACCGTCGCCCCTTTCTTTGAGATAACTTTGCACTATTGCGAGCTGTAAATGCCACTTCCAGCTTAGCTGTGCAGAAGAAGTACAACAAGAAGAAGAAATATCTCGAAATATGTCCGTCAGGCCCCTTCCCTTGAGATATATCTGCAAATATCTCGGAAACGAAGCGAGCTATGGCAAAATGTTAAGAGACCTTTTTTGTAGAGAATTATGGTTCCTACAATTTATGTTCTATGATATTTTTTGATCAGAAGCGTAGTTTTCGAGATATATCGAGATATTTAAAAGTTCCGAAGCCGCACCAACATAATAGAGATACAGAAACACCGTGGCCCCTTTCTTTGAGATAACTCTGCACTAGTGCGAGCCGCAAATGCCACTTCCAGCTTAGCTGTGCAGAAGAAGAACAACAAGAAGAAGAAATATCTCGAAATATGTCCGTCAGGCCCCTTCCCTTGAGATAAATCTGCAAATATCTCGGAAACGAAGCGAGCTATGGCAAAATGTTAGGAGACCTTTTTTGTAGAGAATTAAGTTTCCTACTTTTTATGTTCTATGATATTTTTTGATCAGATGCGTAGTTCTCGAGATATATCAAGATATTTAAAAGTTCCGAAGCCGCACCAACATAATAGAGATACAGAAACACCGTGGCCCCTTTCTTTGAGATAACTCTGCACTATTGCGAGCTGGAAATGCCACTTCCAGTTTAGCTGTGCAGAAGAAGAACAACAAGAAGAAGAAATATCTCGAAATATGTCCGTTAGGCCCCTTCCCTTCAGATAAATCTGCAAATATCTCGGAAACGAAGCGAGCTATGGCAAAATGTTAAGAGACCTTTTTTGTAGAGAATTAAGTTTCCTACTTTTTATGTTCTATGATATTTTTTGATCAGATGCGCAGTTCTCGAGATATATCAAGATATTTAAAAGTTCCGAAGCCGCACCAACATAATAGAGATACAGAAACACAGTGGCCCCTTTCTTTGAGATAACTCTGCACTATTGCGAGCTGCAAATGCCACTTCCAGCTTAGCTGTGCAGAAGAAGAACAACAACAAGAAGAAATATCTCGAAATATGTCCGTCAGGCCCCTTCCCTTGAGATAAATCTGCAAATATCTCGGAAACGAAGCGAGCTATGGCAAAATGTTAAGAGACCTTTTTTGTAGAGAATCAAGTTTCCTACTTTTTATGTTCTATGATATTTTTTGATCAGATGCGTAGTTCTCGAGATATATCAAGATATTTATGAGTTCCGAAGCCGCACCAACATAATACAGATACAGAAACACCGTCGCCCCTTTCTTTGAGATAACTTTGCACTATTGCGAGCTGTAAATGCCACTTCCAGCTTAGCTGTGCAGAAGAAGTACAACAAGAAGAAGAAATATCTCGAAATATGTCCGTCAGGCCCCTTCCCTTGAGATATATCTGCAAATATCTCGGAAACGAAGCGAGCTATGGCAAAATGTTAAGAGACCTTTTTTGTAGAGAATTATGGTTCCTACAATTTATGTTCTATGATATTTTTTGATCAGAAGCGTAGTTTTCGAGATATATCGAGATATTTAAAAGTTCCGAAGCCGCACCAACATAATAGAGATACAGAAACACCGTGGCCCCTTTCTTTGAGATAACTCTGCACTAGTGCGAGCCGCAAATGCCACTTCCAGCTTAGCTGTGCAGAAGAAGAACAACAAGAAGAAGAAATATCTCGAAATATGTCCGTCAGGCCCCTTCCCTTGAGATAAATCTGCAAATATCTCGGAAAGGAAGCGAGCTATGGCAAAATGTTAAGAGACCTTTTTTGTAGAGAATTAAGTTTCCTACTTTTTATGTTCTATGATATTTTTTGATCAGATGCGTAGTTCTCGAGATATATCAAGATATTTAAAAGTTCCGAAGCCGCACCAACATAATACAGATACAGAAACACCGTGGCCCCTTTCTTTGAGATAACTCTGCACTAGTGCGAGCCGCAAATGCCACTTCCAGCTTAGCTGTGCAGAAGAAGAACAACAAGAAGAAGAAATATCTCGAAATATGTCCGTCAGGCCCCTTCCCTTGAGATATATCTGCAAATATCTCGGAAACGAAGCGAGCTATGGCAAAATGTTAAGAGACCTTTTTTGTAGAGAATTATGGTTCCTACAATTTATGTTCTATGATATTTTTTGATCAGAAGCGTAGTTTTCGAGATATATCGAGATATTTAAAAGTTCCGAAGCCGCACCAACATAATAGAGATACAGAAACACCGTCGCCCCTTTCTTTGAGATAACTTTGCACTATTGCGAGCTGTAAATGCCACTTCCAGCTTAGCTGTGCAGAAGAAGTACAACAAGAAGAAGAAATATCTCGAAATATGTCCGTCAGGCCCCTTCCCTTGAGATATATCTGCAAATATCTCGGAAACGAAGCGAGCTATGGCAAAATGTTGAGAGACCTTTTTTGTAGAGAATTATGGTTCCTACAATTTATGTTCTATGATATTTTTTGATCAGAAGCGTAGTTTTCGAGATATATCGAGATATTTAAAAGTTCCGAAGCCGCACCAACATAATAGAGATACAGAAACACCGTGGCCCCTTTCTTTGAGATAACTCTGCACCAGTGCGAGCCGCAAATGCCACTTCCAGCTTAGCTGTGCAGAAGAAGAACAACAAGAAGAAGAAATATCTCGAAATATGTCCGTCAGGCCCCTTCCCTTGAGATAAATCTGCAAATATCTCGGAAAGGAAGCGAGCTATGGCAAAATGTTAAGAGACCTTTTTTGTAGAGAATTAAGTTTCCTACTTTTTATGTTCTATGATATTTTTTGATCAGATGCGTAGTTCTCGAGATATATCAAGATATTTAAAAGTTCCGAAGCCGCACCAACATAATACAGATACAGAAACACCGTGGCCCCTTTCTTTGAGATAACTCTGCACTAGTGCGAGCCGCAAATGCCACTTCCAGCTTAGCTGTGCAGAAGAAGAACAACAAGAAGAAGAAATATCTCGAAATATGTCCGTCAGGCCCCTTCCCTTGAGATATATCTGCAAATATCTCGGAAACGAAGCGAGCTATGGCAAAATGTTAAGAGACCTTTTTTGTAGAGAATTATGGTTCCTACAATTTATGTTCTATGATATTTTTTGATCAGAAGCGTAGTTTTCGAGATATATCGAGATATTTAAAAGTTCCGAAGCCGCACCAACATAATAGAGATACAGAAACACCGTCGCCCCTTTCTTTGAGATAACTTTGCACTATTGCGAGCTGTAAATGCCACTTCCAGCTTAGCTGTGCAGAAGAAGAACAACAAGAAGAAGAAATATCTCGAAATATGTCCGTCAGGCCCCTTCCCTTGAGATAAATCTGCAAATATCTCGGAAACGAAGCGAGCTATGGCAAAATGTTAAGAGACCTTTTTTGTAGAGAATTAAGTTTCCTACTTTTTATGTTCTATGATATTTTTTGATCAGATGCGTAGTTCTCGAGATATATCAAGATATTTATGAGTTCCGAAGCCGCACCAACATAATACAGATACAGAAACACCGTCGCCCCTTTCTTTGAGATAACTTTGCACTATTGCGAGCTGTAAATGCCACTTCCAGCTTAGCTGTGCAGAAGAAGTACAACAAGAAGAAGAAATATCTCGAAATATGTCCGTCAGGCCCCTTCCCTTGAGATATATCTGCAAATATCTCGGAAACGAAGCGAGCTATGGCAAAATGTTAAGAGACCTTTTTTGTAGAGAATTATGGTTCCTACAATTTATGTTCTATGATATTTTTTGATCAGAAGCGTAGTTTTCGAGATATATCGAGATATTTAAAAGTTCCGAAGCCGCACCAACATAATAGAGATACAGAAACACCGTGGCCCCTTTCTTTGAGATAACTCTGCACTAGTGCGAGCCGCAAATGCCACTTCCAGCTTAGCTGTGCAGAAGAAGAACAACAAGAAGAAGAAATATCTCGAAATATGTCCGTCAGGCCCCTTCCCTTGAGATAAATCTGCAAATATCTCGGAAAGGAAGCGAGCTATGGCAAAATGTTAAGAGACCTTTTTTGTAGAGAATTAAGCTTCCTACTTTTTATGTTCTATGATATTTTTTGATCAGATGCGTAGTTCTCGAGATATATCAAGATATTTAAAAGTTCCGAAGCCGCACCAACATAATAGAGATACAGAAACACCGTGGCCCCTTTCTTTGAGATAACTCTGCACTACGGCGAGCCGCAAATGCCACTTCCAGCTTAGCTGTGCAGAAGAAGAACAACAAGAAGAAGAAATATCTCGAAATATGTCCGTCAGGCCCCTTCCCTTGAGATAAATCTGCAATTATCTCGGAAAGGAAGCGAGCTATGGCAAAATGTTAAGAGACCTTTTTTGTAGAGAACTAAGTTTCCTACTTTTTATGTTCTATGATATTTTTTGATCAGATGCGTAGTTCTCGAGATATATCAAGATATTTAAAAGTTCCGAAGCCGCACCAACATAATACAGATACAGAAACACCGTGGCCCCTTTCTTTGAGATAACGCTGCACTAGTGCGAGCCGCAAATGCCACTTCCAGCTTAGCTGTGCAGAAGAAGAACAACAAGAAGAAGAAATATCTCGAAATATGTCCGTCAGGCCCCTTCCCTTGAGATAAATCTGCAAATATCTCGGAAACGAAGCGAGCTATGGCAAAATGTTAAGAGACCTTTTTTGTAGAGAATTAAGTTTCCTACTTTTTATGTTCTATGATATTTTTTGATCAGATGCGTAGTTCTCGAGATATATCAAGATATTTAAAAGTTCCGAAGCGGCACCAACATAATAGAGATACAGAAACACCGTGGCCCCTTTCTTTGAGATAACTCTGCACTATTGCGAGCTGGAAATGCCACTTCCAGTTTAGCTGTGCAGAAGAAGAACAACAAGAAGAAGAAATATCTCGAAATATGTCCGTTAGGCCCCTTCCCTTCAGATAAATCTGCAAATATCTCGGAAACGAAGCGAGCTATGGCAAAATGTTAAGAGACCTTTTTTGTAGAGAATTAAGTTTCCTACTTTTCATGTTCTATGATATTTTTTGATCAGATGCGCAGTTCTCGAGATATATCAAGATATTTAAAAGTTCCGAAGCCGCACCAACATAATAGAGATACAGAAACACAGTGGCCCCTTTCTTTGAGATAACTCTGCACTATTGCGAGCTGCAAATGCCACTTCCAGCTTAGCTGTGCAGAAGAAGAACAACAAGAAGAAGAAATATCTCGAAATATGTCCGTCAGGCCCCTTCCCTTGAGATAAATCTGCAAATATCTCGGAAACGAAGCGAGCTATGGCAAAATGTTAAGAGACCTTTTTTGTAGAGAATTAAGTTTCCTACTTTTTATGTTCTATGATATTTTTTGATCAGATGCGTAGTTCTCGAGATATATCAAGATATTTATGAGTTCCGAAGCCGCACCAACATAATACAGATACAGAAACACCGTCGCCCCTTTCTTTGAGATAACTTTGCACTATTGCGAGCTGTAAATGCCACTTCCAGCTTAGCTGTGCAGAAGAAGTACAACAAGAAGAAGAAATATCTCGAAATATGTCCGTCAGGCCCCTTCCCTTGAGATATATCTGCAAATATCTCGGGAACGAAGCGAGCTATGGCAAAATGTCAAGAGACCTTTTTTGTAGAGAATTATGGTTCCTACAATTTATGTTCTATGATATTTTTTGATCAGAAGCGTAGTTTTCGAGATATATCGAGATATTTAAAAGTTCCGAAGCCGCACCAACATAATAGAGATACAGAAACACCGTGGCCCCTTTCTTTGAGATAACTCTGCACTAGTGCGAGCCGCAAATGCCACTTCCAGCTTAGCTGTGCAGAAGAAGAACAACAAGAAGAAGAAATATCTCGAAATATGTCCGTCAGGCCCCTTCCCTTGAGATAAATCTGCAAATATCTCGGAAAGGAAGCGAGCTATGGCAAAATGTTAAGAGACCTTTTTTGTAGAGAATTAAGTTTCCTACTTTTTATGTTCTATGATATTTTTTGATCAGATGCGTAGTTCTCGAGATATATCAAGATATTTAAAAGTTCCGAAGCCGCACCAACATAATAGAGATACAGAAACACCGTGGCCCCTTTCTTTGAGATAACGCTGCACTAGTGCGAGCCGCAAATGCCACTTCCAGCTTAGCTGTGCAGAAGAAGAACAACAAGAAGAAGAAATATCTCGAAATATGTCCGTCAGGCCCCTTCCCTTGAGATAAATCTGCAAATATCTCGGAAACGAAGCGAGCTATGGCAAAATGTTAAGAGACCTTTTTTGTAGAGAATTAAGTTTCCTACTTTTTATGTTCTATGATATTTTTTGATCAGATGCGTAGTTCTCGAGATATATCAAGATATTTATGAGTTCCGAAGCCGCACCAACATAATACAGATACAGAAACACCGTCGCCCCTTTCTTTGAGATAACTTTGCACTATTGCGAGCTGTAAATGCCACTTCCAGCTTAGCTGTGCAGAAGAAGTACAACAAGAAGAAGAAATATCTCGAAATATGTCCGTCAGGCCCCTTCCCTTGAGATATATCTGCAAATATCTCGGAAACGAAGCGAGCTATGGCAAAATGTTAAGAGACCTTTTTTGTAGAGAATTATGGTTCCTACAATTTATGTTCTATGATATTTTTTGATCAGAAGCGTAGTTTTCGAGATATATCGAGATATTTAAAAGTTCCGAAGCCGCACCAACATAATAGAGATACAGAAACACCGTCGCCCCTTTCTTTGAGATAACTTTGCACTATTGCGAGCTGTAAATGCCACTTCCAGCTTAGCTGTGCAGAAGAAGTACAACAAGAAGAAGAAATATCTCGAAATATGTCCGTCAGGCCCCTTCCCTTGAGATATATCTGCAAATATCTCGGAAACGAAGCGAGCTATGGCAAAATGTTAAGAGACCTTTTTTGTAGAGAATTATGGTTCCTACAATTTATGTTCTATGATATTTTTTGATCAGAAGCGTAGTTTTCGAGATATATCGAGATATTTAAAAGTTCCGAAGCCGCACCAACATAATAGAGATACAGAAACACCGTGGCCCCTTTCTTTGAGATAACTCTGCACTAGTGCGAGCCGCAAATGCCACTTCCAGCTTAGCTGTGCAGAAGAAGAACAACAAGAAGAAGAAATATCTCGAAATATGTCCGTCAGGCCCCTTCCCTTGAGATAAATCTGCAAATATCTCGGAAAGGAAGCGAGCTATGGCAAAATGTTAAGAGACCTTTTTTGTAGAGAATTAAGTTTCCTACTTTTTATGTTCTATGATATTTTTTGATCAGATGCGTAGTTCTCGAGATATATCAAGATATTTAAAAGTTCCGAAGCCGCACCAACATAATAGAGATACAGAAACACCGTGGCCCCTTTCTTTGAGATAACGCTGCACTAGTGCGAGCCGCAAATGCCACTTCCAGCTTAGCTGTGCAGAAGAAGAACAACAAGAAGAAGAAATATCTCGAAATATGTCCGTCAGGCCCCTTCCCTTGAGATAAATCCGCAAACATCTCGGAAACGAAGCGAGCGATGGCAAAATGTTAAGAGACCTTTTTTGTAGAGAATTAAGTTTCCTACTTTTTATGTTCTATGATATTTTTTGATCAGATGCGTAGTTCTCGAGATATATCAAGATATTTAAAAGTTCCGAAGCCGCACCAACGTAATAGAGATACAGAAACACCGTGGCCCCTTTCTTTGAGATAACTCTGCACTATTGCGAGCTGGAAATGCCACTTCCAGTTTAGCTGTGCAGAAGAAGAACAACAAGAAGAAGAAATATCTCGAAATATGTCCGTTAGGCCCCTTCCCTTCAGATAAATCTGCAAATATCTCGGAAACGAAGCGAGCTATGGCAAAATGTTAAGAGACCTTTTTTGTAGGGAATTAAGTTTCCTACTTTTTATGTTGTATGATATTTTTTGATCAGATGCGCAGTTCTCGAGATATATCAAGATATTTAAAAGTTCCGAAGCCGCACCAACATAATAGAGATACAGAAACACAGTGGCCCCTTTCTTTGAGATAACTCTGCACTATTGCGAGCTGCAAATGCCACTTCCAGCTTAGCTGTGCAGAAGAAGAACAACAAGAAGAAGAAATATCTCGAAATATGTCCGTCAGGCCCTTTCCCTTCAGATAAATCTGCAAATATCTCGGAAACGAAGCGAGCTATGGCAAAATGCTAAGAGACCTTTTTTGTAGAGAATTATGTTTCCTACAATTTATGTTCTATGATATTTTTTGATCAGAAGCGTAGTTTTCGAGATATATCGAGATATTTAAAAGTTCCGAAGCCGCACCAACAGAATAGAGATACAGAAACACCGTGGCTCCTTTCTTTGAGATAACTCTGCACTATTGCGAGCTGGAAATGCCACTTCCAGTTTAGCTGTGCAGAAGAAGAACAACAAGAAGAAGAAATATCTCGAAATATGTCCGTTAGGCCCCTTCCCTTCAGATAAATCTGCAAATATCTCGGAAACGAAGCGAGCTATGGCAAAATGTTAAGAGACCTTTTTTGTAGAGAATTACGTTTCCTACTTTTTATGTTCTATGATATTTTTTGATCAGATGCGCAGTTTTCGAGATATATCAAGATATTTAAAAGTTCCGAAGCCGCACCAACATAATAGAGATACAGAAACACCGTGGCCCCTTTCTTTGAGATAACTCTGCACTATTGCGAGCTGCAAATGCCACTTCCAGCTTAGCTGTGCAGAAGAAGAACAACAAGAAGAAGAAATATCTCGAAATATGTCCGTCAGGCCCTTTCCCTTCAGATATATCTGCAAATATCTCGGAAACGAAGCGAGCTATGGCAAAATGTTAAGAGACCTTTTTTGTAGAGAATTAAGTTTCCTACTTTTTATGTTCTATGATATTTTTTGATCAGATGCGCAGTTCTCGAGATATATCAAGATATTTAAAAGTTCCGAAGCCGCACCAACATAATAGAGATACAGAAACACAGTGGCCCCTTTCTTTGAGATAACTCTGCACTATTGCGAGCTGCAAATGCCACTGCCAGCTTAGCTGTGCAGAAGAAGAACAACAAGAAGAAGAAATATCTCGAAATATGTCCGTCAGGCCCCTTCCCTTGAGATAAATCTGCAAATATCTCGGAAACGAAGCGAGCTATGGCAAAATGTTAAGAGACCTTTTTTGTAGAGAATTAAGTTTCCTACTTTTTATGTTCTATGATATTTTTTGATCAGATGCGTAGTTCTCGAGATATATCAAGATATTTATGAGTTCCGAAGCCGCACCAACATAATACAGATACAGAAACACCGTCGCCCCTTTCTTTGAGATAACTTTGCACTATTGCGAGCTGTAAATGCCACTTCCAGCTTAGCTGTGCAGAAGAAGTACAACAAGAAGAAGAAATATCTCGAAATATGTCCGTCAGGCCCCTTCCCTTGAGATATATCTGCAAATATCTCGGAAACGAAGCGAGCTATGGCAAAATGTTAAGAGACCTTTTTTGTAGAGAATTAAGTTTCCTACTTTTTATGTTCTATGATATTTTTTGATCAGATGCGCAGTTCTCGAGATATATCAAGATATTTAAAAGTTCCGAAGCCGCACCAACATAATAGAGATACAGAAACACAGTGGCCCCTTTCTTTGAGATAACTCTGCACTATTGCGAGCTGCAAATGCCACTGCCAGCTTAGCTGTGCAGAAGAAGAACAACAAGAAGAAGAAATATCTCGAAATATGTCCGTCAGGCCCCTTCCCTTGAGATAAATCTGCAAATATCTCGGAAACGAAGCGAGCTATGGCAAAATGTTAAGAGACCTTTTTTGTAGAGAATTAAGTTTCCTACTTTTTATGTTCTATGATATTTTTTGATCAGATGCGTAGTTCTCGAGATATATCAAGATATTTATGAGTTCCGAAGCCGCACCAACATAATACAGATACAGAAACACCGTCGCCCCTTTCTTTGAGATAACTTTGCACTATTGCGAGCTGTAAATGCCACTTCCAGCTTAGCTGTGCAGAAGAAGTACAACAAGAAGAAGAAATATCTCGAAATATGTCCGTCAGGCCCCTTCCCTTGAGATATATCTGCAAATATCTCGGAAACGAAGCGAGCTATGGCAAAATGTTAAGAGACCTTTTTTGTAGAGAATTATGGTTCCTACAATTTATGTTCTATGATATTTTTTGATCAGAAGCGTAGTTTTCGAGATATATCGAGATATTTAAAAGTTCCGAAGCCGCACCAACATAATAGAGATACAGAAACACCGTGGCCCCTTTCTTTGAGATAACTCTGCACTAGTGCGAGCCGCAAATGCCACTTCCAGCTTAGCTGTGCAGAAGAAGAACAACAAGAAGAAGAAATATCTCGAAATATGTCCGTCAGGCCCCTTCCCTTGAGATAAATCTGCAAATATCTCGGAAAGGAAGCGAGCTATGGCAAAATGTTAAGAGACCTTTTTTGTAGAGAACTAAGTTTCCTACTTTTTATGTTCTATGATATTTTTTGATCAGATGCGTAGTTCTCGAGATATATCAAGATATTTAAAAGTTCCGAAGCCGCACCAACATAATACAGATACAGAAACACCGTGGCCCCTTTCTTTGAGATAACGCTGCACTAGTGCGAGCCGCAAATGCCACTTCCAGCTTAGCTGTGCAGAAGAAGAACAACAAGAAGAAGAAATATCTCGAAATATGTCCGTCAGGCCCCTTCCCTTGAGATAAATCTGCAAATATCTCGGAAACGAAGCGAGCTATGGCAAAATGTTAAGAGACCTTTTTTGTAGAGAATTAAGTTTCCTACTTTTTATGTTCTATGATATTTTTTGATCAGATGCGTAGTTCTCGAGATATATCAAGATATTTAAAAGTTCCGAAGCGGCACCAACATAATAGAGATACAGAAACACCGTGGCCCCTTTCTTTGAGATAACTCTGCACTATTGCGAGCTGGAAATGCCACTTCCAGTTTAGCTGTGCAGAAGAAGAACAACAAGAAGAAGAAATATCTCGAAATATGTCCGTTAGGCCCCTTCCCTTCAGATAAATCTGCAAATATCTCGGAAACGAAGCGAGCTATGGCAAAATGTTAAGAGACCTTTTTTGTAGAGAATTAAGTTTCCTACTTTTCATGTTCTATGATATTTTTTGATCAGATGCGCAGTTCTCGAGATATATCAAGATATTTAAAAGTTCCGAAGCCGCACCAACATAATAGAGATACAGAAACACAGTGGCCCCTTTCTTTGAGATAACTCTGCAGTATTGCGAGCTGCAAATGCCACTTCCAGCTTAGCTGTGCAGAAGAAGAACAACAAGAAGAAGAAATATCTCGAAATATGTCCGTCAGGCCCCTTCCCTTGAGATAAATCTGCAAATATCTCGGAAACGAAGCGAGCTATGGCAAAATGTTAAGAGACCTTTTTTGTAGAGAATTAAGTTTCCTACTTTTTATGTTCTATGATATTTTTTGATCAGATGCGTAGTTCTCGAGATATATCAAGATATTTATGAGATCCGAAGCCGCACCAACATAATACAGATACAGAAACACCGTCGCCCCTTTCTTTGAGATAACTTTGCACTATTGCGAGCTGTAAATGCCACTTCCAGCTTAGCTGTGCAGAAGAAGTACAACAAGAAGAAGAAATATCTCGAAATATGTCCGTCAGGCCCCTTCCCTTGAGATATATCTGCAAATATCTCGGAAACGAAGCGAGCTATGGCAAAATGTTAAGAGACCTTTTTTGTAGAGAATTATGGTTCCTACAATTTATGTTCTATGATATTTTTTGATCAGAAGCGTAGTTTTCGAGATATATCGAGATATTTAAAAGTTCCGAAGCCGCACCAACATAATAGAGATACAGAAACACCGTGGCCCCTTTCTTTGAGATAACTCTGCACTAGTGCGAGCCGCAAATGCCACTTCCAGCTTAGCTGTGCAGAAGAAGAACAACAAGAAGAAGAAATATCTCGAAATATGTCCGTCAGGCCCCTTCCCTTGAGATAAATCTGCAAATATCTCGGAAAGGAAGCGAGCTATGGCAAAATGTTAAGAGACCTTTTTTGTAGAGAATTAAGTTTCCTACTTTTTATGTTCTATGATATTTTTTGATCAGATGCGTAGTTCTCGAGATATATCAAGATATTTAAAAGTTCCGAAGCCGCACCAACATAATAGAGATACAGAAACACCGTGGCCCCTTTCTTTGAGATAACGCTGCACTAGTGCGAGCCGCAAATGCCACTTCCAGCTTAGCTGTGCAGAAGAAGAACAACAAGAAGAAGAAATATCTCGAAATATGTCCGTCAGGCCCCTTCCCTTGAGATAAATCCGCAAACATCTCGGAAACGAAGCGAGCGATGGCAAAATGTTAAGAGACCTTTTTTGTAGAGAATTAAGTTTCCTACTTTTTGTGTTCTATGATATTTTTTGATCAGATGCGTAGTTCTCGAGATATATCAAGATATTTAAAAGTTCCGAAGCGGCACCAACATAATAGAGATACAGAAACACCGTGGCCCCTTTCTTTGAGATAACTCTGCACTATTGCGAGCTGGAAATGCCACTTCCAGTTTAGCTGTGCAGAAGAAGAACAACAAGAAGAAGAAATATCTCGAAATATGTCCGTTAGGCCCCTTCCCTTCAGATAAATCTGCAAATATCTCGGAAACGAAGCGAGCTATGGCAAAATGTTAAGAGACCTTTTTTGTAGAGAATTAAGTTTCCTACTTTTCATGTTCTATGATATTTTTTGATCAGATGCGCAGTTCTCGAGATATATCAAGATATTTAAAAGTTCCGAAGCCGCACCAACATAATAGAGATACAGAAACACAGTGGCCCCTTTCTTTGAGATAACTCTGCAGTATTGCGAGCTGCAAATGCCACTTCCAGCTTAGCTGTGCAGAAGAAGAACAACAAGAAGAAGAAATATCTCGAAATATGTCCGTCAGGCCCCTTCCCTTGAGATAAATCTGCAAATATCTCGGAAACGAAGCGAGCTATGGCAAAATGTTAAGAGACCTTTTTTGTAGAGAATTAAGTTTCCTACTTTTTATGTTCTATGATATTTTTTGATCAGATGCGTAGTTCTCGAGATATATCAAGATATTTATGAGTTCCGAAGCCGCACCAACATAATACAGATACAGAAACACCGTCGCCCCTTTCTTTGAGATAACTTTGCACTATTGCGAGCTGTAAATGCCACTTCCAGCTTAGCTGTGCAGAAGAAGTACAACAAGAAGAAGAAATATCTCGAAATATGTCCGTCAGGCCCCTTCCCTTGAGATATATCTGCAAATATCTCGGAAACGAAGCGAGCTATGGCAAAATGTTAAGAGACCTTTTTTGTAGAGAATTATGGTTCCTACAATTTATGTTCTATGATATTTTTTGATCAGAAGCGTAGTTTTCGAGATATATCGAGATATTTAAAAGTTCCGAAGCCGCACCAACATAATAGAGATACAGAAACACCGTGGCCCCTTTCTTTGAGATAACTCTGCACTAGTGCGAGCCGCAAATGCCACTTCCAGCTTAGCTGTGCAGAAGAAGAACAACAAGAAGAAGAAATATCTCGAAATATGTCCGTCAGGCCCCTTCCCTTGAGATAAATCTGCAAATATCTCGGAAAGGAAGCGAGCTGTGGCAAAATGTTAAGAGACCTTTTTTGTAGAGAATTAAGTTTCCTACTTTTTATGTTCTATGATATTTTTTGATCAGATGCGTAGTTCTCGAGATATATCAAGATATTTAAAAGTTCCGAAGCCGCACCAACATAATAGAGATACAGAAACACCGTGGCCCCTTTCTTTGAGATAACGCTGCACTAGTGCGAGCCGCAAATGCCACTTCCAGCTTAGCTGTGCAGAAGAAGAACAACAAGAAGAAGAAATATCTCGAAATATGTCCGTCAGGCCCCTTCCCTTGAGATAAATCCGCAAACATCTCGGAAACGAAGCGAGCGATGGCAAAATGTTAAGAGACCTTTTTTGTAGAGAATTAAGTTTCCTACTTTTTGTGTTCTATGATATTTTTTGATCAGATGCGTAGTTCTCGAGATATATCAAGATATTTAAAAGTTCCGAAGCCGCACCAACATAATAGAGATACAGAAACACAGTGGCCCCTTTCTTTGAGATAACTCTGCACTATTGCGAGCAGCAAATGCCACTTCCAGCTTAGCTGTGCAGAAGAAGAACAACAAGAAGAAGAAATATCTCGAAATATGTCCGTCAGGCCCCTTCCCTTGAGATAAATCTGCAAATATCTCGGAAACGAAGCGAGCTATGGCAAAATGTTAAGAGACCTTTTTTGTAGAGAATTAAGTTTCCTACTTTTTATGTTCTATGATATTTTTTGATCAGATGCGCAGTTCTCGAGATATATCAAGATATTTAAAAGTTCCGAAGCCGCACCAACATAATAGAGATACAGAAACACAGTGGCCCCTTTCTTTGAGATAACTCTGCACTATTGCGAGCTGCAAATGCCACTTCCAGCTTAGCTGTGCAGAAGAAGAACAACAAGAAGAAGAAATATCTCGAAATATGTCCGTCAGGCCCCTTCCCTTGAGATAAATCTGCAAATATCTCGGAAACGAAGCGAGCTATGGCAAAATGTTAAGAGACCTTTTTTGTAGAGAATTAAGTTTCCTACTTTTTATGTTCTATGATATTTTTTGATCAGATGCGTAGTTCTCGAGTTATATCAAGATATTTATGAGTTCCGAAGCCGCACCAACATAATACAGATACAGAAACACCGTCGCCCCTTTCTTTGAGATAACTTTGCACTATTGCGAGCTGTAAATGCCACTTCCAGCTTAGCTGTGCAGAAGAAGTACAACAAGAAGAAGAAATATCTCGAAATATGTCCGTCAGGCCCCTTCCCTTGAGATATATCTGCAAATATCTCGGAAACGAAGCGAGCTATGGCAAAATGTTAAGAGACCTTTTTTGTAGAGAATTATGGTTCCTACAATTTATGTTCTATGATATTTTTTGATCAGAAGCGTAGTTTTCGAGATATATCGAGATATTTAAAAGTTCCGAAGCCGCACCAACATAATAGAGATACAGAAACACCGTGGCCCCTTTCTTTGAGATAACTCTGCACTAGTGCGAGCCGCAAATGCCACTTCCAGCTTAGCTGTGCAGAAGAAGAACAACAAGAAGAAGAAATATCTCGAAATATGTCCGTCAGGCCCCTTCCCTTGAGATAAATCTGCAAATATCTCGGAAAGGAAGCGAGCTATGGCAAAATGTTAAGAGACCTTTTTTGTAGAGAATTAAGTTTCCTACTTTTTATGTTCTATGATATTTTTTGATCAGATGCGTAGTTCTCGAGATATATCAAGATATTTAAAAGTTCCGAAGCCGCACCAACATAATAGAGATACAGAAACACCGTGGCCCCTTTCTTTGAGATAACGCTGCACTAGTGCGAGCCGCAAATGCCACTTCCAGCTTAGCTGTGCAGAAGAAGAACAACAAGAAGAAGAAATATCTCGAAATATGTCCGTCAGGCCCCTTCCCTTCAGATATATCTGCAAATATCTCGGAAACGAAGCGAGCTATGGCAAAATGCTAAGAGACCTTTTTTGTAGAGAATTATGTTTCCTACAATTTATGTTCTATGATATTTTTTCATCAGAAGCGTAGTTTTCGAGATATATCGAGATATTTAAAAGTTCCGAAGCCGCACCAACATAATACAGATACAGAAACACCGTGGCCCCTTTCTTTGAGATAACTCTGCACTAGTGCGAGCCGCAAATGCCACTTCCAGCTTAGCTGTGCAGAAGAAGAACAACAAGAAGAAGAAATATCTCGAAATATGTCCGTCAGGCCCCTTCCCTTGAGATAAATCTGCAAATATCTCGGAAACGAAGCGAGCTATGGCAAAATGTTAAGAGACCTTTTTTGTAGAGAATTAAGTTTTCTACTTTTTATGTTCTATGATATTTTTTGATCAGATGCGCAGTTTTCGAGATATATCAAGATATTTAAAAGTTCCGAAGCCGCACCAACATCATAGAGATACAGAAACACCGTGGCCCCTTTCTTTGAGATAACTCTGCACTATTGCGAGCTGCAAATGCCACTTCCAGCTTAGCTGTGCAGAAGAAGAACAACAAGAAGAAGAAATATCTCGAAATATGTCCGTCAGGCCCCTTCCCTTGAGATAAATCTGCAAATATCTCGGAAACGAAGCGAGCTATGGCAAAATGTTAAGAGACCTTTTTTGTAGAGAATTAAGTTTCCTACTTTTTATGTTCTATGATATTTTTTGATCAGATGCGTAGTTCTCGAGATATATCAAGATATTTAAAAGTTCCGAAGCCGCACCACCATAATAGAGATACAGAAACACAGTGGCCCCTTTCTTTGAGATAACTCTGCACTATTGCGAGCTGCAAATGCCACTTCCAGCTTAGCTGTGCAGAAGAAGAACAACAAGAAGAAGAAATATCTCGAAATATGTCCGTCAGGCCCCTTCCCTTGAGATAAATCTGCAAATATCTCGGAAACGAAGCGAGCTATGGCAAAATGTTAAGAGACCTTTTTTGTAGAGAATTAAGTTTCCTACTTTTTATGTTCTATGATATTTTTTGATCAGATGCGTAGTTCTCGAGATATATCAAGATATTTATGAGTTCCGAAGCCGCACCAACATAATACAGATACAGAAACACCGTCGCCCCTTTCTTTGAGATAACTTTGCACTATTGCGAGCTGTAAATGCCACTTCCAGCTTAGCTGTGCAGAAGAAGTACAACAAGAAGAAGAAATATCTCGAAATATGTCCGTCAGGCCCCTTCCCTTGAGATATATCTGCAAATATCTGGGAAACGAAGCGAGCTATGGCAAAATGTTAAGAGACCTTTTTTGTAGAGAATTAAGTTTCCTACTTTTTATGTTGTATGATATTTTTTGATCAGATGCGTAGTTCTCGAAGTATATCAAGATATTTAAAAGTTCCGAAGCCGCACCAACATAATAGAGATACAGAAACAACGTGGCCCCTTTCTTTGAGATAACTCTGCACTATTGCGAGCTGCAAATGCCACTTCCAGCTTAGCTGTGCAGTAGAAGAACAACAAGAAGAAGAAATATCTCGAAATATGTCCGTTAGGCCCCTTCCCTTCAGATAAATCTGCAAATATCTCGGAAACGAAGCGAGCTATGGCAAAATGTTAAGAGACCTTTTTTGTAGAGAATTAAGTTTCCTACTTTTTATGTTGTATGATATTTTTTGATCAGATGCGTAGTTCTCGAAGTATATCAAGATATTTAAAAGTTCCGAAGCCGCACCAACATAATAGAGATACAGAAACAACGTGGCCCCTTTCTTTGAGATAACTCTGCACTATTGCGAGCTGCAAATGCCACTTCCAGCTTAGCTGTGCAGAAGAAGTACAACAAGAAGAAGAAATATCTCGAAATATGTCCGTCAGGCCCCTTCCCTTGAGATATATCTGCAAATATCTCGGAAACGAAGCGAGCTATGGCAAAATGTTAAGAGACCTTTTTTGTAGAGAATTATGTTTCCTACAATTTATGTTCTATGATATTTTTTGATCACAAGCGTAGTTTTCGAGATATATCGAGATATTTAAAAGTTCCGAAGCCGCACCAACATAATAGAGATACAGAAACACCGTGGCCCCTTTCTTTGAGATAACTCTGCACTAGTGCGAGCCGCAAATGCCACTTCCAGCTTAGCTGTGCAGAAGAAGAACAACAAGAAGAAGAAATATCTCTAAATATGTCCGTAAGGCCCCTTCCCCTGAGATAAATCTGCAAATATCTCGGAAACGAAGCGAGCTATGGCAAAATGTTAAGAGACCTTTTTTGTAGAGAATTAAGTTTCCTATTTTTTATGTTCTATGATATTTTTCGATCAGAAGCGTAGTTTTCGAGATATATCGAGATATTTAAAAGTTGCGAAGCCGCACCAACATAATAGAGATACAGAAACACCGTGGCCCCTTTCTTTGGGATAACTCTGCACTATTGCGAGCTGGAAATGCCACTTCCAGTTTAGCTGTGCAGAAGAAGAACAACAAGAAGAAGAAATATCTCGAAATATGTCCGTCAGGACCCTTCCCTTGAGATAAATCTGCAAATATCTCGGAAACGAAGCGAGCTACGGCAAAACGTTAAGAGACCTTTTTTGTAGAGAATTATGTTTCCTACAATTTATGTTCTATGATATTTTTTGATCAGATGCGTAGTTCTCGAGATATATCAAGATATTTAAAAGTTCCGAAGCCGCACCAACATAATAGAGATAGAGAAACACCGTGGCCCCTTTCTTTGAGATAACTCTGCACTATTGCGAGCTGCAAATGCCACTTCCAGCTTAGCTGTGCAGAAGAAGAACAACAAGAAGAAGAAATATCTCGAAATATGTCCGTCAGGCCCCTTCCCTTGAGATAAATCTGCAAATATCTCGGAAACGAAGCGTGCTATGGCAAAATGTTAAGAGACCTTTTTTGTAGAGAATTATGTTTCCTACAATTTACGTTCTCTGATATTTTTTGATCAGAAGCGTAGTGTTCGAGATATATCGAGATATTTAAAAGTTCCGAAGCCGCACCAACATAATAGAGATACAGAAACACCGTGGCCCCTTTCTTTGAGATAACTCTGCACTATTGCGAGCTGTAAATGCCACTTCCAGCTTAGCTGTGCAGAAGAAGTACAACAAGAAGAAGAAATATCTCGAAATATGTCCGTCAGGCCCCTTCCCTTGAGATATATCTGCAAATATCTCGGAAACGAAGCGAGCTATGGCAAAATGTTAAGAGACCTTTTTTGTAGAGAATTATGTTTCCTACAATTTATGTTCTATGATATTTTTTGATCACAAGCGTAGTTTTCGAGATATATCGATATATTTAAAAGTTCCGAAGCCGCACCAACATAATAGAGATACAGAAACACCGTGGCCCCTTTCTTTGAGATAACTCTGCACTAGTGCGAGCCGCAAATGCCACTTCCAGCTTAGCTGTGCAGAAGAAGAACAACAAGAAGAAGAAATATCTCGAAATATGTCCGTCAGGCCCCTTCCCTTGAGATAAATCTGCAAATATCTCGGAAACGAAGAGAGCTATGGCAAAATGTTAAGAGACCTTTTTTGTAGAGAATTAAGTTTCCTACTTTTTATGTTCTATGATATTTTTTGATCAGAAGCGTAGTTTTCGAGATATATCGAGATATTTAAAAGTTCCGAAGCCGCACCAACATAATAGAGATACAGAAACACCGTGGCCCCTTTCTTTGAGATAACTCTGCACTAGTGCGAGCCGCAAATGCCACTTCCAGCTTAGCTGTGCAGAAGAAGAACAACAAGAAGAAGAAATATCTCGAAATATGTCCGTCATGCCCCTTCCCTTGAGATAAATCTGCAAATATCTCGGAAACGAAGAGAGCTATGGCAAAATGTTAAGAGACCTTTTTTGTAGAGAATTAAGTTTCCTACTTTTTATGTTCTATGATATTTTTTGATCAGATGCGTAGTTCTCGAGATATATCAAGATATTTAAAAGTTCCGAAGCCGCACCAACAGAATAGAGATACAGAAACACCGTGGCTCCTTTCTTTGAGATAACTCTGCACTATTGCGAGCTGGAAATGCCACTTCAAGTGTAGCTGTGCAGAAGAAGAACAACAAGAAGAAGAAATATCCCGAAATATGTCCGTTAGGCCCCTTCCCTTCAGATAAATCTGCAAATATCTCGGAAACGAAGCGAGCTATGGCAAAATGTTAAGAGACCTTTTTTGTAGAGAATTAAGTTTCCTACTTTTTATGTTCTATGATATTTTTTGATCAGATGCGCAGTTCTCGAGATATATCAAGATATTTAAAAGTTCCGAAGCCGCACGAACATAATAGAGATACAGAAACACCGTGGCCCCTTTCTTTGAGATAACTCTGCACTATTGCGAGCTGCAAATGCCACTTCCAGCTTAGCTGTGCAGAAGAAGAACAACAAGAAGAAGAAATATCTCGAAATATGTCCGTCAGGCCCTTTCCCTTCAGATAAATCTGCAAATATCTCGGAAACGAAGCGAGCTATGGCAAAATGCTAAGAGACCTTTTTTGTAGAGAATTATGTTTCCTACAATTTATGTTCTATGATATTTTTTGATCAGAAGCGTAGTTTTCGAGATATATCGAGATATTTAAAAGTTCCGAAGCCGCACCAACATAATAGAGATACAGAAACACCGTGGCCCCTTTCTTTGAGATAACTCTGCACTAGTGCGAGCCGCAAATGCCACTTCCAGCTTAGCTGTGCAGAAGAAGAACAACAAGAAGAAGAAATATCTCGAAATATGTCCGTCAGGCCCCTTCCCTTGAGATAAATCTGCAAATATCTCGGAAACGAAGCGAGCTATGGCAAAATGTTAAGAGACCTTTTTTGTAGAGAATTAAGTTTCCTACTTTTTATGTTCTATGATATTTTTTGATCAGATGCGTAGTTCTCGAGATATATCAAGATATTTAAAAGTTCCGAAGCCGCACCAACATAATAGAGATACAGAAACACCGTGGCCCCTTTCTTTGAGATAACTCTGCACTAGGGCGAGCCGCAAATGCCACTTCCAGCTTAGCTGTGCAGAAGAAGAACAACAAGAAGAAGAAATATCTCGAAATATGTCCGTCAGGCCCCTTCCCTTGAGATATATCTGCAAATATCTCGGAAACGAAGCGAGCTATGGCAAAATGTTAAGAGACCTTTTTTGTAGAGAATTATGGTTCCTACAATTTATGTTCTAAGATATTTTTTGATCAGAAGCGTAGTTTTCGAGATATATCGAGATATTTAAAAGTTCCGAAGCCGCACCAACATAATAGAGATACAGAAACACCGTGGCCCCTTTCTTTGAGATAACTCTGCACTAGTGCGAGCCGCAAATGCCACTTCCAGCTTAGCTGTGCAGAAGAAGAACAACAAGAAGAAGAAATATCTCGAAATATGTCCGTCAGGCCCCTTCCCTGGAGATAAATCTGCAAATATCTCGGAAAGGAAGCGAGCTATGGCAAAATGTTAAGAGACCTTTTTTGTAGAGAATTAAGTTTCCTACTTTTTATGTTCTATGATATTTTTTGATCAGATGCGTAGTTCTCGAGATATATCAAGATATTTAAAAGTTCCGAAGCCGCACCAACATAATAGAGATACAGAAACACCGTGGCCCCTTTCTTTGAGATAACTCTGCACTATTGCGAGCTGGAAATGCCACTTCCAGTTTAGCTGTGCAGAAGAAGAACAACAAGAAGAAGAAATATCTCGAAATATGTCCGTTAGGCCCCTTCCCTTCAGATAAATCTGCAAATATCTCGGAAACGAAGCGAGCTATGGCAAAATGTTAAGAGACCTTTTTTGTAGAGAATTAAGTTTCCTACTTTTTATGTTGTATGATATTTTTTGATCAGATGCGCAGTTCTCGAGATATATCAAGATATTTAAAAGTTCCGAAGCCGCACCAACATAATAGAGATACAGAAACACAGTGGCCCCTTTCTTTGAGATAACTCTGCACTATTGCGAGCTGCAAATGCCACTTCCAGCTTAGCTGTGCAGAAGAAGAACAACAAGAAGAAGAAATATCTCGAAATATGTCCGTCAGGCCCTTTCCCTTCAGATAAATCTGCAAATATCTCGGAAACGAAGCGAGCTATGGCAAAATGCTAAGAGACCTTTTTTGTAGAGAATTATGTTTCCTACAATTTATGTTGTATGATATTTTTTGATCAGAAGCGTAGTTTTCGAGATATATCGAGATATTTAAAAGTTCCGAAGCCGCACCAACAGAATAGAGATACAGAAACACCGTGGCTCCTTTCTTTGAGATAACTCTGCACCATTGCGAGCTGGAAATGCCACTTCCAGTTTAGCTGTGCAGAAGAAGAACAACAAGAAGAAGAAATATCTCGAAATATGTCCGTTAGGCCCCTTCCCTTCAGATAAATCTGCAAATATCTCGGAAACGAAGCGAGCTATGGCAAAATGTTAAGAGACCTTTTTTGTAGAGAATTAAGTTTCCTACTTTTTATGTTCTATGATATTTTTTGATCAGATGCGCAGTTCTCGAGATATATCAAGATATTTAAAAGTTCCGAAGCCGCACCAACATAATAGAGATACAGAAACACCGTGGCCCCTTTCTTTGAGATAACTCTGCACTATTGCGAGCTGCAAATGCCACTTCCAGCTTAGCTGTGCAGAAGAAGAACAACAAGAAGAAGAAATATCTCGAAATATGTCCGTCAGGCCCTTTCCCTTCAGATATATCTGCAAATATCTCGGAAACGAAGCGAGCTATGGCAAAATGCTAAGAGACCTTTTTTGTAGAGAATTATGTTTCCTACAATTTATGTTCTATGATATTTTTTGATCAGAAGCGTAGTTTTCGAGATATATCGAGATATTTAAAAGTTCCGAAGCCGCACCAACATAATAGAGATACAGAAACACCGTCGCCCCTTTCTTTGAGATAACTCTGCACTAGTGCGAGCCGCAAATGCCACTTCCAGCTTAGCTGTGCAGAAGAAGAACAACAAGAAGAAGAAATATCTCGAAATATGTCCGTCAGGCCCCTTCCCTTGAGATAAATCTGCAAATATCTCGGAAAGGAAGCGAGCTATGGCAAAATGTTAAGAGACCTTTTTTGTAGAGAATTAAGTTTCCTACTTTTTATGTTCTATGATATTTTTTGATCAGATGCGCAGTTCTCGAGATATATCAAGATATTTAAAAGTTCCGAAGCCGCACCAACATAATAGAGATACAGAAACACCGTGGCCCCTTTCTTTGAGATAACTCTGCACTATTGCGAGCTGCAAATGCCACTTCCAGCTTAGCTGTGCAGAAGAAGAACAACAAGAAGAAGAAATATCTCGAAATATGTCCGTCAGGCCCTTTCCCTTCAGATAAATCTGCAAATATCTCGGAAACGAAGCGAGCTATGGCAAAATGCTAAGAGACCTTTTTTGTAGAGAATTATGTTTCCTACAATTTATGTTGTATGATATTTTTTGATCAGAAGCGTAGTTTTCGAGATATATCGAGATATTTAAAAGTTCCGGAGCCGCACCAACATAATAGAGATACAGAAACACCGTGGCCCCTTTCTTTGAGATAACTCTGCACTATTGCGAGCTGCAAATGCCACTTCCAGCTTAGCTGTGCAGAAGAAGAACAACAAGAAGAAGAAATATCTCGAAATATGTCCGTCAGGCCCTTTCCCTTCAGATAAATCTGCAAATATCTCGGAAACGAAGCGAGCTATGGCAAAATGCTAAGAGACCTTTTTTGTAGAGAATTATGTTTCCTACAATTTATGTTGTATGATATTTTTTGATCAGAAGCGTAGTTTTCGAGATATATCGAGATATTTAAAAGTTCCGGAGCCGCACCAACATAATAGAGATACAGAAACACCGTGGCTCCTTTCTTTGAGATAACTCTGCACCATTGCGAGCTGGAAATGCCACTTCCAGTTTAGCTGTGCAGAAGAAGAACAACAAGAAGAAGAAATATCTCGAAATATGTCCGTTAGGCCCCTTCCCTTCAGATAAATCTGCAAATATCTCGGAAACGAAGCGAGCTATGGCAAAATGTTAAGAGACCTTTTTTGTAGAGAATTAAGTTTCCTACTTTTTATGTTCTATGATATTTTTTGATCAGATGCGCAGTTCTCGAGATATATCAAGATATTTAAAAGT
This sequence comes from Osmia lignaria lignaria, assembly GCF_051020975.1. Classification (NCBI taxonomy): domain Eukaryota; kingdom Metazoa; phylum Arthropoda; class Insecta; order Hymenoptera; family Megachilidae; genus Osmia; species Osmia lignaria. The sequence continues at coordinate 7,972,391 of NW_027478165.1, forward strand.
TCCGAAGCCGCACCAACATAATAGAGATACAGAAACACCGTGGCCCCTTTCTTTGAGATAACTCTGCACTATTGCGAGCTGCAAATGCCACTTCCAGCTTAGCTGTGCAGAAGAAGAACAACAAGAAGAAGAAATATCTCGAAATATGTCCGTCAGGCCCCTTCCGTTGAGATAAATCTGCAAATATCTCGGAAACGAAGCGAGCTATGGCAAAATGTTAAGAGACCTTTTTTGTAGAGAATTAAGTTTCCTACTTTTTATGTTCTATGATATTTTTTCATCAGAAGCGTAGTTTTCGAGATATATCGAGATATTTAAAAGTTCCGAAGCCGCACCAACATAATAGAGATACAGAAACACCGTGGCCCCTTTCTTTGAGATAACTCTGCACTAGGGCGAGCCGCAAATGCCACTTCCAGCTTAGCTGTGCAGAAGAAGAACAACAAGAAGAAGAAATATCTCGAAATATGTCCGTCAGGCCCCTTCCCTTGAGATAAATCTGCAAATATCTCGGAAACGAAGCGAGCTATGGCAAAATGTTACGAGACCTTTTTTGTAGAGAATTAAGTTTCCTACTTTTTATGTTCTATGATATTTTTTGATCAGATGCGTAGTTCTCGAGATATATCAAGATATTTAAAAGTTCCGAAGCCGCACCAACATAATAGAGATACAGAAACACCGTCGCCCCTTTCTTTGAGATAACTCTGCACTAGTGCGAGCCGCAAATGCCACTTCCAGCTTAGCTGTGCAGAAGAAGAACAACAAGAAGAAGAAATATCTCGAAATATGTCCGTCAGGCCCCTTCCCTTGAGATACATCTGCAAATATCTCGGAAAGGAAGCGAGCTATGGCAAAATGTTAAGAGACCTTTTTTGTAGAGAATTAAGTTTCCTACTTTTTATGTTCTATGATATTTTTTGATCAGATGCGTAGTTCTCGAGATATATCAAGATATTTAAAAGTTCCGAAGCCGCACCAACATAATACAGATACTGAAACACCGTGGCCCCTTTCTTTGAGATAACGCTGCACTAGTGCGAGCTGCAAATGCCACTTCCAGCTTAGCTGTGCAGAAGAAGAACAACAAGAAGAAGAAATATCTCGAAATATGTCCGTCAGGCCCCTTCCCTTGAGATAAATCTGCAAATATCTCGGAAACGAAGCGAGCTATGGCAAAATGTTAAGAGACCTTTTTTGTAGAGAATTAAGTTTCCTACTTTTTATGTTCTATGATATTTTTTGATCAGATGCGTAGTTCTCGAGATATATCAAGATATTTAAAAGTTCCGAAGCCGCACCAACATAATACAGATACTGAAACACCGTGGCCCCTTTCTTTGAGATAACGCTGCACTAGTGCGAGCCGCAAATGCCACTTCCAGCTTAGCTGTGCAGAAGAAGAACAACAAGAAGAAGAAATATCTCGAAATATGTCCGTCAGGCCCCTTCCCTTGAGATAAATCTGCAAATATCTCGGAAACGAAGCGAGCTATGGCAAAATGTTAAGAGACCTTTTTTGTAGAGAATTAAGTTTCCTACTTTTTATGTTCTATGATATTTTTTGATCAGATGCGTAGTTCTCGAGATATATCAAGATATTTATGAGTTCCGAAGCCGCACCAACATAATACAGATACAGAAACACCGTCGCCCCTTTCTTTGAGATAACTTTGCACTATTGCGAGCTGTAAATGCCACTTCCAGCTTAGCTGTGCAGAAGAAGTACAACAAGAAGAAGAAATATCTCGAAATATGTCCGTCAGGCCCCTTCCCTTGAGATATATCTGCAAATATCTCGGAAACGAAGCGAGCTATGGCAAAATGTTAAGAGACCTTTTTTGTAGAGAATTATGGTTCCTACAATTTATGTTCTATGATATTTTTTGATCAGAAGCGTAGTTTTCGAGATATATCGAGATATTTAAAAGTTCCGAAGCCGCACCAACATAATAGAGATACAGAAACACCGTGGCCCCTTTCTTTGAGATAACTCTGCACTAGTGCGAGCCGCAAATGCCACTTCCAGCTTAGCTGTGCAGAAGAAGAACAACAAGAAGAAGAAATATCTCGAAATATGTCCGTCAGGCCCCTTCCCTTGAGATAAATCTGCAAATATCTCGGAAAGGAAGCGAGCTATGGCAAAATGTTAAGAGACCTTTTTTGTAGAGAATTAAGTTTCCTACTTTTTATGTTCTATGATATTTTTTGATCAGATGCGTAGTTCTCGAGATATATCAAGATATTTAAAAGTTCCGAAGCCGCACCAACATAATAGAGATACAGAAACACCGTGGCCCCTTTCTTTGAGATAACGCTGCACTAGTGCGAGCCGCAAATGCCACTTCCAGCTTAGCTGTGCAGAAGAAGAACAACAAGAAGAAGAAATATCTCGAAATATGTCCGTCAGGCCCCTTCCCTTGAGATAAATCCGCAAATATCTCGGAAACGAAGCGAGCGATGGCAAAATGTTAAGAGACCTTTTTTGTAGAGAATTAAGTTTCATACTTTTTATGTTCTATGATATTTTTTGATCAGATGCGTAGTTCTCGAGATATATCAAGATATTTAAAAGTTCCGAAGCCGCACCAACATAATAGAGATACAGAAACACCGTGGCCCCTTTCTTTGAGATAACTCTGCACTATTGCGAGCTGGAAATGCCACTTCCAGTTTAGCTGTGCAGAAGAAGAACAACAAGAAGAAGAAATATCTCGAAATATGTCCGTTAGGCCCCTTCCCTTCAGATAAATCTGCAAATATCTCGGAAACGAAGCGAGCTATGGCAAAATGTTAAGAGACCTTTTTTGTAGAGAATTAAGTTTCCTACTTTTTATGTTGTATGATATTTTTTGATCAGATGCGTAGTTCTCGAAGTATATCAAGATATTTAAAAGTTCCGAAGCCGCACCAACATAATAGAGATACAGAAACAACGTGGCCCCTTTCTTTGAGATAACTCTGCACTATTGCGAGCTGCAAATGCCACTTCCAGCTTAGGTGTGCAGAAGAAGAACAACAAGAAGAAGAAATATCTCGAAATATGTCCGTTAGGCCCCTTCCCTTCAGATAAATCTGCAAATATCTCGGAAACGAAGCGAGCTATGGCAAAATGTTAAGAGACCTTTTTTGTAGAGAATTAAGTTTCCTACTTTTTATGTTGTATGATATTTTTTGATCAGATGCGTAGTTCTCGAAGTATATCAAGATATTTAAAAGTTCCGAAGCCGCACCAACATAATAGAGATACAGAAACAACGTGGCCCCTTTCCTTGAGATAACTCTGCACTATTGCGAGCTGCAAATGCCACTTCCAGCTTAGCTGTGCAGAAGAAGTACAACAAGAAGAAGAAATATCTCGAAATATGTCCGTCAGGCCCCTTCCCTTGAGATATATCTGCAAATATCTCGGAAACGAAGCGAGCTATGGCAAAATGTTAAGAGACCTTTTTTGTAGAGAATTATGTTTCCTACAATTTATGTTCTATGATATTTTTTGATCACAAGCGTAGTTTTCGAGATATATCGAGATATTTAAAAGTTCCGAAGCCGCACCAACATAATAGAGATACAGAAACACCGTGGCCCCTTTCTTTGGGATAACTCTGCACTATTGCGAGCTGGAAATGCCACTTCCAGTTTAGCTGTGCAGAAGAAGAACAACAAGAAGAAGAAATATCTCGAAATATGTCCGTCAGGACCCTTCCCTTGAGATAAATCTGCAAATATCTCGGAAACGAAGCGAGCTACGGCAAAACGTTAAGAGACCTTTTTTGTAGAGAATTATGTTTCCTACAATTTATGTTCTATGATATTTTTTGATCAGATGCGTAGTTCTCGAGATATATCAAGATATTTAAAAGTTCCGAAGCCGCACCAACATAATAGAGATAGAGAAACACCGTGGCCCCTTTCTTTGAGATAACTCTGCACTATTGCGAGCTGCAAATGCCACTTCCAGCTTAGCTGTGCAGAAGAAGAACAACAAGAAGAAGAAATATCTCGAAATATGTCCGTCAGGCCCCTTCCCTTGAGATAAATCTGCAAATATCTCGGAAACGAAGCGTGCTATGGCAAAATGTTAAGAGACCTTTTTTGTAGAGAATTATGTTTCCTACTTTTTATGTTCTATGATATTTTTTGATCAGATGCGCAGTTCTCGAGATATATCAAGATATTTAAAAGTTCCGAAGCCGCACCAACATAATAGAGATACAGAAACACCGTGGCCCCTTTCTTTGAGATAACTCTGCACTATTGCGAGCTGCAAATGCCACTTCCAGCTTAGCTGTGCAGAAGAAGAACAACAAGAAGAAGAAATATCTCGAAATATGTCCGTCAGGCCCTTTCCCTTCAGATAAATCTGCAAATATCTCGGAAACGAAGCGAGCTATGGCAAAATGCTAAGAGACCTTTTTTGTAGAGAATTATGTTTCCTACAATTTATGTTCTATGATATTTCTTGATCAGAAGCGTAGTTTTCGAGATATATCGAGATATTTAAAAGTTCCGAAGCCGCACCAACATAATAGAGATACAGAAACACCGTGGCCCCTTTCTTTGAGATAACTCTGCACTAGTGCGAGCCGCAAATGTCACTTCCAGCTTAGCTGTGCAGAAGAAGAACAACAAGAAGAAGAAATATCTCGAAATATGTCCGTTAGGCCCCTTCCCTTGAGATAAACCTGCAAATATCTCGGAAACGAAGCGAGCTATGGCAAAATGTTGAGAGACTTTATTTGTAGAGAATTAAGTTTCCTACTTTTTATGTTCTATAATATTTTTTGATCAGATGCGTAGTTCTCGAGATATATCAAGATATTTAAAAGTTCCGAAGCTGCACCAACATAATAGGGGTACAGAAACACCGTGGCCTCTTTCTTTGAGATAACTCTGCACTAGTGCGAGCCGCAAATGCCACTTCCAGCTTAGCTGTGCAGAAGAGGAACAACAAGAAGAAGAAATATCTCGGAATATGTCCGTCAGGCCCCTTCCCTTGAGCTAAATCTGCAAATATCTCGGAAACGATGCCAGCTATGGGAAAATGTTAAGAGACCTTTTTTGTAGAGAATTAAGTTTCCTACTTTTTATGTTCTATGATATTTTTTGATCAGATGCGTAGTTCTCGAAGTATATCAAGATATTTAAAAGTTCCGAAGCCGCACCAACATAATAGAGATACAGAAACAACGTGGCCCCTTTCTTTGAGATAACTCTGCACTATTGCGAGCTGCAAATGCCACTTCCAGCTTAGCTGTGCAGAAGAAGTACAACAAGAAGAAGAAATATCTCGAAATATGTCCGTCAGGCCCCTTCCCTTGAGATATATCTGCAAATATCTCGGAAACGAAGCGAGCTATGGCAAAATGTTAAGAGACCTTTTTTGTAGAGAATTATGTTTCCTACAATTTATGTTCTATGATATTTTTTGATCACAAGCGTAGTTTTCGAGATATATCGAGATATTTAAAAGTTCCGAAGCCGCACCAACATAATAGAGATACAGAAACACCGTGGCCCCTTTCTTTGAGATAACTCTGCACTATTGCGAGCTGTAAATGCCACTTCCAGCTTAGCTGTGCAGAAGAAGTACAACAAGAAGAAGAAATATCTCGAAATATGTCCGTCAGGCCCCTTCCCTTGAGATATATCTGCAAATATCTCGGAAACGAAGCGAGCTATGGCAAAATGTTAAGAGACCTTTTTTGTAGAGAATTATGTTTCCTACAATTTATGTTCTATGATATTTTTTGATCACAAGCGTAGTTTTCGAGATATATCGATATATTTAAAAGTTCCGAAGCCGCACCAACATAATAGAGATACAGAAACACCGTGGCCCCTTTCTTTGAGATAACTCTGCACTAGTGCGAGCCGCAAATGCCACTTCCAGCTTAGCTGTGCAGAAGAAGAACAACAAGAAGAAGAAATATCTCGAAATATGTCCGTCAGGCCCCTTCCCTTGAGATAAATCTGCAAATATCTCGGAAACGAAGAGAGCTATGGCAAAATGTTAAGAGACCTTTTTTGTAGAGAATTAAGTTTCCTACTTTTTATGTTCTATGATATTTTTTCATCAGAAGCGTAGTTTTCGAGATATATCGAGATATTTAAAAGTTCCGAAGCCGCACCAACATAATAGAGATACAGAAACACCGTGGCCCCTTTCTTTGAGATAACTCTGCACTAGTGCGAGCCGCAAATGCCACTTCCAGCTTAGCTGTGCAGAAGAAGAACAACAAGAAGAAGAAATATCTCGAAATATGTCCGTCATGCCCCTTCCCTTGAGATAAACCTGCAAATATCTCGGAAACGAAGCGAGCTATGGCAAAATGTTGAGAGACTTTATTTGTAGAGAATTAAGTTTCCTACTTTTTATGTTCTATAATATTTTTTGATCAGATGCGTAGTTCTCGAGATATATCAAGATATTTAAAAGTTCCGAAGCTGCACCAACATAATAGGGGTACAGAAACACCGTGGCCTCTTTCTTTGAGATAACTCTGCACTAGTGCGAGCCGCAAATGCCACTTCCAGCTTAGCTGTGCAGAAGAGGAACAACAAGAAGAAGAAATATCTCGGAATATGTCCGTCAGGCCCCTTCCCTTGAGCTAAATCTGCAAATATCTCGGAAACGATGCCAGCTATGGGAAAATGTTAAGAGACCTTTTTTGTAGAGAATTAAGTTTCCTACTTTTTATGTTCTATGATATTTTTTGATCAGATGCGTAGTTCGCGAAGTATATCAAGATATTTAAAAGTTCCGAAGCCGCACCAACATAATAGAGATACAGAAACAACGTGGCCCCTTTCTTTGAGATAACTCTGCACTATTGCGAGCTGCAAATGCCACTTCCAGCTTAGCTGTGCAGAAGAAGTACAACAAGAAGAAGAAATATCTCGAAATATGTCCGTCAGGCCCCTTCCCTTGAGATATATCTGCAAATATCTCGGAAACGAAGCGAGCTATGGCAAAATGTTAAGAGACCTTTTTTGTAGAGAATTATGTTTCCTACAATTTATGTTCTATGATATTTTTTGATCACAAGCGTAGTTTTCGAGATATATCGAGATATTTAAAAGTTCCGAAGCCGCACCAACATAATAGAGATACAGAAACACCGTGGCCCCTTTCTTTGAGATAACTCTGCACTAGTGCGAGCCGCAAATGCCACTTCCAGCTTAGCTGTGCAGAAGAAGAACAACAAGAAGAAGAAATATCTCTAAATATGTCCGTAAGGCCCCTTCCCCTGAGATAAATCTGCAAATATCTCGGAAACGAAGCGAGCTATGGCAAAATGTTAAGAGACCTTTTTTGTAGAGAATTAAGTTTCCTATTTTTTATGTTCTATGATATTTTTCGATCAGAAGCGTAGTTTTCGAGATATATCGAGATATTTAAAAGTTGCGAAGCCGCACCAACATAATAGAGATACAGAAACACCGTGGCCCCTTTCTTTGGGATAACTCTGCACTATTGCGAGCTGGAAATGCCACTTCCAGTTTAGCTGTGCAGAAGAAGAACAACAAGAAGAAGAAATATCTCGAAATATGTCCGTCAGGACCCTTCCCTTGAGATAAATCTGCAAATATCTCGGAAACGAAGCGAGCTACGGCAAAACGTTAAGAGACCTTTCTTGTAGAGAATTATGTTTCCTACAATTTATGTTCTATGATATTTTTTGATCAGATGCGTAGTTCTCGAGATATATCAAGATATTTAAAAGTTCCGAAGCCGCACCAACATAATAGAGATAGAGAAACACCGTGGCCCCTTTCTTTGAGATAACTCTGCACTATTGCGAGCTGCAAATGCCACTTCCAGCTTAGCTGTGCAGAAGAAGAACAACAAGAAGAAGAAATATCTCGAAATATGTCCGTCAGGCCCCTTCCCTTGAGATAAATCTGCAAATATCTCGGAAACGAAGCGAGCTATGGCAAAATGTTAAGAGACCTTTTTTGTAGAGAATTATGTTTCCTACAATTTACGTTCTCTGATATTTTTTGATCAGAAGCGTAGTGTTCGAGATATATCGAGATATTTAAAAGTTCCGAAGCCGCACCAACATAATAGAGATACAGAAACACCGTGGCCCCTTTGTTTGAGATAACTCTGCACTAGTGCGAGCCGCAAATGCCACTTCCAGCTTAGCTGTGCAGAAGAAGAACAACAAGAAGAAGAAATATCTCGAAATATGTCCGTTAGGCCCCTTCCCTTGAGATAAACCTGCAAATATCTCGGAAACGAAGCGAGCTATGGCAAAATGTTGAGAGACTTTATTTGTAGAGAATTAAGTTTCCTACTTTTTATGTTCTATAATATTTTTTGATCAGATGCGTAGTTCTCGAGATATATCAAGATATTTAAAAGTTCCGAAGCTGCACCAACATAATAGGGGTACAGCAACACCGTGGCCTCTTTCTTTGAGATAACTCTGCACTAGTGCGAGCCGCAAATGCCACTTCCAGCTTAGCTGTGCAGAAGAAGGACAACAAGAAGAAGAAATATCTCGAAATATGTCCGTCAGGCCCCTTCACTTGAGATAAATCTGCAAATATCTCGGAAACGAAGCGAGCTATGGCAAAATGTTAAGAGACCTTTTTTGTAGAGAATGAAGTTTCCTACTTTTTATGTTCTATGATATTTTTTGATCAGATGCGTAGTTCTCGAGATATATCAAGATACTTAAAAGTTCCGAAGCCGCACCAACATAATAGAGACACAGAAACACCGTGGCCCCTCTCTTTGAGATAACTCTGCACTATTGCGAGCTGCAAATGCCACTTTCAGCTTAGGTGTGCAGAGGAAGAACAACAAGAAGAAGAAATATCTCGAAATATGTCCGTCAGGCCCGATCCTTTGAGCTGAATCTGCAAATATCTCGGAAACGAAGCGAGCTATGGCAAAATGTTAAGAGACGTTTTTTGTAGAGAATTATGCTTCCTACAATTTATGTTCTATGATATTTTTTGATCAGAAGCGTAGTTTTCGAGATATATCGAGATATTTAAAAGTTCCGAAGCCGCACCAACATAATAGAGATACAGAAACACCGTGGCCCCTTTCTTTGAGATAACTCTGCACTAGTGCGAGCCGCAATTGCCACTTCCAGCTTAGCTGTGCAGAGGAAGAACAACAAGAAGAAGAAATATCTCGAAATATGTCCGTCAGGCCCCTTCCCTTGAGATAAATCTGCAAATATCTCGGAAACGAAGCGAGCTACGGCAAAATGTTGAGAGACGTTTTTTGTAGAAAATTAGGTTTCCTACTTTTTATGTTCTATGATATTTTTTGATCAGATGCGTAGTTCTCGAGATATATCAAGATATTTAAAAGTTCCGAAGCTGCACCAACATAATAGGGGTACAGAAACACCGTGGCCTCTTTCTTTGAGATAACTCTGCACTAGTGCGAGCCGCAAATGCCACTTCCAGCTTAGCTGTGCAGAAGAAGGACAACAAGAAGAAGAAATATCTCGAAATATGTCCGTCAGGCCCCTTCACTTGAGATAAATCTGCAAATATCTCGGAAACGAAGCGAGCTATGGCAAAATGTTAAGAGACCTTTTTTGTAGAGAATGAAGTTTCCTACTTTTTATGTTCTATGATATTTTTTGATCAGATGCGTAGTTCTCGAGATATATCAAGATACTTAAAAGTTCCGAAGCCGCACCAACATAATAGAGACACAGAAACACCGTGGCCCCTCTCTTTGAGATAACTCTGCACTATTGCGAGCTGCAAATGCCACTTCCAGCTTAGCTGTGCAGAAGAAGAACAACAAGAAGAAGAAATATCTCGAAATATGTCCGTCAGGCCCGATCCTTTGAGCTGAATCTGCAAATATCTCGGAAACGAAGCGAGCTATGGCAAAATGTTAAGAGACGTTTTTTGTAGAGAATTATGCTTCCTACAATTTATGTTCTATGATATTTTTTGATCAGAAGCGTAGTTTTCGAGATATATCGAGATATTTAAAAGTTCCGAAGCCGCACCAACATAATAGAGATACAGAAACACCGTGGCCCCTTTCTTTGAGATAACTCTGCACTAGTCCGACCTGCAAATGCCACTTCCAGCTTAGCTGTGCAGAAGAAGAACAACAAGAAGAAGAAATATCTCGAAATATGTCCGTCAGGCCCCTTCCCTTGAGATAAATCTGCAAATATCTCGGAAACGAAGCGAACTATGGCAAAATCCTAAGATACCTTTTTTGTAGAGAATTAAGTTTCCTACTTTTTATGTTCTATGATATTTTTTGATCAGATGCGTAGTTCTCGAGATATATCAAGATACTTAAAAGTTCCGAAGCCGCACCAACATAATAGAGGTACAGAAACACCGTGGCCCCTTTCTTTGAGATAACTCTGCACTATTGCGAGCTGCAAATGCCACTTCCAGCTTAGCTGTGCAGAAGAAGAACAACAAGAAGAAGAAATATCTCGAAATATGTCCGTCAGGCCCCTTCCCTTGAGATAAATCTGCAAATATCTCGGAAACGAAGCGAGCTATGGCAAAATGTTAAGAGACCTTTTTTGTAGAGAATTATGTTTCCTACTTTTTATGTTCTATGATATTTTTTGATCAGACGCGTCGTTCTCGAGATATATCAAGATATTTAAAAGTTCCGAAGCCGCACCAACATAATAGAGATACAGAAACACCGTGGCCCCTTTCTTTGAGATAACTCTGCACTATTGCGAGCTGCAAATGCCACTTCCAGCTTAGCTGTGCAGAAGAAGAACAACAAGAAGAAGAAATATCTCGAAATATGTCCGTCAGGCCCCTTCACTTGAGATAAATCTGCAAATATCTCGGAAACGAAGCGAGCTATGGCAAAATGTTAAGAGACCTTTTTTGTAGAGAATTAAGTTTCCTACTTTTTATGTTCTATGATATTTTTTGATCAGATGCGTAGTTCTCGAGATATATCAAGATATTTAAAAGTTCCGAAGCCGCACCAACATAATAGAGATACAGAAACACCGTGGCCCCTCTCTTTGAGATAACTCTGCACTATTGCGTGCTGCAAATGCCACTTCCAGCTTAGCTGTGCAGAAGAAGAACAACAAGAAGAAGAAATATTTCGAAATATGTCCGTCAGGCCCCTTCCCTTGAGATAAATCTGCAAATATCTCGGAAACGAAGCGAGCTACGGCAAAATGTTAGGAGACGTTTTTTGTAGAAAATTAGGTTTCCTACTTTTTGTGTTCTATGATATTTTTTGATCAGATGCGTAGTTCTCGAGATATATCAAGATATTTAAAAGTTCCGAAGCCGCACCAACATAATAGAGATACAGAAACACCGTGGCCCCTTTCTTTGAGATAACTCTGCACTAGTGCGAGCCGCAAATGCCACTTCCAGCTTAGCTGTGCAGAGGAAGAACAACAAGAAGAAGAAATATCTCGAAATATGTCCGTCAGGCCCCTTCACTTGAGATAAATCTGCAAATATCTCGGAAACGAAGCGAGCTATGGCAAAATGTTAAGAGACCTTTTTTGTAGAGAATTAAGTTTCCTACTTTTTATGTTCTATGATATTTTTTGATCAGATGCGTAGTTCTCGAGATATATCAAGATATTTAAAAGTTCCGAAGCCGCACCAACATAATAGAGATACAGAAACACCGTGGCCCCTCTCTTTGAGATAACTCTGCACAATTGCGAGCTGGAAATGCCACTTCCAGTTTAGCTGTGCAGAAGAAGAACAACAAGAAGAAGAAATATCTCGAAATATGTCCGTCAGGCCCCTTCCCTTGAGATAAATCTGCAAATATCTCGGAAACGAAGCGAGCTATGGCAAAATGTTAAGAGACCTTTTTTGTAGAGAATTAAGTTTCCTACTTTTTATGTTCTATGATATTTTTTGATCAGATGCGTAGTTCTCGAGATATATCAAGATATTTAAAAGTTCCGAAGCCGCACCAACATAATAGAGATACAGAAACACCGTGGCCCCTCTCTTTGAGATAACTCTGCACTATTGCGTGCTGCTTATGCCACTTCCAGCTTAGCTGTGCAGAAGAAGAACAACAAGAAGAAGAAATATTTCGAAATATGTCCGTCAGGCCCCTTCCCTTGAGATAAATCTGCAAATATCTCGGAAACGAAGCGAGCTACGGCAAAATGTTAAGAGACGTTTTTTGTAGAAAATTAGATTTCCTACTTTTTATGTTCTATGATATTTTTTGATCAGATGCGTAGTTCTCGAGATATATCAAGATATTTAAAAGTTCCGAAGCTGCACCAACATAATAGGGGTACAGAAACACCGTGGCCTCTTTCTTTGAGATAACTCTGCACTATTGCGAGCTGCAAATGCCACTTCCAGCTTAGCTGTGCAGAGGAAGAACAACAAGAAGAAGAAATATCTCGAAATATGTCCGTCAGGCCCGTTCCTTTGAGCTGAATCTGCAAATATCTCCGAAACGAAGCGAGCTATGGCAAAATGTTAAGAGACGTTTTTTGTAGAGAATTATGTTTCCTACAATTTATGTTCTATGATGTTTTTTGATCGGAAGCGTAGTTTTCGAGATATATCGAGATATTTAAAAGTTCCGAAGCCGCACCAACATAATAGAGATACAGAAACAACGTGGCCCCTTTCTTTGAGATAACTCTGCACTAGTGCGAGCCGCAAATGCCACTTCCAGCTTAGCTGTGCAGAAGAAGGACAACAAGAAGAAGAAATATCTCGAAATATGTCCGTCAGACCCCTTCACTTGAGATAAATCTGCAAATATCTCGGAAACGAAGCGAGCTACGGCAAAATGTTAAGAGACGTTTTTTGTAGAAAATTAGGTTTCCTACTTTTTATGTTCTATGATATTTTTTGATCAGATGCGTAGTTCTCGAGATATATCAAGATATTTAAAAGTTCCGAAGCCGCACCAACATAATAGAGATACAGAAACACCGTGGCCCCTTTCTTTGAGATAACTCTGCACTATTGCGAGCTGCAAATGCCACTTCCAGCTTAGCTGTGCAGAAGAAGAACAACAAGAAGAAGAAATATCTAGAAATATGTCCGTCAGGCCCCTTTCCTTGAGATAAATCTGCAAATATCTCGGAAACGAAGCGAGCTATGGCAAAATGTTAAGAGACTTTATTTGTAGAGAATTAAGTTTCCTACTTTTTATGTTCTATGATATTTTTTTATCAGAAGCGTAGTTCCCGAGATATATCAAGATATTTAAAGGTTCCGAAGCCGCACCAACATAATAGAGATACAGAAACACCGTGGCCCCTTTCTTTGAGATAACTCTGCGCTATTGCGAGCTGGAAACGCCACTTCCAGTTTAGCTGTGCAGAAGAAGAACAACAAGAAGAAGAAATATCTCGAAATATGTCCGTCAGGCCCCTTCCCTTGAGATATATCTGCAAATATCTCGGAAACGAAACAAGCTATGGCAAAATGTTAAGAGACGTTTTTTGTAGAGAATTATGTTTCCTACAATTTATGTTCTATGATATTTTTTGATCAGAAGCGTAGTTTTCGAGATATATCGTGATATTTAAAAGTTCCGAGGCCGCACCAACATAATAGAGATACAGAAACACCGTGGCCCCTTTCTTTGAGATAACTCTGCACTAGCGCGAGCCGCAAATGCCACTTCCAGCTTAGCTGTGCAGAAGAAGAACAACAAGAAGAAGAAATATCTCGAAATATGTCCGTCAGGCCCCTTCCCTTGAGATAAATCTGCAAATATCTCGGAAACGAAGCGAGCTATGGCAAAATGTTTAGAGACCTTTTTTGTAGAGAATTAAGTTTCCTACTTTTTATGCTCTATGATATTTTTTGATCAGATGCGTAGTTCTCGAGATATATCAAGATATTTAAAAGTTCCGAAGCCGCACCAACATAATAGAGATACAGAAACACCGTGGCCCCTTTCTTTGAGATAACTCTGCACTATTGCGAGCTGTAAATGCCACTTCCAGCTTAGCTGTGCAGAAGAAGAACAACAAGAAGAAGAAATATCTCGAAATATGTCCGTCAGGCCCCTTCCCTTGAGATAAATCTGCAAATATCTCGGAAACGAAGCGAGCTATGGCAAAATGTTAAGAGACCTTTTTTGTAGAGAATTAAGTTTCCTGCTTTTTATGTTGTATGATATTTTTTGATCAGATGCGTAGTTCTCGAGATATATCAAGATATTTAAAAGTTCCGAAGCCGCACCAACATAATAGAGATACAGAAACACCGTGGCCCCTTTCTTTGAGATAACTCTGCACTATTGCGAGCTGCAAATGCCACTTCCAGCTTAGCTGTGCAGAAGAAGAACAACAAGAAGAAGAAATATCTCGAAATATGTCCGTCAGGCCCCTTCCCTTGAGATATATCTGCAAATATCTCGGAAACGAAACGAGCTATGGCAAAATGTTAAGAGACCTTTTTTGTAGAGAATTATGTTTCCTACAATTTATGTTCTATGATATTTTTTGATCAGAAGCGTAGTTTTCGAGATATATCGAGATATTTAAAAGCTCCGAAGCCGCACCAACATAATAGAGATACAGAAACACCGTGGCCCCTTTCTTTCAGATAACTCTGCACTATTGCGAGCTGGAAATGCCACTTCCAGTTTAGCTGTGCAGAAGTAGAACAACAAGAAGAAGAAATATCTCGAAATATGTCCGTCAGGCCCCTTCCCTTGAGATATATCTGCAAATATCTCGGAAACGAAGCGAGCTATGGCAAAATGTTAAGAGACTTTATTTGTAGAGAATTAAGTTTCCTACTTTTTATGTTCTATGATATTTTTTGATCAGATGCGTAGTTCCCGAGATATATCAAGATATTTAAAAGTTCCGAAGCCGCACCAACATAATAGAGATACAGAAACACCGTGGCCCCTTTCTTTGAGATAACTCTGCGCTATTGCGAGCTGGAAACGCCACTTCCAGTTTAGCTGTGCAGAAGAAGAACAACAAGAAGAAGAAATATCTCGAAATATGTCCGTCAGGCCCCTTCCCTTGAGATATATCTGCAAATATCTCGGAAACGAAACGAGCTATGGCAAAATGTTAAGAGACCTTTTTTGTAGAGAATTATGTTTCCTACAATTTATGTTGTATGATATTTTTTGATCAGAAGCGTAGTTCTCGAGATATATCGAGATATTTAAAAGTTCCGAAGCCGCACCAACATAATAGAGATTCAGAAACACCGTGGCCCCTTTCTTTGAGATAACTCTGCACTAGTGCGGGCCGCAAATGCCACTTCCAGCTTAGCTGTGCAGAAGAAGAACAACAAGAAGAAGAAATATCTCGAAATATGTCCGTCAGGCCCCTTCCCTTGAGATAAATCTGCAAATATCTCGGAAACGAAGCGAGCTATGGCAAAATGTTAAGAGACTTTATTTGTAGAGAATTAAGTTTCCTACTTTTTATGTTCTATGATATTTTTTGATCAGATGCGTAGTTCTCGAGATATATCAAGATATTTAAAAGTTCCGAAGCCGCACCAACATAATAGAGATACAGAAACACCGTGGCCCCTTTCTCTGAGTTCACTCTGCACTAGAGCGAGCCGCAAATGCCACTTCCAGCTTAGCTGTGCAGAAGAAGAACAACAAGAAGAAGAAATATCTCGAAATATGTCCGTCAGGCCCCTTCCCTTGAGATAAATCTGCAAATATCTCGGAAACGAAGCGAGCTATGGCAAAATGTTAAGAGACCTTTTTTGTAGAGAATTAAGTTTCCTACTTTCTATGTTCTATGATATTTTTTGATCAGATGCGTAGTTCTCGAGAGATATCAAGATATTTAAAAGTTCCGAAGCCGCACCAACATAATAGAGATACAGAAACACCGTGGCCCTTTCTTTGAGATAACTCTGCACTATTGCGAGCTGCAAATGCCACTTCCAGCTTAGCTGTGCAGAAGAAGAACAACAAGAAGAAGAAATATCTCGAAATATGTCCGTCAGGCCCCTTCCCTTAAGATAAATCTGCAAATATCTCGGAAACGAAGCGAGCTATGGCAAAATGTTAAGAGACGTTTTTTGTAGAGAATTGTGTTTCCTACAATTTATGTTCTATGATATTTTTTGATCAGAAGCGTAGTTTTCGAGATATATCGAGATATTTAAAAGTTCCGAAGCCGCACCAACATAATAGAGATACAGAAACACCGTGGCCCCTTTCTTTGAGATATCTCTGCACTAGTGCGAGCCGCAAATGCCACTTCCAGCTTAGCTGTGCAGAGGAAGAACAACAAGAAGAAGAAATATCTCGAAATATGTCCGTCAGGCCCGTTCCTTTGAGCTGAATCTGCAAATATCTCGGAAACGAAGCGAGCTATGGCAAAATGTTAAGAGACGTTTTTTGTAGAGAATTATGTTTCCTACAATTTATGTTCTATGATGTTTTTTGATCGGAAGCGTAGTTTTCGAGATATATCGAGATATTTAAAAGTTCCGAAGCCGCACCAACATAATAGAGATACAGAAACAACGTGGCCCCTTTCTTTGAGATAACTCTGCACTAGTGCGAGCCGCAAATGCCACTTCCAGCTTAGCTGTGCAGAAGAAGGACAACAAGAAGAAGAAATATCTCGAAATATGTCCGTCAGACCCCTTCACTTGAGATAAATCTGCAAATATCTCGGAAGCGAAGCGAGCTACGGCAAAATGTTAAGAGACGTTTTTTGTAGAAAATTAGGTTTCCTACTTTTTATGTTCTATGATATTTTTTGATCAGATGCGTAGTTCTCGAGATATATCAAGATATTTAAAAGTTCCGAAGCCGCACCAACATAATAGAGATACAGAAACACCGTGGCCCCTTTCTTTGAGATAACTCTGCACTATTGCGAGCTGCAAATGCCACTTCCAGCTTAGCTGTGCAGAAGAAGAACAACAAGAAGAAGAAATATCTAGAAATATGTCCGTCAGGCCCCTTTCCTTGAGATAAATCTGCAAATATCTCGGAAACGAAGCGAGCTATGGCAAAATGTTAAGAGACTTTATTTGTAGAGAATTAAGTTTCCTACTTTTTATGTTCTATGATATTTTTTTATCAGAAGCGTAGTTCCCGAGATATATCAAGATATTTAAAGGTTCCGAAGCCGCACCAACATAATAGAGATACAGAAACACCGTGGCCCCTTTCTTTGAGATAACTCTGCGCTATTGCGAGCTGGAAACGCCACTTCCAGTTTAGCTGTGCAGAAGAAGAACAACAAGAAGAAGAAATATCTCGAAATATGTCCGTCAGGCCCCTTCCCTTGAGATATATCTGCAAATATCTCGGAAACGAAACAAGCTATGGCAAAATGTTAAGAGACGTTTTTTGTAGAGAATTATGTTTCCTACAATTTATGTTCTATGATATTTTTTGATCAGAAGCGTAGTTTTCGAGATATATCGTGATATTTAAAAGTTCCGAAGCCGCACCAACATAATAGAGATACAGAAACACCGTGGCCCCTTTCTTTGAGATAACTCTGCACTAGCGCGAGCCGCAAATGCCACTTCCAGCTTAGCTGTGCAGAAGAAGAACAACAAGAAGAAGAAATATCTCGAAATATGTCCGTCAGGCCCCTTCCCTTGAGATAAATCTGCAAATATCTCGGAAACGAAGCGAGCTATGGCAAAATGTTTAGAGACCTTTTTTGTAGAGAATTAAGTTTCCTACTTTTTATGCTCTATGATATTTTTTGATCAGATGCGTAGTTCTCGAGATATATCAAGATATTTAAAAGTTCCGAAGCCGCACCAACATAATAGAGATACAGAAACACCGTGGCCCCTTTCTTTGAGATAACTCTGCACTATTGCGAGCTGTAAATGCCACTTCCAGCTTAGCTGTGCAGAAGAAGAACAACAAGAAGAAGAAATATCTCGAAATATGTCCGTCAGGCCCCTTCCCTTGAGATAAATCTGCAAATATCTCGGAAACGAAGCGAGCTATGGCAAAATGTTAAGAGACCTTTTTTGTAGAGAATTAAGTTTCCTACTTTTTATGTTGTATGATATTTTTTGATCAGATGCGTAGTTCTCGAGATATATCAAGATATTTAAAAGTTCCGAAGCCGCACCAACATAATAGAGATACAGAAACACCGTGGCCCCTTTCTTTGAGATAACTCTGCACTATTGCGAGCTGCAAATGCCACTTCCAGCTTAGCTGTGCAGAAGAAGAACAACAAGAAGAAGAAATATCTCGAAATATGTCCGTCAGGCCCCTTCCCTTGAGATATATCTGCAAATATCTCGGAAACGAAACGAGCTATGGCAAAATGTTAAGAGACCTTTTTTGTAGAGAATTATGTTTCCTACAATTTATGTTCTATGATATTTTTTGATCAGAAGCGTAGTTTTCGAGATATATCGAGATATTTAAAAGCTCCGAAGCCGCACCAACATAATAGAGATACAGAAACACCGTGGCCCCTTTCTTTCAGATAACTCTGCACTATTGCGAGCTGGAAATGCCACTTCCAGTTTAGCTGTGCAGAAGAAGAACAACAAGAAGAAGAAATATCTCGAAATATGTCCGTCAGGCCCCTTCCCTTGAGATATATCTGCAAATATCTCGGAAACGAAGCGAGCTATGGCAAAATGTTAAGAGACTTTATTTGTAGAGAATTAAGTTTCCTACTTTTTATGTTCTATGATATTTTTTGATCAGATGCGTAGTTCCCGAGATATATCAAGATATTTAAAAGTTCCGAAGCCGCACCAACATAATAGAGATACAGAAACACCGTGGCCCCTTTCTTTGAGATAACTCTGCGCTATTGCGAGCTGGAAACGCCACTTCCAGTTTAGCTGTGCAGAAGAAGAACAACAAGAAGAAGAAATATCTTGAAATATGTCCGTCAGGCCCCTTCCCTTGAGATATATCTGCAAATATCTCGGAAACGAAACGAGCTATGGCAAAATGTTAAGAGACCTTTTTTGTAGAGAATTATGTTTCCTACAATTTATGTTCTATGATATTTTTTGATCAGAAGCGTAGTTCTCGAGATATATCGAGATATTTAAAAGTTCCGAAGCCGCACCAACATAATAGAGATTCAGAAACACCGTGGCCCCTTTCTTTGAGATAACTCTGCACTAGTGCGGGCCGCAAATGCCACTTCCAGCTTAGCTGTGCAGAAGAAGAACAACAAGAAGAAGAAATATCTCGAAATATGTCCGTCAGGCCCCTTCCCTTGAGATAAATCTGCAAATATCTCGGAAACGAAGCGAGCTATGGCAAAATGTTAAGAGACTTTATTTGTAGAGAATTAAGTTTCCTACTTTTTATGTTCTATGATATTTTTTGATCAGATGCGTAGTTCTCGAGATATATCAAGATATTTAAAAGTTCCGAAGCCGCACCAACATAATAGAGATACAGAAACACCGTGGCCCCTTTCTTTGAGTTCACTCTGCACTAGAGCGAGCCGCAAATGCCACTTCCAGCTTAGCTGTGCAGAAGAAGAACAACAAGAAGAAGAAATATCTCGAAATATGTCCGTCAGGCCCCTTCCCTTGAGATAAATCTGCAAATATCTCGGAAACGAAGCGAGCTATGGCAAAATGTTAAGAGACCTTTTTTGTAGAGAATTAAGTTTCCTACTTTCTATGTTCTATGATATTTTCTGATCAGATGCGTAGTTCTCGAGAGATATCAAGATATTTAAAAGTTCCGAAGCCGCACCAACATAATAGACATACAGAAACACCGTGGCCCTTTCTTTGAGATAACTCTGCACTATTGCGAGCTGCAAATGCCACTTCCAGCTTAGCTGTGCAGAAGAAGAACAACAAGAAGAAGAAATATCTCGAAATATGTCCGTCAGGCCCCTTCCCTTAAGATAAATCTGCAAATATCTCGGAAACGAAGCGAGCTATGGCAAAATGTTAAGAGACGTTTTTTGTAGAGAATTGTGTTTCCTACAATTTATGTTCTATGATATTTTTTGATCAGAAGCGTAGTTTTCGAGATATATCGAGATATTTAAAAGTTCCGAAGCCGCACCAACATAATAGAGATACAGAAACACCGTGGCCCCTTTCTTTGAGTTCACTCTGCACTAGTGCGAGCCGCAAATGCCACTTCCAGCTTAGCTGTGCAGAAGAAGAACAACAAGAAGAAGAAATATCTCGAAATATGTCCGTCAGGCCCCTTCCCTTGAGATAAATCTGCAAATATCTCGGAAACGAAGCGAGCTATGGCAAAATGTTAAGAGACCTTTTTTGTAGAGAATTAAGTTTCCTACTTTCTATGTTCTATGATATTTTTTGATCAGATGCGTAGTTCTCGAGATATATCAAGATATTTAAAAGTTCCGAAGCCGCACCAACATAATAGAGATACAGAAACACCGTGGCCCCTTTCTTTGAGATATCTCTGCACTAGTGCGAGCCGCAAATGCCACTTCCAGCTTAGCTGTGCAGAAGAAGAACAACAAGAAGAAGAAATATCTCGAAATATGTCCGTCAGGCCCCTTCCCTTGAGATAAATCTGCAAATATCTCGGAAACGAAGCGAGCTATGGCAAAATGTTAAGAGACCTTTTTTGTAGAGAATTAAGTTTCCTACTTTCTATGTTCTATGATATTTTTTGATCAGATGCGTAGTTCTCGAGATATATCAAGATATTTAAAAGTTCCGAAGCCGCACCAACATAATAGAGATACAGAAACACCGTGGCCCCTTTCTTTGAGATAACTCTGCACTATTGCGAGCTGTAAATGCCACTTCCAGCTTAGCTGTGCAGAAGAAGAGCAACAAGAAGAAGAAATATCTCGAAATATGTCCGTCAGGCCCCTTCCCTTGAGATAAATCTGCAAATATCTCGGAAACGAAGCGAGCTATGGCAAAATGTTAAGAGACCTTTTTTGTAGAGAATTAAGTTTCCTACTTTTTATGTTGTATGATATTTTTTGATCAGAAGCTAAGTTTTCGAGATATATCGAGATATTTAAAAGTTCCGAAGCCGCACCAACATAATAGAGATACAGAAACACCGTGGCCCCTTTTTTTCAGATAACTCTGCACTATTGCGAGCTGGAAATGCCACTTCCAGTTTAGCTGTGCAGAAGAAGAACAACAAGAAGAAGAAATATCTCGAAATATGTCCGTCAGGCCCCTTCCCTTGAGATATATCTGCAAATATCTCGGAAACGAAGCGAGCTATGGCAAAATGTTAAGAGACTTTATTTGTAGAGAATTAAGTTTCCTACTTTTTATGTTCTATGATATTTTTTTATCAGATGCGTAGTTCCCGAGATATATCAAGATATTTAAAAGTTCCGGAGCCGCACCAACATAATAGAGATACAGAAACACCGTGGCCCCTTTCTTTGAGATAACTCTGCGCTATTGCGAGCTGGAAACGCCACTTCCAGTTTAGCTGTGCAGAAGAAGAACAACAAGAAGAAGAAATATCTCGAAATATGTCCGTCAGGCCCCTTCCCTTGAGATATATCTGCAAATATCTCGGAAACGAAACGAGCTATGGCAAAATGTTAAGAGACCTTTTTTGTAGAGAATTATGTTTCCTACAATTTATGTTCTATGATATTTTTTGATCAGAAGCGTAGTTCTCGAGATATATCGAGATATTTAAAAGTTCCGAAGCCGCACCAACATAATAGAGATTCAGAAACACCGTGGCCCCTTTCTTTGAGATAACTCTGCACTAGTGCGGGCCGCAAATGCCACTTCCAGCTTAGCTGTGCAGAAGAAGAACAACAAGAAGAAGAAATATCTCGAAATATGTCCGTCAGGCCCCTTCCCTTGAGATAAATCTGCAAATATCTCGGAAACGAAGCGAGCTATGGCAAAATGTTAAGAGACTTTATTTGTAGAGAATTAAGTTTCCTACTTTTTATGTTCTATGATATTTTTTGATCAGATGCGTAGTTCTCGAGATATATCAAGATATTTAAAAGTTCCGAAGCCGCACCAACATAATAGAGATACAGAAACACCGTGGCCCCTTTCTTTGAGATAACTCTGCACTATTGCGAGCTGGAAATGCCACTTCCAGTTTAGCTGTGCAGAAGAAGAACAACAAGAAGAAGAAATATCTCGAAATATGTCCGTCAGGCCCCTTCCCTTGAGATAAATCTGCAAATATCTCGGAAACGAAGCGAGCTATGGCAAAATGTTAAGAGACCTTTTTTGTAGAGAATTAAGTTTCCTACTTTATATGTTCTATGATATTTTTTGATCAGATGCGTAGTTCTAGAGATATATCAAGATATTTAAAAGTTCCGAAGCCGCACCAACATAATAGAGATTCAGAAACACCGTGGCCCCTTTCTTTGAGATAACTCTGCACTAGTGCGGGCCGCAAATGCCACTTCCAGCTTAGCTGTGCAGAAGAAGAACAACAAGAAGAAGAAATATCTCGAAATATGTCCGTCAGGCCCCTTCCCTTGAGATAAATCTGCAAATATCTCGGAAACGAAGTGAGCTATGGCAAAATGTTAAGAGACTTTATTTGTAGAGAATTAAGTTTCCTACTTTTTATGTTCTATGATATTTTTTGATCAGATGCGTAGTTCTCGAGCTTTATCAAGATATTTAAAAGTTCCGAAGCCGCACCAACATAATAGAGATACAGAAACACCGTGGCCCCTTTCTTTGAGATAACTCTGCACTATTGCGAGCTGGACATGCCACTTCCAGTTTAGCTGTGCAGAAGAAGAACAACAAGAAGAAGAAATATCTCGAAATATGTCCGTCAGGCCCCTTCCCTTGAGATAAATCTGCAAATATCTCGGAAACGAAGCGAGCTATGGCAAAATGTTAAGAGACCTTTTTTGTAGAGAATTAAGTTTCCTACTTTATATGTTCTATGATATTTTTTGATCAGATGCGTAGTTCTAGAGATATATCAAGATATTTAAAAGTTCCGAAGCCGCACCAACATAATAGAGATACAGAAACACCGTGGCCCCTTTCTTTGAGATAACTCTGCGCTATTGCGAGCTGGAATCGCCACTTCCAGTTTAGCTGTGCAGAAGAAGAACAACAAGAAGAAGAAATATCTCGAAATATGTCCGTCAGGCCCCTTCCCTTGAGATAAATCTGCATATATCTCGGAAACGAAGCGAGCTATGGCAAAATGTTAAGAGACTTTATTTGTAGAGAATTAAGTTTCCTACTTTTTATGTTCTATGATATTTTTTTATCAGAAGCGTAGTTTTCGAGATATATCGAGATATTTAAGTTTCGAAGCCGCACCAACATAATAGAGATACAGAAACACCGTGGCCCCTTTCTTTGAGATAACTCTGCACTAGTGCGAGCCGCAAATGCCACTTCCAGCTTAGCTGTGCAGAAGAAGAACAACAAGAAGAAGAAATATCTCGAAATATGTCCGTCAGGCCCCTTCCCTTGAGATAAATCTGCAAACATCTCGGAAACGAAGCGAGCTATGGCAAAATGTTAAGAGACCTTTTTTGTAGAGAATTAAGTTTCCTACTTTTTATGTTCTATGATATTTTTTGATCAGATGCGTAGTTCTCGAGATATATCAAGATATTTAAAAGTTCCGAAGCCGCACCAACATAATAGAGAAACAGAAACACCGTGGCCCCTTTCTTTGAGATAACTCTGCACTATTGCGAGCTGTAAATGCCACTTCCAGCTTAGCTGTGCAGAAGAAGAACAACAAGAAGAAGAAATATCTCGAAATATGTCCGTCAGGCCCCTTCCCTTGAGATATATCTGCAAATATCTCGGAAACGAAACGAGCTATGGCAAAATGTTAAGAGACCTTTTTTGTAGAGAATTATATTTCCTACAATTTATGTTCTACGATATTTTTTGATCAGAAGCGTAGTTTTCGAGATATATCGAGATATTTAAAAGTTCCGAAGCCGCACCAACATAATAGAGATACAGAAACACCGTGGCCCCTTTCTTTGAGATAAATCTGCACTAGTGCGAGCCGCAAATGCCACTTCCAGCTTAGCTGTGCAGAAGAAGAACAACAAGAAGAAGAAATATCTCGAAATATGTCCGTCAGGCCCCTTCCCTTGAGATAAATCTGCATATATCTCGGAAACGAAGCGAGCTATGGCAAAATGTTAAGAGACCTTTTTTGTAGAGAATTAAGTTTCCTACTTTTTATGTTCTATGATATTTTTTGATCAGATGCGTAGTTCTCGAGATATATCAAGATATTTAAAAGTTCCGAAGCCGCACCAACATAATAGAGATACAGAAACACCGTGGCCCCTTTCTTTGAGATATCTCTGCACTAGTGCGAGCCGCAAATGCCACTTCCAGCTTAGCTGTGCAGAAGAAGAACAACAAGAAGAAGAAATATCTCGAAATATGTCCGTCAGGCCCCTTCCCTTGAGATAAATCTGCAAATATCTCGGAAACGAAGCGAGCTATGGCAAAATGTTAAGAGACCTTTTTTGTAGAGAATTAAGTTTCCTACTTTCTATGTTCTATGATATTTTTTGATCAGATGCGTAGTTCTCGAGATATATCAAGATATTTAAAAGTTCCGAAGCCGCACCAACATAATAGAGATACAGAAACACCGTGGCCCCTTTCTTTGAGATAACTCTGCACTATTGCGAGCTGTAAATGCCACTTCCAGCTTAGCTGTGCAGAAGAAGAGCAACAAGAAGAAGAAATATCTCGAAATATGTCCGTCAGGCCCCTTCCCTTGAGATAAATCTGCAAATATCTCGGAAACGAAGCGAGCTATGGCAAAATGTTAAGAGACCTTTTTTGTAGAGAATTAAGTTTCCTACTTTATATGTTCTATGATATTTTTTGATCAGATGCGTAGTTCTAGAGATATATCAAGATATTTAAAAGTTCCGAAGCCGCACCAACATAATAGAGATACAGAAACACCGTGGCCCCTTTCTTTGAGATAACTCTGCGCTATTGCGAGCTGGAATCGCCACTTCCAGTTTAGCTGTGCAGAAGAAGAACAACAAGAAGAAGAAATATCTCGAAATATGTCCGTCAGGCCCCTTCCCTTGAGATAAATCTGCATATATCTCGGAAACGAAGCGAGCTATGGCAAAATGTTAAGAGACTTTATTTGTAGAGAATTAAGTTTCCTACTTTTTATGTTCTATGATATTTTTTTATCAGAAGCGTAGTTTTCGAGATATATCGAGATATTTAAGTTTCGAAGCCGCACCAACATAATAGAGATACAGAAACACCGTGGCCCCTTTCTTTGAGATAACTCTGCACTAGTGCGAGCCGCAAATGCCACTTCCAGCTTAGCTGTGCAGAAGAAGAACAACAAGAAGAAGAAATATCTCGAAATATGTCCGTCAGGCCCCTTCCCTTGAGATAAATCTGCAAACATCTCGGAAACGAAGCGAGCTATGGCAAAATGTTAAGAGACCTTTTTTGTAGAGAATTAAGTTTCCTACTTTTTATGTTCTATGATATTTTTTGATCAGATGCGTAGTTCTCGAGATATATCAAGATATTTAAAAGTTCCGAAGCCGCACCAACATAATAGAGAAACAGAAACACCGTGGCCCCTTTCTTTGAGATAACTCTGCACTATTGCGAGCTGTAAATGCCACTTCCAGCTTAGCTGTGCAGAAGAAGAACAACAAGAAGAAGAAATATCTCGAAATATGTCCGTCAGGCCCCTTCCCTTGAGATAAATCTGCAAATATCTCGGAAATGAAGCGAGCTATGGCAAAATGTTAAGAGACCTTTTTTGGAGAGAATTATGTTTCCTACAATTTATGTTCTATGATATTTCTTGATCAGAAGCGTAGTTCTCGAGATATATCGAGATATTTAAAAGTTCCGAAGCCGCACCAACATAATAGAGATTCAGAAACACCGTGGCCCCTTTCTTTGAGATAACTCTGCACTAGTGCGGGCCGCAAATGCCACTTCCAGCTTAGCTGTGCAGAAGAAGAACAGCAAGAAGAAGAAATATCTCGAAATATGTCCGTCAGGCCCCTTCCCTTAAGATAAATCTGCAAATATCTCGGAAACGAAGCGAGCTATGGCAAAATGTTAAGAGACTTTATTTGTAGAGAATTAAGTTTCCTACTTTTTATGTTCTATGATATTTTTTGATCAGATGCGTAGTTCTCGAGATATATCAAGATATTTAAAAGTTCCGAAGCCGCACCAACATAATAGAGATACAGAAACACCGTGGCCCCTTTCTTTGAGTTCACTCTGCACTAGTGCGAGCCGCAAATGCCACTTCCAGCTTAGCTGTGCAGAAGAAGAACAACAAGAAGAAGAAATATCTCGAAATATGTCCGTCAGGCCCCTTCCCTTGAGATAAATCTGCAAATATCTCGGAAACGAAGCGAGCTATGGCAAAATGTTAAGAGACGTTTTTTGTAGAGAATTGTGTTTCCTACAATTTATGTTCTATGATATTTTTTGATCAGAAGCGTAGTTTTCGAGATATATCGAGATATTTAAAAGTTCCGAAGCCGCACCAACATAATAGAGATTCAGAAACACCGTGGCCCCTTTCTTTGAGATAACTCTGCACTAGTGCGGGCCGCAAATGCCACTTCCAGCTTAGCTGTGCAGAAGAAGAACAACAAGAAGAAGAAATATCTCGAAATATGTCCGTCAGGCCCCTTCCCTTGAGATAAATCTGCAAATATCTCGGAAACGAAGCGAGCTATGGCAAAATGTTAAGAGACTTTATTTGTAGAGAATTAAGTTTCCTACTTTTTATGTTCTATGATATTTTTTGATCAGATGCGTAGTTCTCGAGATATATCAAGATATTTAAAAGTTCCGAAGCCGCACCAACATAATAGAGATACAGAAACACCGTGGCCCCTTTCTTTGAGATAACTCTGCACTATTGCGAGCTGGAAATGCCACTTCCAGTTTAGCTGTGCAGAAGAAGAACAACAAGAAGAAGAAATATCTCGAAATATGTCCGTCAGGCCCCTTCCCTTGAGATAAATCTGCAAATATCTCGGAAACGAAGCGAGCTATGGCAAAATGTTAAGAGACCTTTTTTGTAGAGAATTAAGTTTCCTACTTTATATGTTCTATGATATTTTTTGATCAGATGCGTAGTTCTAGAGATATATCAAGATATTTAAAAGTTCCGAAGCCGCACCAACATAATAGAGATTCAGAAACACCGTGGCCCCTTTCTTTGAGATAACTCTGCACTAGTGCGGGCCGCAAATGCCACTTCCAGCTTAGCTGTGCAGAAGAAGAACAACAAGAAGAAGAAATATCTCGAAATATGTCCGTCAGGCCCCTTCCCTTGAGATAAATCTGCAAATATCTCGGAAACGAAGTGAGCTATGGCAAAATGTTAAGAGACTTTATTTGTAGAGAATTAAGTTTCCTACTTTTTATGTTCTATGATATTTTTTGATCAGATGCGTAGTTCTCGAGCTTTATCAAGATATTTAAAAGTTCCGAAGCCGCACCAACATAATAGAGATACAGAAACACCGTGGCCCCTTTCTTTGAGATAACTCTGCACTATTGCGAGCTGGAAATGCCACTTCCAGTTTAGCTGTGCAGAAGAAGAACAACAAGAAGAAGAAATATCTCGAAATGTGTCCGTCAGGCCCCTTCCCTTGAGATAAATCTGCAAATATCTCGGAAACGAAGCGAGCTATGGCAAAATGTTAAGAGACCTTTTTTGTAGAGAATTAAGTTTCCTACTTTATATGTTCTATGATATTTTTTGATCAGATGCGTAGTTCTAGAGATATATCAAGATATTTAAAAGTTCCGAAGCCGCACCAACATAATAGAGATACAGAAACACCGTGGCCCCTTTCTTTGAGATAAATCTGCGCTATTGCGAGCTGGAGTCGCCACTTCCAGTTTAGCTGTGCAGAAGAAGAACAACAAGAAGAAGAAATATCTCGAAATATGTCCGTCAGGCCCCTTCCCTTGAGATAAATCTGCATATATCTCGGAAACGAAGCGAGCTATGGCAAAATGTTAAGAGACCTTTTTTGTAGAGAATTAAGTTTCCTACTTTTTATGTTCTATGATATTTTTTGATCAGATGCGTAGTTCTCGAGATATATCAAGATATTTAAAAGTTCCGAAGCCGCACCAACATAATAGAGATACAGAAACACCGTGGCCCCTTTCTTTGAGATAACTCTGCACTATTGCGAGCTGCAAATGCCACTTCCAGGTTAGCTGTGCAGAAGAAGAACAACAAGAAGAAGAAATATCTCGAAATATGTCCGTCAGGCCCCTTCCCTTGAGATATATCTGCAAATATCGCGGAAACGAAGCGAGCTATGGCAAAATGTTAAGAGAACTTTTTTGTAGAGAATTATGTTTCCTACAATTTGTGTTCTATGATATTTTTTGATCAGAAGCGTAGTTTTCGAGATATATCGAGATATTTAAAAGTTCCGAAGCCGCACCAACATAATAGAGATACAGAAACACCGTGGCCCCTTTCTTTGAGATAACTCTGCACTAGTGCGAGCCGCAAATGCCACTTCCAGCTTAGCTGTGCAGAAGAAGAACAACAAGAAGAAGAAATATCTCGAAATATGTCCGTCAGGCCCGTTCCCTTGAGATATATCTGCAAATATCTCGGAAACGAAACGAGCTATGGCAAAATGTTAAGAGACCTTTTTTGTAGAGAATTAAGTTTTCTACTTTTTATGTTCTATGATATTTTTTGATCAGATGCGTTGTTCTCGAGATATATCAAGATATTTAAAAGTTCCGAAGCTGCACCAACATAATAGAGATACAGAAACACCGTGGCCACTTTCTTTGAGATAACTCTGCACTAGTGCGGGCCGCAAATGCCACTTCCAGCTTAGCTGTGCAGAAGAAGAACAACAAGAAGAAGAAATATCTCCAAATATGTCCCTCAGGCCCCTTCCCTTGAGATAAATCTGCAAATATCTCGGAAACGAAGCGAGCTATGGCAAAATGTTAAGAGACTTTATTTGTAGAGAATTAAGTTTCCTACTTTTTATGTTCTATGATATTTTTTTATCAGATGCGTAGTTCCCGAGATATATCAAGATATTTAAAAGTTCCGAAGCCGCACCAACATAATAGGGATACAGAAACACCGTGGCCCCTTTCTTTGAGATAACTCTGCGCTATTGCGAGCTGGAAACGCCACTTCCAGTTTAGCTGTGCAGAAGAAGAACAACAAGAAGAAGAAATATCTCGAAATATGTCCGTCAGGCCCCTTCCCTTGAGATATATCTGCAAATATCTCGGAAACGAAACGAGCTATGGCAAAATGTTAAGAGACCTTTTTTGTAGAGAATTATGTTTCCTACAATTTATGTTCTATGATATTTTTTGATCAGAAGCTAAGTTTTCGAGATATATCGAGATATTTAAAAGTTCCGAAGCCGCACCAACATAATAGAGATACAGAAACACCGTGGCCCCTTTTTTTCAGATAACTCTGCACTATTGCGAGCTGGAAATGCCACTTCCAGCTTAGCTGTGCAGAAGAAGAACAACAAGAAGAAGAAATATCTCGAAATATGTCCGTCAGGCCCCTTCCCTTGAGATAAATCTGCAAATATCTCGGAAACGAAGCGAGCTATGGCAAAATGTTAAGAGACTTTATTTGTAGAGAATTAAGTTTCCTACTTTTTATGTTCTATGATATTTTTTGATCAGATGCGTAGTTCTCGAGATATATCAAGATATTTAAAAGTTCCGAAGCCGCACCAACATAATAGAGATACAGAAACACCGTGGCCCCTTTCTTTGAGATAACTCTGCACTATTGCGAGCTGGAAATGCCACTTCCAGTTTAGCTGTGCAGAAGAAGAACAACAAGAAGAAGAAATATCTCGAAATATGTCCGTCAGGCCCCTTCCCTTGAGATAAATCTGCAAATATCTCGGAAACGAAGCGAGCTATGGCAAAATGTTAAGAGACCTTTTTTGTAGAGAATTAAGTTTCCTACTTTATATGTTCTATGATATTTTTTGATCAGATGCGTAGTTCTAGAGATATATCAAGATATTTAAAAGTTCCGAAGCCGCACCAACATAATAGAGATTCAGAAACACCGTGGCCCCTTTCTTTGAGATAACTCTGCACTAGTGCGGGCCGCAAATGCCACTTCCAGCTTAGCTGTGCAGAAGAAGAACAACAAGAAGAAGAAATATCTCGAAATATGTCCGTCAGGCCCCTTCCCTTGAGATAAATCTGCAAATATCTCGGAAACGAAGTGAGCTATGGCAAAATGTTAAGAGACTTTATTTGTAGAGAATTAAGTTTCCTACTTTTTATGTTCTATGATATTTTTTGATCAGATGCGTAGTTCTCGAGCTTTATCAAGATATTTAAAAGTTCCGAAGCCGCACCAACATAATAGAGATACAGAAACACCGTGGCCCCTTTCTTTGAGATAACTCTGCACTATTGCGAGCTGGAAATGCCACTTCCAGTTTAGCTGTGCAGAAGAAGAACAACAAGAAGAAGAAATATCTCGAAATATGTCCGTCAGGCCCCTTCCCTTGAGATAAATCTGCAAATATCTCGGAAACGAAGCGAGCTATGGCAAAATGTTAAGAGACCTTTTTTGTAGAGAATTAAGTTTCCTACTTTATATGTTCTATGATATTTTTTGATCAGATGCGTAGTTCTAGAGATATATCAAGATATTTAAAAGTTCCGAAGCCGCACCAACATAATAGAGATACAGAAACACCGTGGCCCCTTTCTTTGAGATAACTCTGCGCTATTGCGAGCTGGAATCGCCACTTCCAGTTTAGCTGTGCAGAAGAAGAACAACAAGAAGAAGAAATATCTCGAAATATGTCCGTCAGGCCCCTTCCCTTGAGATAAATCTGCATATATCTCGGAAACGAAGCGAGCTATGGCAAAATGTTAAGAGACCTTTTTTGTAGAGAATTAAGTTTCCTACTTTTTATGTTTTATGATCTTTTTTGATCAGATGCGTAGTTCTCGAGATATATCAAGATATTTAAAAGTTCCGAAGCCGCACCAACATAATAGAGATACAGAAACACCGTGGCCCCTTTCTTTGAGATAACTCTGCACTAGTGCGAGCCGCAAATGCCACTTCCAGCTTAGCTGTGCAGAAGAAGAACAACAAGAAGAAGAAATATCTCGAAATATGTCCATCAGGCCCCTTCCCTTGAGATATATCTGCAAATATCTCGGAAACGAAGCGAGCTATGGCAAAATGTTAAGAGACTTTATTTGTAGAGAATTAAGTTTCCTACTTTTTATGTTCTATGATATTTTTTGATCAGATGCGTAGTTCTCGAGATATATCAAGATATTTAAAAGTTCCGAAGCCGCACCAACATAATAGAGAAACAGAAACACCGTGGCCCCTTTCTTTGAGATAACTCTGCACTATTGCGAGCTGGAAATGCCACTTCCAGTTTAGCTGTGCAGAAGAAGAACAACAAGAAGAAGAAATATCTCGAAATATGTCCGTCAGGCCCCTTCCCTTGAGATAAATCTGCAAATATCTCGGAAACGAAGCGAGCTATGGCAAAATGTTAAGAGACTTTATTTGTAGAGAATTAAGTTTCCTACTTTTTATGTTCTATGATATTTTTTTATCAGATGCGTAGTTCCCGAGATATATCAAGATATTTAAAAGTTCCGAAGCCGCACCAACATAATAGAGATACAGAAACACCGTGGCCCCTTTCTTTGAGATAACTCTGCGCTATTGCGAGCTGGAAACGCCACTTCCAGTTTAGCTGTGCAGAAGAAGAACAACAAGAAGAAGAAATATCTCGAAATATGTCCGTCAGGCCCCTTCCCTTGAGATATATCTGCAAATATCTCGGAAACGAAACGAGCTATGGCAAAATGTTAAGAGACCTTTTTTGTAGAGAATTATGTTTCCTACAATTTATGTTCTATGATATTTTTTGATCAGAAGCGTAGTTTTCGAGATATATCGAGATATTGAAAAGTTCCGAAGCCGCACCAACATAATAGAGATACAGAAACACCGTGGCCCCTTTCTTTCAGATAACTCTGCACTATTGCGAGCTGGAAATGCCACTTCCAGTTTAGCTGTGCAGAAGAAGAACAACAAGAAGAAGAAATATCTCGAAATATGTCCGTCAGGACCCTTCCCTTGAGATATATCTGCAAATATCTCGGAAACGAAGCGAGCTATGGCAAAATGTTAAGAGACTTTATTTGTAGAGAATTAAGTTTCCTACTTTTTATGTTCTATGATATTTTTTTATCAGAAGCGTAGTTTTCGAGATATATCGAGATATTTAAGTTTCGAAGCCGCACCAACATAATAGAGATACAGAAACACCGTGGCCCCTTTCTTTGAGATAACTCTGCGCTATTGCGAGCTGGAAACGCCACTTCCAGTTTAGCTGTGCAGAAGAAGAACAACAAGAAGAAGAAATATCTCGAAATATGTCCGTCAGGCCCCTTCCCTTGAGATAAATCTGCATATATCTCGGAAACGAAGCGAGCTATGGCAAAATGTTAAGAGACCTTTTTTGTAGAGAATTATGTTTCCTACAATTTATGTTCTATGATATTTTTTGATCAGAAGCGTAGTTCTCGAGATATATCGAGATATTTAAAAGTTCCGAAGCCGCACCAACATAATAGAGATTCAGAAACACCGTGGCCCCTTTCTTTGAGATAACTCTGCACTAGTGCGGGCCGCAAATGCCACTTACAGCTTAGCTGTGCAGAAGAAGAACAACAAGAAGAAGAAATATCTCGAAATATGTCCGTCAGGCCCCTTCCCTTGAGATAAATCTGCAAATATCTCGGAAACGAAGCGAGCTATGGCAAAATGTTAAGAGACTTTATTTGTAGAGAATTAAGTTTCCTACTTTTTATGTTGTATGATATTTTTGATCAGATGCGTAGTTCTCGAGATATATCAAGATATTTAAAAGTTCCGAAGCCGCACCAACATAATAGAGATACAGAAACACCGTGGCCCCTTTCTTTGAGATAACTCTGCACTATTGCGAGCTGGAAATGCCACTTCCAGTTTAGCTGTGCAGAAGAAGAACAACAAGAAGAAGAAATATCTCGAAATATGTCCGTCAGGCCCCTTCCCTTGAGATAAATCTGCAAATATCTCGGAAACGAGGCGAGCTATGGCAAAATGTTAAGAGACCTTTTTTGTAGAGAATTAAGTTTCCTACTTTATATGTTCTATGATATTTTTTGATCAGATGCGTAGTTCTAGAGATATATCAAGATATTTAAAAGTTCCGAAGCCGCACCAACATAATAGAGATACAGAAACACCGTGGCCCCTTTCTTTGAGATAACTCTGCTTCATTGCGAGCTGTAAATGCCACTTCCAGCTTAGCTGTGCAGAAGAAGAACAACAAGAAGAAGAAATATCTCGAAATATGTCCGTCAGGCCCCTTCCCTTGAGATATATCTGCAAATATCTCGGAAACGAAGTGAGCTATGGCAAAATGTTAAGAGACCTTATTTATAGAGAATTAAGTGTCCTACTTTTTATGTTCTATAATATTTTTTGATCAGATGCGTAGTTCTCGAGATATATCAAGATATTTAAAAGTTCCGAAGCCGCACCAACATAATAGAGATACAGAAACACCGTGGCCCCTTTCTTTGAGATAACTCTGCACTAGTGCGAGCCGCAAATGCCACTTCCAGCTTAGCTGTGCAGAAGAAGAACAACAAGAAGAAGAAATATCTCGAAATATGTCCGTCAGGCCCCTTCCCTTGAGATATATCTGCAAATATCTCGGAAACGAAGCGAGCTATGGCAAAATGTTAAGAGACTTTATTTGTAGAGAATTAAGTTTCCTACTTTTTATGTTGTATGATATTTTTGATCAGATGCGTAGTTCTCGAGATATATCAAGATATTTAAAAATTCCGAAGCCGCACCAACATAATAGAGATACAGAAACACCGTGGCCCCTTTCTTTGAGATAACTCTGCACTATTGCGAGCTGGAAATGCCACTTCCAGTTTAGCTGTGCAGAAGAAGAACAACAAGAAGAAGAAATATCTCGAAATATGTCCGTCAGGCCCCTTCCCTTGAGATAAATCTGCAAATATCTCGGAAACGAAGCGAGCTATGGCAAAATGTTAAGAGACCTTTTTTGTAGAGAATTAAGTTTCCTACTTTATATGTTCTATGATATTTTTTGATCAGATGCGTAGTTCTAGAGATATATCAAGATATTTAAAAGTTCCGAAGCCGCACCAACATAATAGAGATACAGAAACACCGTGGCCCCTTTCTTTGAGATAACTCTGCTTCATTGCGAGCTGTAAATGCCACTTCCAGCTTAGCTGTGCAGAAGAAGAACAACAAGAAGAAGAAATATCTCGAAATATGTCCGTCAGGCCCCTTCCCTTGAGATATATCTGCAAATATCTCGGAAACGAAACGAGCTATGGCAAAATGTTAAGAGACCTTTTTTGTAGAGAATTATATTTCCTACAATTTATGTTCTACGATATTTTTTGATCAGAAGCGTAGTTTTCGAGATATATCGAGATATTTAAAAGTTCCGAAGCCGCACCAACATAATAGAGATACAGAAACACCGTGGCCCCTTTCTTTGAGATAAATCTGCACTAGTGCGAGCCGCAAATGCCACTTCCAGCTTAGCTGTGCAGAAGAAGAACAACAAGAAGAAGAAATATCTCGAAATATGTCCGTCAGGCCCCTTCCCTTGAGATAAATCTGCATATATCTCGGAAACGAAGCGAGCTATGGCAAAATGTTAAGAGACCTTTTTTGTAGAGAATTAAGTTTCCTAATTTTTATGTTCTATGATATTTTTTGATCAGATGCGTAGTTCTCGAGATATATCAAGATATTTAAAAGTTCCGAAGCCGCACCAACATAATAGAGATACAGAAACACCGTGGCCCCTTTCTTTGAGATAACTCTGCACTATTGCGAGCTGCAAATGCTACTTCCAGCTTAGCTGTGCAGAAGAAGAACAACAAGAAGAAGAAATATCTCGAAATATGTCCGTCAGGCCCCTTCCCTTGAGATAAATCTGCATATATCTCGGAAACGAAGCGAGCTATGGCAAAATGTTAAGAGACCTTTTTTGTAGAGAATTAAGTTTTCTACTTTTTATGTTGTATGATATTTTTTGATCAGATGCGCTGTTCTCGAGATATATCAACATATTTAAAAGTTCCGAAGCTGCACCAACATAATAGAGATACAGAAACACCGTGGCCCCTTTCTTTGAGATAACTCTGCACTAGTGCGAGCCGCAAATGCCACTTCCAGCTTAGCTGTGCAGAAGAAGAACAACAAGAAGAAGAAATATCTCGAAATATGTCCGTCAGGCCCCTTCCCTTGAGATAAATCTGCATATATCTCGGAAACGAAGCGAGCTATGGCAAAATGTTAAGAGACCTTTTTTGTAGAGAATTAAGTTTCCTACTTTTTATGTTCTATGGTATTTTTTGATCAGATGCGTAGTTCTCGAGATATATCAAGATATTTAAAAGTTCCGAAGCCGCACCAACATAATAGAGATACAGAAACACCGTGGCCCCTTTCTTTGAGATAACTCTGCACTATTGCGAGCTGCAAATGCCACTTCCAGCTTAGCTGTGCAGAAGAAGAACAACAAGAAGAAGAAATGTCTCGAAATATGTCCGTCAGGCCCCTTCCCTTGAGATATATCTGCAAATATCTCGGAAACGAAGCGAGCTATGGCAAAATGTTAAGAGACTTTATTTGTAGAGAATTATGTTTCCTACTTTTTATGTTGTATGATATTTTTGATCAGATGCGTAGTTCTCGAGATATATCAAGATATTTAAAAGTTCCGAAGCCGCACCAACATAATAGAGATACAGAAACACCGTGGCCCCTTTCTTTGAGATAACTCTGCACTATTGCGAGCTGGAAATGCCACTTCCAGTTTAGCTGTGCAGAAGAAGAACAACAAGAAGAAGAAATATCTCGAAATATGTCCGTCAGGCCCCTTCCCTTGAGATAAATCTGCAAATATCTCGGAAACGAAGCGAGCTATGGCAAAATGTTAAGAGACCTTTTTTGTAGAGAATTAAGTTTCCTACTTTATATGTTCTATGATATTTTTTGATCAGATGCGTAGTTCTAGAGATATATCAAGATATTTAAAATTTCCGAAGCCGCACCAACATAATAGAGATACAGAAACACCGTGGCCCCTTTCTTTGAGATAACTCTGCTTCATTGCGAGCTGTAAATGCCACTTCCAGCTTAGCTGTGCAGAAGAAGAACAACAAGAAGAAGAAATATCTCGAAATATGTCCGTCAGGCCCCTTCCCTTGAGATATATCTGCAAATATCTCGGAAACGAAGTGAGCTATGGCAAAATGTTAAGAGACCTTATTTGTAGAGAATTAAGTTTCCTACTTTTTATGTTCTATGATATTTTTTGATCAGATGCGTAGTTCTCGAGATATATCAAGATATTTAAAAGTTCCGAAGCCGCACCAACATAATAGAGATACAGAAACACCGTGGCCCCTTTCTTTGAGATAACTCTGCACTAGTGCGAGCCGCAAATGCCACTTCCAGCTTAGCTGTGCAGAAGAAGAACAACAAGAAGAAGAAATATCTCGAAATATGTCCGTCAGGCCCCTTCCCTTGAGATATATCTGCAAATATCTCGGAAACGAAGCGAGCTATGGCAAAATGTTAAGAGACTTCATTTGTAGAGAATTAAGTTTCCTACTTTTTATGTTCTATGATATTTTTTGATCAGATGCGTAGTTCTCGAGATATATCAAGATATTTAAAAGTTCCGAAGCCGCACCAACATAATAGAGAAACAGAAACACCGTGGCCCCTTTCTTTGAGATAACTCTGCACTATTGCGAGCTGGAAATGCCACTTCCAGTTTAGCTGTGCAGAAGAAGAACAACAAGAAGAAGAAATATCTCGAAATATGTCCGTCAGGCCCCTTCCCTTGAGATAAATCTGCAAATATCTCGGAAACGAAGCGAGCTCTGGCAAAATGTTAAGAGACCTTTTTTGTAGAGAATTAAGTTTCCTACTTTTTATGTTCTATGATATTTTTTGATCAGATGCGTAGTTCTCGAGATATATCAAGATATTTAAAAGTTCCGAAGCCGCACCAACATAATAGAGATACAGAAACACCGTGGCCCCTTTCTTTCAGATAACTCTGCACTATTGCGAGCTGCAAATGCTACTTCCAGCTTAGCTGTGCAGAAGAAGAACAACAAGAAGAAGAAATATCTCGAAATATGTCCGTCAGGCCCCTTCCCTTGAGATAAATCTGCATATATCTCGGAAACGAAGCGAGCTATGGCAAAATGTTAAGAGACCTTTTTTGTAGAGAATTAAGTTTTCTACTTTTTATGTTGTATGATATTTTTTGATCAGATGCGCTGTTCTCGAGATATATCAAGATATTTAAAAGTTCCGAAGCTGCACCAACATAATAGAGATACAGAAACACCGTGGCCCCTTTCATTGAGATAACTCTGCACTAGTGCGAGCCGCAAATGCCACTTCCAGCTTAGCTGTGCAGAAGAAGAACAACAAGAAGAAGAAATATCTCGAAATATGTCCGTCAGGCCCCTTCCCTTGAGATAAATCTGCATATATCTCGGCAACGAAGCGAGCTATGGCAAAATGTTAAGAGACCTTTTTTGTAGAGAATTAAGTTTCCTACTTTTTATGTTCTATGGTATTTTTTGATCAGATGCGTAGTTCTCGAGATATATCAAGATATTTAAAAGTTCCGAAGCCGCACCAACATAATAGAGATACAGAAACACCGTGGCCCCTTTCTTTGAGATAACTCTGCACTATTGCGAGCTGTAAATGCCACTTCCAGCTTAGCTGTGCAGAAGAAGAACAACAAGAAGAAGAAATATCTCGAAATATGTCCGTCAGGCCCCTTCCCTTGAGATATATCTGCAAATATCTCGGAAACGAAACGAGCTATGGCAAAATGTTAAGAGACCTTTTTTGTAGAGAATTATGTTTCCTACAATTTATGTTCTACGATATTTTTTGATCA
Source organism: Osmia lignaria lignaria (assembly GCF_051020975.1). Taxonomy (NCBI): domain Eukaryota; kingdom Metazoa; phylum Arthropoda; class Insecta; order Hymenoptera; family Megachilidae; genus Osmia; species Osmia lignaria. Next base: position 8,010,337 of record NW_027478165.1, read on the forward strand.
GAAGCGTAGTTTTCGAGATATATCGAGATATTTAAAAGTTCCGAAGCCGCACCAACATAATAGAGATACAGAAACACCGTGGCCCCTTTCTTTGAGATAAATCTGCACTAGTGCGAGCCGCAAATGCCACTTCCAGCTTAGCTGTGCAGAAGAAGAACAACAAGAAGAAGAAATATCTCGAAATATGTCCGTCAGGCCCCTTCCCTTGAGATAAATCTGCATATATCTCGGAAACGAAGCGAGCTATGGCAAAATGTTAAGAGACCTTTTTTGTAGAGAATTAAGTTTCCTACTTTTTATGTTCTATGATATTTTTTGATCAGATGCGTAGTTCTCGAGATATATCAAGATATTTAAAAGTTCCGAAGCCGCACCAACATAATAGAGATACAGAAACACCGTGGCCCCTTTCTTTGAGATAACTCTGCACTATTGCGAGCTGCAAATGCCACTTCCAGCTTAGCTGTGCAGAAGAAGAACAACAAGAAGAAGAAATGTCTCGAAATATGTCCGTCAGGCCCCTTCCCTTGAGATAAATCTGCAAATATCTCGGAAACGAAGCGAGCTATGGCAAAATGTTAAGAGACTTTATTTGTAGAGAATTAAGTTTCCTACTTTTTATGTTCTATGATATTTTTTTATCAGATGCGTAGTTCCCGAGATATATCAAGATATTTAAAAGTTCCGAAGCCGCACCAACATAATAGAGATACAGAAACACCGTGGCCCCTTTCTTTGAGATAACTCTGCGCTATTGCGAGCTGGAAACGCCACTTCCAGTTTAGCTGTGCAGAAGAAGAACAACAAGAAGAAGAAATATCTCGAAATATGTCCGTCAGGCCCCTTCCCTTGAGATAAATCTGCAAATATCTCGGAAACGAAGCGAGCTATGGCAAAATGTTAAGAGACCTTTTTTGTAGAGAATTAAGTTTCCTACTTTATATGTTCTATGATATTTTTTGATCAGATGCGTAGTTCTAGAGATATATCAAGATATTTAAAAGTTCCGAAGCCGCACCAACATAATAGAGATACAGAAACACCGTGGCCCCTTTCTTTGAGATAACTCTGCTTCATTGCGAGCTGTAAATGCCACTTCCAGCTTAGCTGTGCAGAAGAAGAACAACAAGAAGAAGAAATATCTCGAAATATGTCCGTCAGGCCCCTTCCCTTGAGATATATCTGCAAATATCTCGGAAACGAAGTGAGCTATGGCAAAATGTTAAGAGACCTTATTTATAGAGAATTAAGTTTCCTACTTTTTATGTTCTATAATATTTTTTGATCAGATGCGTAGTTCTCGAGATATATCAAGATATTTAAAAGTTCCGAAGCCGCACCAACATAATAGAGATACAGAAACACCGTGGCCCCTTTCTTTGAGATAACTCTGCACTAGTGCGAGCCGCAAATGCCACTTCCAGCTTAGCTGTGCAGAAGAAGAACAACAAGAAGAAGAAATATCTCGAAATATGTCCGTCAGGCCCCTTCCCTTGAGATATATCTGCAAATATCTCGGAAACGAAGCGAGCTATGGCAAAATGTTAAGAGACTTTATTTGTAGAGAATTAAGTTTCCTACTTTTTATGTTGTATGATATTTTTGATCAGATGCGTAGTTCTCGAGATATATCAAGATATTTAAAAGTTCCGAAGCCGCACCAACATAATAGAGATACAGAAACACCGTGGCCCCTTTCTTTGAGATAACTCTGCACTATTGCGAGCTGGAAATGCCACTTCCAGTTTAGCTGTGCAGAAGAAGAACAACAAGAAGAAGAAATATCTCGAAATATGTCCGTCAGGCCCCTTCCCTTGAGATAAATCTGCAAATATCTCGGAAACGAAGCGAGCTATGGCAAAATGTTAAGAGACCTTTTTTGTAGAGAATTAAGTTTCCTACTTTTTATGTTCTATGAGATTTTTTGATCAGATGCGTAGTTCTCGAGATATATCAAGATATTTAAAAGTTCCGTAGCCGCACCAACATAATAGAGATACAGAAACACCGTGGCCCCTTTCTTTGAGATAACTCTGCACTAGTGCGAGCCGCAAATGCCACTTCCAGCTTAGCTGTGCAGAAGAAGAACAACAAGAAGAAGAAATATCTCGAAATATGTCCGTCAGGCCCCTTCCCTTGAGATATATCTGCAAATATCTCGGAAACGAAGCGAGCTATGGCAAAATGTTAAGAGACTTTATTTGTAGAGAATTAAGTTTCCTACTTTTTATGTTCTATGATATTTTTTGATCAGATGCGTAGTTCTCGAGATATATCAAGATATTTAAAAGTTCCGAAGCCGCACCAACATAATAGAGAAACAGAAACACCGTGGCCCCTTTCTTTGAGATAACTCTGCACTATTGCGAGCTGGAAATGCCACTTCCAGTTTAGCTGTGCAGAAGAAGAACAACAAGAAGAAGAAATATCTCGAAATATGTCCGTCAGGCCCCTTCCCTTGAGATAAATCTGCAAATATCTCGGAAACGAAGCGAGCTCTGGCAAAATGTTAAGAGACCTTTTTTGTAGAGAATTAAGTTTCCTACTTTTTATATTCTATGATATTTTTTGATCAGATGCGTAGTTCTCGAGATATATCAAGATATTTAAAAGTTCCGAAGCCGCACCAACATAATAGAGATACAGAAACACCGTGGCCCCTTTCTTTGAGATAACTCTGCACTATTGCGAGCTGCAAATGCTACTTCCAGCTTAGCTGTGCAGAAGAAGAACAACAAGAAGAAGAAATATCTCGAAATATGTCCGTCAGGCCCCTTCCCTTGAGATAAATCTGCATATATCTCGGAAACGAAGCGAGCTATGGCAAAATGTTAAGAGACCTTTTTTGTAGAGAATTAAGTTTTCTACTTTTTATGTTGTATGATATTTTTTGATCAGATGCGCTGTTCTCGAGATATATCAAGATATTTAAAAGTTCCGAAGCTGCACCAACATAATAGAGATACAGAAACACCGTGGCCCCTTTCTTTGAGATAACTCTGCACTAGTGCGAGCCGCAAATGCCACTTCCAGCTTAGCTGTGCAGAAGAAGAACAACAAGAAGAAGAAATATCTCGAAATATGTCCGTCAGGCCCCTTCCCTTGAGATAAATCTGCATATATCTCGGAAACGAAGCGAGCTATGGCAAAATGTTAAGAGACCTTTTTTGTAGAGAATTAAGTTTCCTACTTTTTATGTTCTATGGTATTTTTTGATCAGATGCGTAGTTCTCGAGATATATCAAGATATTTAAAAGTTCCGAAGCCGCACCAACATAATAGAGATACAGAAACACCGTGGCCCCTTTCTTTGAGATAACTCTGCACTATTGCGAGCTGCAAATGCCACTTCCAGCTTAGCTGTGCAGAAGAAGAACAACAAGAAGAAGAAATGTCTCGAAATATGTCCGTCAGGCCCCTTCCCTTGAGATATATCTGCAAATATCTCGGAAACGAAGCGAGCTATGGCAAAATGTTAAGAGACTTTATTTGTAGAGAATTAAGTTTCCTACTTTTTATGTTGTATGATATTTTTGATCAGATGCGTAGTTCTCGAGATATATCAAGATATTTGAAAGTTCCGAAGCCGCACCAACATAATAGAGATACAGAAACACCGTGGCCCCTTTCTTTGAGATAACTCTGCACTATTGCGAGCTGGAAATGCCACTTCCAGTTTAGCTGTGCAGAAGAAGAACAACAAGAAGAAGAAATATCTCGAAATATGTCCGTCAGGCCCCTTCCCTTGAGATAAATCTGCAAATATCTCGGAAACGAAGCGAGCTATGGCAAAATGTTAAGAGACCTTTTTTGTAGAGAATTAAGTTTCCTACTTTATATGTTCTATGATATTTTTTGATCAGATGCGTAGTTCTAGAGATATATCAAGATATTTAAAAGTTCCGAAGCCGCACCAACATAATAGAGATACAGAAACACCGTGGCCCCTTTCTTTGAGATAACTCTGCTTCATTGCGAGCTGTAAATGCCACTTCCAGCTTAGCTGTGCAGAAGAAGAACAACAAGAAGAAGAAATATCTCGAAATATGTCCGTCAGGCCCCTTCCCTTGAGATATATCTGCAAATATCTCGGAAACGAAGCGAGCTATGGCAAAATGTTAAGAGACTTCATTTGTAGAGAATTAAGTTTCCTACTTTTTATGTTCTATGATATTTTTTGATCAGATGCGTAGTTCTCGAGATATATCAAGATATTTAAAAGTTCCGAAGCCGCACCAACATAATAGAGAAACAGAAACACCGTGGCCCCTTTCTTTGAGATAACTCTGCACTATTGCGAGCTGGAAATGCCACTTCCAGTTTAGCTGTGCAGAAGAAGAACAACAAGAAGAAGAAATATCTCGAAATATGTCCGTCAGGCCCCTTCCCTTGAGATAAATCTGCAAATATCTCGGAAACGAAGCGAGCTCTGGCAAAATGTTAAGAGACCTTTTTTGTAGAGAATTAAGTTTCCTACTTTTTATGTTCTATGATATTTTTTGATCAGATGCGTAGTTCTCGAGATATATCAAGATATTTAAAAGTTCCGAAGCCGCACCAACATAATAGAGATACAGAAACACCGTGGCCCCTTTCTTTGAGATAACTCTGCACTATTGCGAGCTGCAAATGCTACTTCCAGCTTAGCTGTGCAGAAGAAGAACAACAAGAAGAAGAAATATCTCGAAATATGTCCGTCAGGCCCCTTCCCTTGAGATAAATCTGCATATATCTCGGAAACGAAGCGAGCTATGGCAAAATGTTAAGAGACCTTTTTTGTAGAGAATTAAGTTTTCTACTTTTTATGTTGTATGATATTTTTTGATCAGATGCGCTGTTCTCGAGATATATCAAGATATTTAAAAGTTCCGAAGCCGCACCAACATAATAGAGATACAGAAACACCGTGGCCCCTTTCTTTGAGATAACTCTACACTATTGCGAGCTGCAAATGCCACTTCCAGCTTAGCTGTGCAGAAGAGGAACAACAAGAAGAAGAAATGTCTCGAAATATGTCCGTCAGGCCCCTTCCCTTGAGATAAATCTGCAAATATCTCGGAAACGAAGCGAGCTATGGCAAAATGTTAAGAGACTTTATTTGTAGAGAATTAAGTTTCCTACTTTTTATGTTCTATGATATTTTTTTATCAGATGCGTAGTTCCCGAGATATATCAAGATATTTAAAAGTTCCGAAGCCGCACCAACATAATAGAGATACAGAAACACCGTGGCCCCTTTCTTTGAGATAACTCTGCACTAGTGCGGGCCGCAAATGCCACTTACAGCTTAGCTGTGCAGAAGAAGAACAACAAGAAGAAGAAATATCTCGAAATATGTCCGTCAGGCCCCTTCCCTTGAGATAAATCTGCAAATATCTCGGAAACGAAGCGAGCTATGGCAAAATGTTAAGAGACCTTTTTTGTAGAGAATTAAGTTTCCTACTTTATATGTTCTATGATATTTTTTGATCAGATGCGTAGTTCTAGAGATATATCAAGATATTTAAAAGTTCCGAAGCCGCACCAACATAATAGAGATACAGAAACACCGTGGCCCCTTTCTTTGAGATAACTCTGCTTCATTGCGAGCTGTAAATGCCACTTCCAGCTTAGCTGTGCAGAAGAAGAACAACAAGAAGAAGAAATATCTCGAAATATGTCCGTCAGGCCCCTTCCCTTGAGATATATCTGCAAATATCTCGGAAACGAAGTGAGCTATGGCAAAATGTTAAGAGACCTTATTTGTAGAGAATTAAGTTTCCTACTTTTTATGTTCTATGATATTTTTTGATCAGATGCGTAGTTCTCGAGATATATCAAGATATTTAAAAGTTCCGAAGCCGCACCAACATAATAGAGATACAGAAACACCGTGGCCCCTTTCTTTGAGATAACTCTGCACTAGTGCGAGCCGCAAATGCCACTTCCAGCTTAGCTGTGCAGAAGAAGAACAACAAGAAGAAGAAATATCTCGAAATATGTCCGTCAGGCCCCTTCCCTTGAGATATATCTGCAAATATCTCGGAAACGAAGCGAGCTATGGCAAAATGTTAAGAGACTTTATTTGTAGAGAATTAAGTTTCCTACTTTTTATGTTGTATGATATTTTTGATCAGATGCGTAGTTCTCGGGATATATCAAGATATTTAAAAGTTCCGAAGCCGCACCAACATAATAGAGATACAGAAACACCGTGGCCCCTTTCTTTGAGTTCACTCTGCACTAGTGCGAGCCGCAAATGCCACTTCCAGCTTAGCTGTGCAGAAGAAGAACAACAAGAAGAAGAAATATCTCGAAATATGTCCGTCAGGCCCCTTCCCTTGAGATAAATCTGCAAATATCTCGGAAACGAAGCGAGCTATGGCAAAATGTTAAGAGACCTTTTTTGTAGAGAATTAAGTTTCCTACTTTCTATGTTCTATGATATTTTTTGATCAGATGCGTAGTTCTCGAGATATATCAAGATATTTAAAAGTTCCGAAGCCGCACCAACATAATAGAGATACAGAAACACCGTGGCCCTTTCTTTGAGATAACTCTGCACTATTGCGAGCTGCAAATGCCACTTCCAGCTTAGCTGTGCAGAAGAAGAACAACAAGAAGAAGAAATATCTCGAAATATGTCCGTCAGGCCCCTTCCCTTGAGATAAATCTGCAAATATCTCGGAAACGAAGCGAGCTATGGCAAAATGTTAAGAAACGTTTTTTGTAGAGAATTGTGTTTCCTACAATTTATGTTCTATGATATTTTTTGATCAGAAGCGTAGTTTTCGAGATATATCGAGATATTTAAAAGTTCCGAAGCCGCACCAACATAATAGAGATGCAGAAACACCGTGGCCCCTTCTTTGAGATATCTCTGCACTAGTGCGAGCCGCAAATGCCACTTCCAGCTTAGCTGTGCAGAAGAAGAACAACAAGAAGAAGAAATATCTCGAAATATGTCCGTCAGGCCCCTTCCCTTGAGATAAATCTGCAAATATCTCGGAAACGAAGCGAGCTATGGCAAAATGTTAAGAGACGTTTTTTGTAGAGAATTGTGTTTCCTACAATTTATGTTCTATGATATTTTTTGATCAGAAGCGTAGTTTTCGAGATATATCGAGATATTTAAAAGTTCCGAAGCCGCACCAACATAATAGAGATACAGAAACACCGTGGCCCCTTTCTTTGAGATATCTCTGCACTAATGCGAGCCGCAAATGCCACTTCCAGCTTAGCTGTGCAGAAGAAGAACAACAAGAAGAAGAAATATCTCGAAATATGTCCGTCAGGCCCCTTCCCTTGAGATAAATCTGCAAATATCTCGGAAACGAAGCGAGCTATGGCAAAATGTTAAGAGACCTTTTTTGTAGAGAATTAAGTTTCCTACTTTTTATGTTCTATGATATTTTTTGATCAGATGCGTAGTTCTCGAGATATATCAAGATATTTAAAAGTTCCGAAGCCGCACCAACATAATAGAGATACAGAAACACCGTGGCCCCTTTCTTTGAGATAACTCTGCACTATTGCGAGCTGCAAATGCCACTTCCAGGTTAGCTGTGCAGAAGAAGAACAACAAGAAGAAGAAATATCTCGAAATATGTCCGTCAGGCCCCTTCCCTTGAGATATATCTGCAAATATCTCGGAAACGAAGCGAGCTATGGCAAAATGTTAAGAGAACTTTTTTGTAGAGAATTATGTTTCCTACAATTTGTGTTCTATGATATTTTTTGATCAGAAGCGTAGTTTTCGAGATATATCGAGATATTTAAAAGTTCCGAAGCCGCACCAACATAATAGAGATACAGAAACACCGTGGCCCCTTTCTTTGAGATAACTCTGCACTAGTGCGAGCCGCAAATGCCACTTCCAGCTTAGCTGTGCAGAAGAAGAACAACAAGAAGAAGAAATATCTCGAAATATGTCCGTCAGGCCCCTTCCCTTGAGATATATCTGCAAATATCTCGGAAACGAAGCGAGCTATGGCAAAATGTTAAGAGACCTTTTTTGTAGAGAATTAAGTTTCCTACTTTTTATGTTCTATGATATTTTTTGATCAGAAGCGTAGTTTTCGAGATATATCGAGATATTTAAAAGTTCCGAAGCCGCACCAACATAATAGAGATACAGAAACACCGTGGCCCCTTTCTTTGAGATATCTCTGCACTAATGCGAGCCGCAAATGCCACTTCCAGCTTAGCTGTGCAGAAGAAGAACAACAAGAAGAAGAAATATCTCGAAATATGTCCGTCAGGCCCCTTCCCTTGAGATAAATCTGCAAATATCTCGGAAACGAAGCGAGCTATGGCAAAATGTTAAGAGACCTTTTTTGTAGAGAATTAAGTTTCCTACTTTTTATGTTCTATGATATTTTTTGATCAGATGCGTAGTTCTCGAGATATATCAAGATATTTAAAAGTTCCGAAGCCGCACCAACATAATAGAGATACAGAAACACCGTGGCCCCTTTCTTTGAGATAACTCTGCACTATTGCGAGCTGCAAATGCCACTTCCAGGTTAGCTGTGCAGAAGAAGAACAACAAGAAGAAGAAATATCTCGAAATATGTCCGTCAGGCCCCTTCCCTTGAGATATATCTGCAAATATCTCGGAAACGAAGCGAGCTATGGCAAAATGTTAAGAGAACTTTTTTGTAGAGAATTATGTTTCCTACAATTTGTGTTCTATGATATTTTTTGATCAGAAGCGTAGTTTTCGAGATATATCGAGATATTTAAAAGTTCCGAAGCCGCACCAACATAATAGAGATACAGAAACACCGTGGCCCCTTTCTTTGAGATAACTCTGCACTAGTGCGAGCCGCAAATGCCACTTCCAGCTTAGCTGTGCAGAAGAAGAACAACAAGAAGAAGAAATATCTCGAAATATGTCCGTCAGGCCCCTTCCCTTGAGATATATCTGCAAATATCTCGGAAACGAAACGAGCTATGGCAAAATGTTAAGAGACCTTTTTTGTAGAGAATTAAGTTTTCTACTTTTTATGTTCTATGATATTTTTTGATCAGATGCGTTGTTCTCGAGATATATCAAGATATTTAAAAGTTCCGAAGCTGCACCAACATAATAGAGATACAGAAACACCGTGGCCACTTTCTTTGAGATAACTCTGCACTAGTGCGGGCCGCAAATGCCACTTACAGCTTAGCTGTGCAGAAGAAGAACAACAAGAAGAAGAAATATCTCGAAATATGTCCGTCAGGCCCCTTCCCTTGAGATAAATCTGCAAATATCTCGGAAACGAAGCGAGCTATGGCAAAATGTTAAGAGACCTTTTTTGTAGAGAATTAAGTTTCCTACTTTATATGTTCTATGATATTTTTTGATCAGATGCGTAGTTCTAGAGATATATCAAGATATTTAAAAGTTCCGAAGCCGCACCAACATAATAGAGATACAGAAACACCGTGGCCCCTTTCTTTGAGATAACTCTGCGCTATTGCGAGCTGGAAACGCCACTTCCAGTTTAGCTGCGCAGAAGAAGAACAACAAGAAGAAGAAATATCTCGAAATATGTCCGTCAGGCCCCTTCCCTTGAGATATATCTGCAAATATCTCGGAAACGAAACGAGCTATGGCAAAATGTTAAGAGACCTTTTTCGTAGAGAATTATGTTTCCTACAATTTATGTTCTATGATATTTTTTGATCAGAAGCTAAGTTTTCGAGATATATCGAGATATTTAAAAGTTCCGAAGCCGCACCAACATAATAGAGATACAGAAACACCGTGGCCCCTTTCTTTCAGATAACTCTGCACTATTGCGAGCTGGAAATGCCACTTCCAGTTTAGCTGTGCAGAAGAAGAACAACAAGAAGAAGAAATATCTCGAAATAAGTCCGTCAGGCCCCTTCCCTTGAGATATATCTGCAAATATCTCGGAAACGAAGCGAGCTATGGCAAAATGTTAAGAGACTTTATTTGTAGAGAATTAAGTTTCCTACTTTTTATGTTCTATGATATTTTTTTATCAGATGCGTAGTTCCCGAGATATATCAAGATATTTAAAAGTTCCGAAGCCGCACCAACATAATAGAGATACAGAAACACCGTGGCCCCTTTCTTTGAGATAACTCTGCGCTATTGCGAGCTGGAAACGCCACTTCCAGTTTAGCTGTGCAGAAGAAGAACAACAAGAAGAAGAAATATCTCGAAATATGTCCGTCAGGCCCCTTCCCTTGAGATATATCTGCAAATATCTCGGAAACGAAACGAGCTATGGCAAAATGTTAAGAGACCTTTTTTGTAGAGAATTATGTTTCCTACAATTTATGTTCTATGATATTTTTTGATCAGAAGCGTAGTTCTCGAGATATATCGAGATATTTAAAAGTTCCGAAGCCGCACCAACATAATAGAGATTCAGAAACACCGTGGCCCCTTTCTTTGAGATAACTCTGCACTAGTGCGGGCCGCAAATGCCACTTCCAGCTTAGCTGTGCAGAAGAAGAACAACAAGAAGAAGAAATATCTCGAAATATGTCCGTCAGGCCCCTTCCCTTGAGATAAATCTGCAAATATCTCGGAAACGAAGCGAGCTATGGCAAAATGTTAAGAGACTTTATTTGTAGAGAATTAAGTTTCCTACTTTTTATGTTCTATGATATTTTTTGATCAGATGCGTAGTTCTCGAGATATATCAAGATATTTAAAAGTTCCGAAGCCGCACCAACATAATAGAGATACAGAAACACCGTGGCCCCTTTCTTTGAGATAACTCTGCACTATTGCGAGCTGGAAATGCCACTTCCAGTTTACCTGTGCAGAAGAAGAACAACAAGAAGAAGAAATATCTCGAAATATGTCCGTCAGGCCCCTTCCCTTGAGATAAATCTGCAAATATCTCGGAAACGAAGCGAGCTATGGCAAAATGTTAAGAGACCTTTTTTGTAGAGAATTAAGTTTCCTACTTTATATGTTCTATGATATTTTTTGATCAGATGCGTAGTTCTAGAGATATATCAAGATATTTAAAAGTTCCGAAGCCGCACCAACATAATAGAGATTCAGAAACACCGTGGCCCCTTTCTTTGAGATAACTCTGCACTAGTGCGGGCCGCAAATGCCACTTCCAGCTTAGCTGTGCAGAAGAAGAACAACAAGAAGAAGAAATATCTCGAAATATGTCCGTCAGGCCCCTTCCCTTGAGATAAATCTGCAAATATCTCGGAAACGAAGCGAGCTATGGCAAAATGTTAAGAGACTTTATTTGTAGAGAATTAAGTTTCCTACTTTTTATGTTCTATGATATTTTTTGATCAGATGCGTAGTTCTCGAGATATATCAAGATATTTAAAAGTTCCGAAGCCGCACCAACATAATAGAGATACAGAAACACCGTGGCCCCTTTCTTTGAGATAACTCTGCACTATTGCGAGCTGGAAATGCCACTTCCAGTTTAGCTGTGCAGAAGAAGAACAACAAGAAGAAGAAATATCTCGAAATATGTCCGTCAGGCCCCTTCCCTTGAGATAAATCTGCAAATATCTCGGAAACGAAGCGAGCTATGGCAAAATGTTAAGAGACCTTTTTTGTAGAGAATTAAGTTTCCTACTTTATATGTTCTATGATATTTTTTGATCAGATGCGTAGTTCTAGAGATATATCAAGATATTTAAAAGTTCCGAAGCCGCACCAACATAATAGAGATACAGAAACACCGTGGCCCCTTTCTTTGAGATAACTCTGCACTAGTGCGAGCCGCAAATGCCACTTCCAGCTTAGCTGTGCAGAAGAAGAACAACAAGAAGAAGAAATATCTCGAAATATGTCCGTCAGGCCCCTTCCCTTGAGATAAATCTGCATATATCTCGGAAACGAAGCGAGCTATGGCAAAATGTTAAGAGACCTTTTTTGTAGAGAATTAAGTTTCCTACTTTTCATGTTCTATGATATTTTTTTATCAGATGCGTAGTTCCCGAGATATATCAAGATATTTAAAAGTTCCGAAGCCGCACCAACATAATAGAGATACAGAAACACCGTGGCCCCTTTCTTTGAGATAACTCTGCGCTATTGCGAGCTGGAATCGCCACTTCCAGTTTAGCTGTGCAGAAGAAGAACAACAAGAAGAAGAAATATCTCGAAATATGTCCGTCAGGCCCCTTCCCTTGAGATAAATCTGCATATATCTCGGAAACGAAGCGAGCTATGGCAAAATGTTAAGAGACCTTTTTTGTAGAGAATTAAGTTTCCTACTTTTTATGTTCTATGATATTTTTTGATCAGATGCGTAGTTCTCGAGATATATCAAGATATTTAAAAGTTCCGAAGCCGCACCAACATAATAGAGATACAGAAACACCGTGGCCCCTTTCTTTGAGATAACTCTGCACTAGTGCGAGCCGCAAATGCCACTTCCAGCTTAGCTGTGCAGAAGAAGAACAACAAGAAGAAGAAATATCTCGAAATATGTCCATCAGGCCCCTTCCCTTGAGATATATCTGCAAATATCTCGGAAACGAAACGAGCTATGGCAAAATGTTAAGAGACCTTTTTTGTAGAGAATTATGTTTCCTACAATTTATGTTCTATGATATTTTTTGATCAGAAGCGTAGTTTTCGAGATATATCGAGATATTGAAAAGTTCCGAAGCCGCACCAACATAATAGAGATACAGAAACACCGTGGCCCCTTTCTTTCAGATAACTCTGCACTATTGCGAGCTGGAAATGCCACTTCCAGTTTAGCTGTGCAGAAGAAGAACAACAAGAAGAAGAAATATCTCGAAATATGTCCGTCAGGCCCCTTCCCTTGAGATATATCTGCAAATATCTCGGAAACGAAGCGAGCTATGGCAAAATGTTAAGAGACTTTATTTGTAGAGAATTAAGTTTCCTACTTTTTATGTTCTATGATATTTTTTTATCAGACGCGTAGTTCTCGAGATATATCAAGATATTTAAATTTCGAAGCCGCACCAACATAATAGAGATACAGAAACACCGTGGCCCCTTTCTTTGAGATAACTCTGCACTATTGCGAGCTGGAAATGCCACTTCCAGTTTAGCTGTGCAGAAGAAGAACAACAAGAAGAAGAAATATCTCGAAATATGTCCGTCAGGCCCCTTCCCTTGAGATAAATCTGCATATATCTCGGAAACGAAGCGAGCTATGGCAAAATGTTAAGAGACCTTTTTTGTAGAGAATTAAGTTTCCTCCTTTTTATGTTCTATGATATTTTTTGATCAGATGCGTAGTTCTAGAGATATATCAAGATATTTAAAAGTTCCGAAGCCGCACCAACATAATAGAGATACAGAAACACCGTGGCCCCTTTCTTTGAGATAACTCTGCACTATTGCGAGCTGCAAATGCCACTTCCAGCTTAGCTGTGCAGAAGAAGAACAACAAGAAGAAGAAATATCTCGAAATATGTCCGTCAGGCCCCTTCCCTTGAGATATATCTGCAAATATCTCGGAAACGAAACGAGCTATGGCAAAATGTTAAGAGACCTTTTTTGTAGAGAATTATGTTTCCTACAATTTATGTTCTATGATATTTTTTGATCAGAAGCGTAGTTTTCGAGATATATCGAGATATTGAAAAGTTCCGAAGCCGCACCAACATAATAGAGATACAGAAACACCGTGGCCCCTTTCTTTGAGATAACTCTGCACTAGTGCGAGCCGCAAATGCCACTTCCAGCTTAGCTGTGCAGAAGAAGAACAACAAGAAGAAGAAATATCTCGAAATATGTCCGTCAGGCCCCTTCCCTTGAGATAAATCTGCAAACATCTCGGAAACGAAGCGAGCTATGGCAAAATGTTAAGAGACCTTTTTTGTAGAGAATTAAGTTTCCTACTTTTTATGTTCTATGATATTTTTTGATCAGAAGCGTAGTTTTCGAGATATATCGAGATATTTAAAAGTTCCGAAGCCGCACCAACATAATAGAGATACAGAAACACCGTGGCCCCTTTCTTTGAGATAACTCTGCACTATTGCGAGCCGGAAATGCCACTTCCAGTTTAGCTGTGCAGAAGAAGAACAACAAGAAGAAGAAATATCTCGAAATATGTCCGTCAGGCCCCTTCCCTTGAGATAAATCTGCAAATATCTCGGAAACGAAGCGAGCTATGGCAAAATGTTAAGAGACCTTTTTTGTAGAGAATTAAGTTTCCTACTTTATATGTTCTATGATATTTTTTGATCAGATGCGTAGTTCTAGAGATATATCAAGATACTTAAAAGTTCCGAAGCCGCACCAACATAATAGAGATACAGAAACACCGTGGCCCCTTTCTTTGAGATAACTCTGCTTTATTGCGAGCTGTAAATGCCACTTCCAGCTTAGCTGTGCAGAAGAAGAACAACAAGAAGAAGAAATATCTCGAAATATGTCCGTCAGGCCCCTTCCCTTGAGATATATCTGCAAATATCTCGGAAACGAAGCGAGCTATGGCAAAATGTTAAGAGACCTTTTTTGTAGAGAATTAAGTTTCCTACTTTTTATGTTCTATGATATTTTTTGATCAGATGCGTAGTTCTCGAGATATATCAAGATATTTAAAAGTTCCGAAGCCGCACCAACATAATAGAGATACAGAAACACCGTGGCCCCTTTCTTTGAGATAACTCTGCACTAGTGCGAGCCGCAAATGCCACTTCCAGCTTAGCTGTGCAGAAGAAGAACAACAAGAAGAAGAAATATCTCGAAATATGTCCGTCAGGCCCCTTCCCTTGAGATATATCTGCAAATATCTCGGAAACGAAGCGAGCTATGGCAAAATGTTAAGAGACTTTATTTGTAGAGAATTAAGTTTCCTACTTTTTATGTTCTATGATATTTTTTGATCAGATGCGTAGTTCTCGAGATATATCAAGATATTTAAAAGTTCCGAAGCCGCACCAACATAATAGAGAAACAGAAGCACCGTGGCCCCTTTCTTTGAGATAACTCTGCACTATTGCGAGCTGGAAATGCCACTTCCAGTTTAGCTGTGCAGAAGAAGAACAACAAGAAGAAGAAATATCTCGAAATATGTCCGTCAGGCCCCTTCCCTTGAGATAAATCTGCAAATATCTCGGAAACGAAGCGAGCTATGGCAAAATGTTAAGAGACCTTTTTTGTAGAGAATTAAGTTTCCTACTTTATATGTTCTATGATATTTTTTGATCAGATGCGTACTTCTCGAGATATATCAAGATATTTAAAAGTTCCGAAGCCGCACCAACATAATAGAGATACAGAAACACCGTGGCCCCTTTCTTTGAGATAACTCTGCACTATTGCGAGCTGCAAATGCCACTTCCAGCTTAGCTGTGCAGAAGAAGAACAACAAGAAGAAGAAATGTCTCGAAATATGTCCGTCAGGCCCCTTCCCTTGAGATAAATCTGCAAATATCTCGGAAACGAAGCGAGCTATGGCAAAATGTTAAGAGACTTTATTTGTAGAGAATTAAGTTTCCTACTTTTTATGTTCTATGATATTTTTTTATCAGATGCGTAGTTCCCGAGATATATCAAGATATTTAAAAGTTCCGAAGCCGCACCAACATAATAGAGATACAGAAACACCGTGGCCCCTTTCTTTGAGATAACTCTGCGCTATTGCGAGCTGGAAACGCCACTTCCAGTTTAGCTGTGCAGAAGAAGAACAACAAGAAGAAGAAATATCTCGAAATATGTCCGTCAGGCCCCTTCCCTTGAGATAAATCTGCATATATCTCGGAAACGAAGCGAGCCATGGCAAAATGTTAAGAGACCTTTTTTGTAGAGAATTATGTTTCCTACAATTTATGTTCTATGATATTTTTTGATCAGAAGCGTAGTTCTCGAGATATATCGAGATATTTAAAAGTTCCGAAGCCGCACCAACATAATAGAGATTCAGAAACACCGTGGCCCCTTTCTTTGAGATAACTCTGCACTAGTGCGGGCCGCAAATGCCACTTACAGCTTAGCTGTGCAGAAGAAGAACAACAAGAAGAAGAAATATCTCGAAATATGTCCGTCAGGCCCCTTCCCTTGAGATAAATCTGCAAATATCTCGGAAACGAAGCGAGCTATGGCAAAATGTTAAGAGACCTTTTTTGTAGAGAATTAAGTTTCCTACTTTATATGTTCTATGATATTTTTTGATCAGATGCGTAGTTCTACAGATATATCAAGATATTTAAAAGTTGCGAAGCCGCACCAACATAATAGAGATACAGAAACACCGTGGCCCCTTTCTTTGAGATAACTCTGCACTAGTGCGAGCCGCAAATGCCACTTCCAGGTTAGCTGTGCAGAAGAAGAACAACAAGAAGAAGAAATATCTCGAAATATGTCCGTCAGGCCCCTTCCCTTGAGATATATCTGCAAATATCTCGGAAACGAAGCGAGCTATGGCAAAATGTTAAGAGACTTTATTTGTAGAGAATTAAGTTTCCTACTTTTTATGTTGTATGATATTTTTGATCAGATGCGTAGTTCTCGGGATATATCAAGATATTTAAAAGTTCCGAAGCCGCACCAACATAATAGAGATACAGAAACACCGTGGCCCCTTTCTTTGAGATAACTCTGCACTATTGCGAGCTGGAAATGCCACTTCCAGTTTAGCTGTGCAGAAGAAGAACAACAGGAAGAAGAAATATCTCGAAATATGTCCGTCAGGCCCCTTCCCTTGAGATAAATCTGCAAATATCTCGGAAACGAAGCGAGCTATGGCAAAATGTTAAGAGACCTTTTTTGTAGAGAATTAAGTTTCCTACTTTATATGTTCTATGATATTTTTTGATCAGATGCGTAGTTCTAGAGATATATCAAGATATTTAAAAGTTCCGAAGCCGCACCAACATAATAGAGATACAGAAACACCGTGGCCCCTTTCTTTGAGATAACTCTGCTTCATTGCGAGCTGTAAATGCCACTTCCAGCTTAGCTGTGCAGAAGAAGAACAACAAGAAGAAGAAATATCTCGAAATATGTCCGTCAGGCCCCTTCCCTTGAGATATATCTGCAAATATCTCGGAAACGAAGTGAGCTATGGCAAAATGTTAAGAGACCTTATTTGTAGAGAATTAAGTTTCCTACTTTTTATGTTCTATGATATTTTTTGATCAGATGCGTAGTTCTCGAGATATATCAAGATATTTAAAAGTTCCGAAGACGCACCAACATAATAGAGATACAGAAACACCGTGGCCCCTTTCTTTGAGATAACTCTGCACTAGTGCGAGCCGCAAATGCCACTTCTAGCTTAGCTGTGCAGAAGAAGAACAACAAGAAGAAGAAATATCTCGAAATATGTCCGTCAGGCCCCTTCCCTTGAGATATATGTGCAAATATCTCGGAAACGAAGCGAGCTATGGCAAAATGTTAAGAGACTTTATTTGTAGAGAAGTAAGTTTCCTACTTTTTATGTTCTATGATATTTTTTGATCAGATGCGTAGTTCTCGAGATATATCAAGATATTTAAAAGTTCCGAAGCCGCACCAACATAATAGAGAAACAGAAACACCGTGGCCCCTTTCTTTGAGATAACTCTGCACTATTGCGAGCTGGAAATGCCACTTCCAGTTTAGCTGTGCAGAAGAAGAACAACAAGAAGAAGAAATATCTCGAAATATGTCCGTCAGGCCCCTTCCCTTGAGATAAATCTGCAAATATCTCGGAAACGAAGCGAGCTATGGCAAAATGTTAAGAGACCTTTTTTGTAGAGAATTAAGTTTCCTACTTTTTATGTTCTATGATATTTTTTGATCAGATGCGTAGTTCTCGAGATATATCAAGATATTTAAAAGTGCCGAGGCCGCACCAACATAATAGAGATACAGAAACACCGTGGCCCCTTTCTTTGAGATAACTCTGCACTATTGCGAGCTGCAAATGCTACTTCCAGCTTAGCTGTGCAGAAGAAGAACAACAAGAAGAAGAAATATCTCGAAATATGTCCGTCAGGCCCCTTCCCTTGAGATAAATCTGCATATATCTCGGAAACGAAGCGAGCTATGGCAAAATGTTAAGAGACCTTTTTTGTAGAGAATTATGTTTCCTACAATTTATGTTCTATGATATTTTTTGATCAGAAGCGTAGTTCTCGAGATATATCGAGATATTTAAAAGTTCCGAAGCCGCACCAACATAATAGAGATTCAGAAACACCGTGGCCCCATTCTTTGAGATAACTCTGCACTAGTGCGGGCCGCAAATGCCACTTACAGCTTAGCTGTGCAGAAGAAGAACAACAAGAAGAAGAAATATCTCGAAATATGTCCGTCAGGCCCCTTCCCTTGAGATAAATCTGCAAATATCTCGGAAACGAAGCGAGCTATGGCAAAATGTTAAGAGACTTTATTTGTAGAGAATTAAGTTTCCTACTTTTTATGTTCTATGATATTTTTTGATCAGATGCGTAGTTCTCGATATATCTCAATATATTTAAAAGTTCCGAAGACGCACCAACATAATAGAGATACAGAAACACCGTGGCCCCTTTCTTTGAGATAACTCTGCACTAGTGCGAGCCGCAAATGCCACTTCCAGCTTAGCTGTGCAGAAGAAGAACAACAAGAAGAAGAAATATCTCGAAATATGTCCGTCAGGCCCCTTCCCTTGAGATATATGTGCAAATATCTCGGAAACGAAGCGAGCTATGGCAAAATGTTACGAGACTTTATTTGTAGAGAATTAAGTTTCCTACTTTTTATGTTCTATGATATTTTTTGATCAGATGCGTAGTTCTCGAGATATATCAAGATATTTAAAAGTTCCGAAGCCGCACCAACATAATAGAGATACAGAAACACCGTGGCCCCTTTCTTTGAGATAACTCTGCACTAGTGCGAGCCGCAAATGCCACTTCCAGCTTAGCTGTGCAGAAGAAGAACAACAAGAAGAAGAAATATCTCGAAATATGTCCGTCAGGCCCCTTCCCTTGAGATATATCTGCAAATATCTCGGAAACGAAGCGAGCTATGGCAAAATGTTAAGAGACTTTATTTGTAGAGAATTAAGTTTCCTACTTTTTATGTTGTATGATATTTTTGATCAGATGCGTAGTTCTCGGGATATATCAAGATATTTAAAAGTTCCGAAGCCGCACCAACATAATAGAGATACAGAAACACCGTGGCCCCTTTCTTTGAGATAACTCTGCACTATTGCGAGCTGGAAATGCCACTTCCAGTTTAGCTGTGCAGAAGAAGAACAACAAGAAGAAGAAATATCTCGAAATATGTCCGTCAGGCCCCTTCCCTTGAGATAAATCTGCAAATATCTCGGAAACGAAGCGAGCTATGGCAAAATCTTAAGAGACCTTTTTTGTAGAGAATTATGTTTTCTACAATTTATGTTCTATGATATTTTTTAATCAGAAGCGTAGTTTTCGAGATATATCGAGATATTTAAAAGTTCCGAAGCCGCACCAACATAATAGAGATACAGAAACACCGTGGCCCCTTTCTTTGAGATAACTCTGCACTAGTGCGAGCCGCAAAAGCCACTTCCAGCTTAGCTGTGCAGATGAAGAACAACAAGAAGAAGAAATATCTCGAAATACGTCCGTCAGGCCCCTTCCCTCGAGATAAATCTGCAAATATCCCGGAAACGAAGCGAGCTATGGCAAAATGTTAAGAGACCTTTTTTGTAGAGAATTAAGTTTCCTACTTTTTATGTTCTATGATATTTCTTGATCAGATGCGTAGTTCTCGAGATATATCAAGATATTTAAAAGTTCCGAAGCCGCACCAACATATTAGAGATACAGAAACACCGTGGCCCCTTTCTTTCAGATAACTCTGCACTATTGCGAGCTGCAAATGCCACTTCCAGCTTAGCTGTGCAGAGGAAGAACAACAAGAAGAAGAAATATCTCGAAATATGTCCGTCAGGCCCGTTCCTTTGAGCTGAATCTGCAAATATCTCGGAAACGAAGCGAGCTATGGCAAAATGTTAAGAGACGTTTTGTGTAGAGAATTATGTTTCCTACAATTTATGTTCTATGATATTTTTTGATCAGAAGCGTAGTTTTCGAGATATATCGAGATATTTAAAAGTTCCGAAGCCGCACCAACATAATAGAGATACAGAAACACCGTGGCCCCTTTCTTTGAGATAAGTCTGCACTAGTGCGAGCCGCAAATGCCACTTCCAGCTTAGCTGTGCAGAAGAAGAACAACAAGAAGAAGAAATATCTCGAAATATGTCCGTCAGGCCCCTTCCCTTGAGATAAATCTGCAAATATCTCGGAAACGAAGCGAGCTATGGCAAAATGTTAAGAGACCTTTTTTGTAGAGAATTAAGTTTCCTACTGTTTATCTTCTATGATATTTTTTGATCAGATGCGTAGTTCTCGAGATATATCAAGATATTTAAAAGTTCCGAAGCCGCACCAACATAATAGAGATACAGAAACACCGTGGCCCCCTTCTTTGAGATAACTCTGCACTATTGCGAGCTGCAAATGCCACTTCCAGCTTAGCTGTGCAGAAGAAGAACAACAAGAAGAAGAAATATCTCGAAATATGTCCGTCAGGCCCCTTCCCTTGAGATAAATCTGCAAATATCTCGGAAACGAAGCGAGCTATGGCAAAATGTTAAGAGACCTTTTTTGTAGAGAATTAAGTTTCCTACTTTTTATGTTCTATGATATTTTTTGATCAGATGCGTAGTTCTCGAGATATATCAAGATATTTAAAAGTTCCGAAGCCGCACCAACATAATAGAGATACAGAAACACCGTGGCCCCTTTCTTTGAGATTACTCTGCACTATTGCGAGCTGCAAATGCCACTTCCAGCTTAGCTGTGCAGAGGAAGAACAACAAGAAGAAGAAATATCTCGAAATATGTCCGTCAGGCCCCTTCCCTTGAGATAAATCTGCAAATATCTCGGAAACGAAGCGAGCTATGGCAAAATGTTAAGAGACCTTTTTTGTAGAGAATTAAGTTTCCTACTTTCTATGTTCTATGATATTTTTTGATCAGATGCGTAGTTCTCGAGATATATCAAGATATTTAAAAGTTCCGAAGCCGCACCAACATAATAGAGATACAGAAACACCGTGGCCCCTTTCTTTGAGATAACTCTGCACTAGTGCGAGCCGCAAATGCCACTTCCAGCTTAGCTGTGCAGAAGAAGAACAACAAGAAGAAGAAATATCTCGAAATATGTCCGTCAGGCCCCTTCCCTTGAGATAAATCTGCAAATATCCCGGAAACGAAGCGAGCTATGGCAAAATGTTAAGAGACCTTTTTTGTAGAGAATTAAGTTTCCTACTTTTTATGTTCTATGATATTTTTTGATCAGATGCGTAGTTCTCGAGATATATCAAGATATTTAAAAGTTCCGAAGCCGCACCAACATATTAGAGATACAGAAACACCGTGGCCCCTTTCTTTCAGATAACTCTGCACTATTGCGAGCTGCAAATGCCACTTCCAGCTTAGCTGTGCAGAGGAAGAACAACAAGAAGAAGAAATATCTCGAAATATGTCCGTCAGGCCCGTTCCTTTGAGCTGAATCTGCAAATATCTCGGAAACGAAGCGAGCTATGGCAAAATGTTAAGAGACGTTTTGTGTAGAGAATTATGTTTCCTACAATTTATGTTCTATGATATTTTTTGATCAGGAGCGTAGTTTTCGAGATATATCGAGATATTTAAAAGTTCCGAAGCCGCACCAACATAATAGAGATACAGAAACACCGTGGCCCCTTTCTTTGAGATAACTCTGCACTAGTGCGAGCCACAAATGCCACTTCCAGCTTAGCTGTGCAGAAGAAGGACAACAAGAAGAAGAAATATCTCGAAATATGTCCGTCAGGCCCCTTCACTTGAGATAAATCTGCAAATATCTCGGAAACGCCGGCGAGCTATGGCAAAATGTTAAGAGACGTTTTTTGTAGAGAATTAAGTTTCCTACTTTTTATGTTCTATGATATTTTTTGATCAGATGCGTAGTTCTCGAGATATATCAAGATATTTAAAAGTTCCGAAGCCGCACCAACATAATAGAGATACAGAAACACCGTGGCCCCTTTCTTTGAGATAACTCTGCACTAGTGCGAGCCGCAAATGCCACTTCCAGCTTAGCTGTGCAGAAGAAGGACAACAAGAAGAAGAAATATCTCGAAATATGTCCGTCAGGCCCCTTCCCTTGAGATAAATCTGCAAATATCTCGGAAACCAAGCGAGCTATGGCAAAATGTTAAGAGACCTTTTTTGTAGAGAATTAAGTTTCCTACTTTTTATGTTGTATGATATTTCTTGATCAGATGCGTAGTTCTCGAGATATATCAAGATATTTAAAAGTTCCGAAGCCGCACCAACATAATAGAGATACAGAAACACCGTGGCCCCTTTCTTTGAGATAACTCTGCACTAGTGCGAGCCGCAAATGCCACTTCCAGCTTAGCTGTGCAGAAGAAGAACAACAAGAAGAAGAAACATCTCGAAATATGTCCGTCAGGCCCCTTCCCTTGAGATAAATCTGCAAATATCTCGGAAACGAAGCGAGCTATGGCAAAATGTTAAGAGACCTTTTTTGTAGAGAATTAAGTTTCCTACTTTTTATGTTCTATGATATTTTTTGATCAGATGCGTAGTTCTCGAGATATATCAAGATATTTAAAAGTTCCGAAGCCGCACCAACATAATAGAGATACAGAAACACCGTGGCCCCTTTCTTTGAGATTACTCTGCACTATTGCGAGCTGCAAATGCCACTTCCAGCTTAGCTGTGCAGAGGAAGAACAACAAGAAGAAGAAATATCTCGAAATATGTCCGTCAGGCCCCTTCCCTTGAGATAAATCTGCAAATATCTCGGAAACGAAGCGAGCTATGGCAAAATGTTAAGAGACCTTTTTTGTAGAGAATTATGTTTCCTACAATTTATGTTCTATGATATTTTTTGATCAGATGCGTAGTTCTCGAGATATATCAAGATATTTAAAAGTTCCGAAGCCGCACCAACATAATAGAGATACAGAAACACCGTGGCCCCTTTCTTTGAGATAACTCTGCACTAGTGCGAGCCGCAAATGCCACTTCCAGCTTAGCTGTGCAGAAGAAGAACAACAAGAAGAAGAAATATCTCGAAATATGTCCGTCAGGCCCCTTCCCTTGAGATAAATCTGCAAATATCTCGGAAACGAAGCGAGCTATGGCAAAATGTTAAGAGACCTTTTTTGTAGAGAATTAAGTTTCCTACTTTTTATGTTCTATGATATTTTTTGATCAGAAGCGTAGTTTTCGAGATATATCGAGATATTTAAAAGTTCCGAAGCCGCACCAACATAATAGAGATACAGAAACACCGTGGCCCCTTTCTTTGAGATAACTCTGCACTAGTGCGAGCCGCAAATGCCACTTCCAGCTTAGCTGTGCACAAGAAGAACAACAAGAAGGAGAAATATCTCGAAATATGTCCGTCAGGCCCCTTCCCTTGAGATAAATCTGCAAATATCTCGGAAACGAAGCGAGCTATGGCAAAATGTTAAGAGACCTTTTTTGTAGAGAATTAAGTTTCCTACTGTTTATCTTCTATGATATTTTTTGATCAGATGCGTAGTTCTCGAGATATATCAAGATATTTAAAAGTTCCGAAGCCGCACCAACATAATAGAGATACAGAAACACCGTGGCCCACTTCTTTGAGATAACTCTGCACTATTGCGAGCTGCAAATGCCACTTCCAGCTTAGCTGTGCAGAAGAAGAACAACAAGAAGAAGAAGTATCTCGAAATATGTCCGTCAGGCCCCTTCCCTCGAGATAAATCTGCAAATATCTCGGAAACGAAGCGAGCTATGGCAAAATGTTAAGAGACCTTTTTTGTAGAGAATTAAGTTTCCTACTTTTTATGTTCTACGATATTTTTTGATCAGATGCGTAGTTCTCGAGATATATCAAGATATTTAAAAGTTCCGAAGCCGCACCAACATAATAGAGATACAGAAACACCGTGGCCCCTTTCTTCGAGATAACTCTGCACTAGTGCGTGCCGCAAATGCCACTTCCAGCTTAGCTGTGCAGAAGAAGAACAACAAGAAGAAGAAATATCTCGAAATATGTCCGTCAGGCCCCTTCCCTGGAGATAAATCTGCAAATATCTCGGAAACGAAGCGAGCTATGGCAAAATCTTAAGAGACCTTTTTTGTAGAGAATTAAGTTTCCTACTTTTTATGTTCTATGATATTTTTTGATCAGATGCGTAGTTCTCGAGATATATCAAGATATTTAAAAGTTCCGAAGCCGCACCAACATAATAGAGATACAGAAACACCGTGGCCCCTTTCTTTGAGATAACTCTGCACTATTGCGAGCTGCAAATGCCACTTCCAGCTTAGCTGTGCAGAAGAAGAACAACAAGAAGAAGAAATATCTCGAAATATGTCCGTCAGGCCCCTTCCCTGGAGATAAATCTGCAAATATCTCGGAAAGGAAGCGAGCTATGGCAAAATGTTAAGAGACCTTTTTTGTAGAGAATTAAGTTTCCTACTTTTTATGTTCTATGATATTTTTTGATCAGATGCGTAGTTCTCGAGATATATCAAGATATTTAAAAGTTCCGAAGCCGCACCAACATAATAGAGATACAGAAACACCGTGGCCCCTTTCTTTGAGATAACTCTGCACTACTGCGAGCTGCAAATGCCACTTCCAGCTTAGCTGTGCAGAAGAAGAACAACAAGAAGAAGAAATATCTCGAAATATGTCCGTCAGGCCCCTTCCCTTGAGATAAATCTGCAAATATCTCGGAAACGAAGCGAGCTATGGCAAAATGTTTAGAGACCTTTTTTGTAGAGAATTAAGTTTCCTACTTTTTATGTTCTATGGTATTTTTTGATCAGATGCGTAGTTCTCGAGATATATCAAGATATTTAAAAGTTCCGAAGCCGCACCAACATAATAGAGATACAGAAACACCGTGGCCCCTTTCTTTGAGATAACTCTGCACTATTGCGAGCTGTAAATGCCACTTCCAGCTTAGCTGTGCAGAAGAAGAACAACAAGAAGAAGAAATATCTCGACATATGTCCGTCAGGCCCCTTCCCTTGAGATAAATCTGCAAATATCTCGGAAACGAAGCGAGCTATGGCAAAATGTTAAGAGACGTTTTTTGTAGAGAATTATGTTTCCTACAATTTATGTTGTATGATATTTTTTGATCAGAAGCGTAGTTTTCGAGATATATCGAGATATTTAAAAGTTCCGAAGCCGCACCAACATAATAGAGATACAGAAACACCGTGGCCCCTTTCTTTGAGATAACTCTGCACTATTGCGAGCTGCAAATGCCACTTCCAGCTTAGCTGTGCAGAAGAAGAACAACAAGAAGAAGAAATATCTCGAAATATGTCCGTCAGGCCCCTTCCCTGGAGATAAATCTGCAAATATCTCGGAAACGAAGCGAGCTATGGCAAAATGTTAAGAGACCTTTTTTGTAGAGAATTAAGTTTCCTACTTTTTATGTTCTATGATATTTTTTGATCAGATGCGTAGTTCTCGGGATATATCAAGATATTTAAAAGTTCCGAAGCCGCACCAACATAATAGAGATACAGAAACACCGTGGCCCCTTTCTTTGAGATAACTCTGCACTATTGCGAGCTGCAAATGCCACTTCCAGCTTAGCTGTGCAGAAGAAGAACAACAAGAAGAAGAAATATCTCGAAATATGTCCGTCAGGCCCCTTCCCTGGAGATAAATCTGCAAATATCTCGGAAACGAAGCGAGCTATGGCAAAATCTTAAGAGACCTTTTTTGTAGAGAATTAAGTTTCCTACTTTTTATGTTCTATGATATTTTTTGATCAGATGCGTAGTTCTCGAGATATATCAAGATATTTAAAAGTTCCGAAGCCGCACCAACATAATAGAGATACAGAAACACCGTGGCCCCTTTCTTTGAGATAACTCTGCACTATTGCGAGCTGCAAATGCCACTTCCAGCTTAGCTGTGCAGAAGAAGAACAACAAGAAGAAGAAATATCTCGAAATATGTCCGTCAGGCCCCTTCCCTGGAGATAAATCTGCAAATATCTCGGAAACGAAGCGAGCTATGGCAAAATGTTAAGAGACCTTTTTTGTAGAGAATTAAGTTTCCTACTTTTTATGTTCTATGATATTTTTTGATCAGATGCGTAGTTCTCGAGATATATCAAGATATTTAAAAGTTCCGAAGCCGCACCAACATAATAGAGATACAGAAACACCGTGGCCCCTTTCTTTGAGATAACTCTGCACTACTGCGAGCTGCAAATGCCACTTCCAGCTTAGCTGTGCAGAAGAAGAACAACAAGAAGAAGAAATATCTCGAAATATGTCCGTCAGGCCCCTTCCCTGGAGATAAATCTGCAAATATCTCGGAAAGGAAGCGAGCTATGGCAAAATGTTAAGAGACCTTTTTTGTAGAGAATTAAGTTTCCTACTTTTTATGTTCTATGATATTTTTTGATCAGATGCGTAGTTCTCGAGATATATCAAGATATTTAAAAGTTCCGAAGCCGCACCAACATAATAGAGATACAGAAACACCGTGGCCCCTTTCTTCGAGATAACTCTGCACTAGTGCGTGCCGCAAATGCCACTTCCAGCTTAGCTGTGCAGAAGAAGAACAACAAGAAGAAGAAATATCTCGAAATATGTCCGTCAGGCCCGTTCCTTTGAGCTGAATCTGCAAATATCTCGGAAACGAAGCGAGCTATGGCAAAATGTTAAGAGACGTTTTTTGTAGAGAATTATGTTTCCTACAATTTATGTTCTATGATATTTTTTGATCAGAAGCGTAGTTTTCGAGATATATCGAGATATTTAAAAGTTCCGAAGCCGCACCAACATAATAGAGATACAGAAACACCGTGGCCCCTTTCTTTGAGGTAACTCTGCACTAGTGCGAGCCGCAAATGCGACTTCCAGCTTAGCTGTGCAGAAGAAGAACAACAAGAAGAAGAAATATCTCGAAATATGTCCGTCAGGCCCCTTCCCTTGAGATAAATCTGCAAATATCTCGGAAACGAAGCGAGCTAAGGCAAAATGTTAAGCGACTTTTTTGTAGAGAATTAAGTTTCCTACTTTTTATATTCTATGATATTTTTTGATCAGATGCGTAGTTCTCGAGATATATCAAGATATTTAAAAGTTCCGAAGCCGCACCAACATAATAGAGATACAGAAACACCGTGGCCCCTTTCTTCGAGATAACTCTGCACTAGTGCGAGCCGCAAATGCCACTTCGAGCTTAGCTGTGCAGAAGAAGAACAACAAGAAGAAGAAATATCTCGAAATATGTCCGTCAGGCCCCTTCCCTTGAGATAAATCTGCAAATATCTCGGAAACGAAGCGAGCTATGGCAAAATGTTAAGAGACCTTTTTTGTAGAGAATTAAGTTTCCTACTTTTTATGTTCTATGATATTTTTTGATCAGATGCGTAGTTCTCGAGATATATCAAGATATTTAAAAGTTCCGAAGCCGCACCAACATAATAGAGATACAGAAACACCGTGGCCCCTTTCTTTGAGATAACTCTGCACTATTGCGAGCTGCAAATGCCACTTCCAGCTTAGCTGTGCAGAAGAAGAACAACAAGAAGAAGAAATATCTCGAAATATGTCCGTCAGGCCCCATCCCTGGAGATAAATCTGCAAATATCTCGGAAACGAAGCGAGCTATGGCAAAATGTTAAGAGACCTTTTTTGTAGAGAATTAAGTTTCCTACTTTTTATGTTCTATGATATTTTTTGATCAGATGCGTAGTTCTCGGGATATATCAAGATATTTAAAAGTTCCGAAGCCGCACCAACATAATAGAGATACAGAAACACCGTGGCCCCTTTCTTTGAGATAACTCTGCACTATTGCGAGCTGCAAATGCCACTTCCAGCTTAGCTGTGCAGAAGAAGAACAACAAGAAGAAGAAATATCTCGAAATATGTCCGTCAGGCCCCTTCCCTGGAGATAAATCTGCAAATATCTCGGAAACGAAGCGAGCTATGGCAAAATGTTAAGAGACCTTTTTTGTAGAGAATTAAGTTTCCTACTTTTTATGTTCTATGATATTTTTTGATCAGATGCGTAGTTCTCGGGATATATCAAGATATTTAAAAGTTCCGAAGCCGCACCAACATAATAGAGATACAGAAACACCGTGGCCCCTTTCTTTGAGATAACTCTGCACTATTGCGAGCTGCAAATGCCACTTCCAGCTTAGCTGTGCAGAAGAAGAACAACAAGAAGAAGAAATATCTCGAAATATGTCCGTCAGGCCCCTTCCCTGGAGATAAATCTGCAAATATCTCGGAAACGAAGCGAGCTATGGCAAAATCTTAAGAGACCTTTTTTGTAGAGAATTAAGTTTCCTACTTTTTATGTTCTATGATATTTTTTGATCAGATGCGTAGTTCTCGAGATATATCAAGATATTTAAAAGTTCCGAAGCCGCACCAACATAATAGAGATACAGAAACACCGTGGCCCCTTTCTTTGAGATAACTCTGCACTATTGCGAGCTGCAAATGCCACTTCCAGCTTAGCTGTGCAGAAGAAGAACAACAAGAAGAAGAAATATCTCGAAATATGTCCGTCAGGCCCCTTCCCTGGAGATAAATCTGCAAATATCTCGGAAACGAAGCGAGCTATGGCAAAATGTTAAGAGACCTTTTTTGTAGAGAATTAAGTTTCCTACTTTTTATGTTCTATGATATTTTTTGATCAGATGCGTAGTTCTCGAGATATATCAAGATATTTAAAAGTTCCGAAGCCGCACCAACATAATAGAGATACAGAAACACCGTGGCCCCTTTCTTTGAGATAACTCTGCACTACTGCGAGCTGCAAATGCCACTTCCAGCTTAGCTGTGCAGAAGAAGAACAACAAGAAGAAGAAATATCTCGAAATATGTCCGTCAGGCCCCTTCCCTGGAGATAAATCTGCAAATATCTCGGAAACGAAGAGAGCTATGGCAAAATGTTAAGAGACCTTTTTTGTAGAGAATTAAGTTTCCTACTTTTTATGTTCTATGATATTTTTTGATCAGATGCGTAGTTCTCGAGATATATCAAGATATGTAAAAGTTCCGAAGCCGCACCAACATAATAGAGATACAGAAACACCGTGGCCCCTTTCTTTGAGATAACTCTGCACTATTGCGAGCTGTAAATGCCACTTCCAGCTTAGCTGTGCAGAAGAAGAACAACAAGAAGAAGAAATATCTCGAAATATGTCCGTCAGGCCCCTTCCCTTGAGATATATCTGCAAATATCTCGGAAACGAAGCGAGCTATGGCAAAATGTTGAGAAACCTTTTTTGTAGAGAATTAAGTTTTCTACTTTTTATGTTCTATGATATTTTTTGATCAGATGCGTAGTTCTCGAGATATATCAAGATATTTAAAAGTTCCGAAGCCGCACCAACATAATAGAGATACAGAAACACCGTGGCCCCTTTCTTTGAGATAACTCTGCACTAGTGCGAGTCGCAAATGCCACTTCCAGCTTAGCTGTGCAGAAGAAGAACAACAAGAAGAAGAAATATCTCGAAATATGTCCGTCAGGCCCCTTCCCTTGAGATAAATCTGCAAATATCTCGGAAACGAAGCGAGCTATGGCAAAATGTTAAGAGACCTTTTTTGTAGAGAATTAAGTTTCCTACTTTTTATGTTCTATGATATTTTTTGATCAGAAGCGTAGTTCTCGAGATATATCAAGATATTTAAAAGTTCCGAAGCCGCACCAACATAATAGAGATACAGAAACACCGTGGCCCCTTTCTTCGAGATAACTCTGCACTAGTGCGAGCCGCAAATGCCACTTCCAGCTTAGCTGTGCAGAAGAAGAACAACAAGAAGAAGAAATATCTCGAAATATGTCCGTCAGGCCCCTTCCCTTGAGATAAATCTGCATATATCTCGGAAACGAAGCGAGCTATGGCAAAATGTTAAGAGACCTTTTTTGTAGAGAATTAAGTTTTCTACTTTTTATGTTCTATGATATTTTTTGATCAGATGCGTTGTTCTCGAGATATATCAAGATATTTAATAGTTCCGAAGCTGCACCAACATAATAGAGATACAGAAACACCGTGGCCCCTTTCTTTGAGATAACTCTGCACTATTGCGAGCTGCAAATGCCACTTCCAGCTTAGCTGTGCAGAAGAAGAACAACAAGAAGAAGAAATATCTCGAAATATGTCCGTCAGGCCCCTTCCCTTGAGATATATCTGCAAATATCTCGGAAACGAAGCGAGCTAAGGCAAAATGTTAAGAGACTTTATTTGTAGAGAATTAAGTTTCCTACTTTTTATGTTCTATGATATTTTTTGATCAGATGCGTAGTTCTCGAGATATATCAAGATATTTAAAAGTTCCGAAGCCGCACCCACATAATAGAGATACAGAAACACCGTGGCCCCTTTCTTTGAGATAACTCTGCACTATTGCGAGCTGGAAATGCCACTTCCAGTTTAGCTGTGCAGAAGAAGAACAACAAGAAGAAGAAATATCTCGAAATATGTCCGTCAGGCCCCTTCCCTTGAGATAAATCTGCAAATATCTCGGAAACGAAGCGAGCTATGGCAAAATGTTAAGAGACCTTTTTTGTAGAGAATTAAGTTTCCTACTTTTTATGTTCTATGATATTTTTTGATCAGATGCGTAGTTCTCGAGATATATCAAGATATTTAAAAGTTCCGAAGCCGCACCCACATAATAGAGATACAGAAACACCGTGGCCCCTTTCTTTGAGATAACTCTGCGCTATTGCGAGCTGGAAACGCCACTTCCAGTTTAGCTGTGCAGAAGAAGAACAACAAGAAGAAGAAATATCTCGAAATATGTCCGTCAGGCCCCTTCCCTTGAGATAAATCTGCAAATATCTCGGAAACGAAGCGAGCTATGGCAAAATGTTACGAGACCTTTTTTGTAGAGAATTAAGTTTCCTACTTTCTATGTTCTATGATATTTTTTGATCAGATGCGTAGTTCTCGAGATATATCAAGATATTTAAAAGTTCCGAAGCCGCACCAACATAATAGAGATACAGAAACACCGTGGCCCCTTTCTTTGAGATAACTCTGCACTATTGCGAGCTGCAAATGCCACTTCCAGCTTAGCTGTGCAGAAGAAGAACAACAAGAAGAAGAAATATCTCGAAATATGTCCGTCAGGCCCCTTCCCTTGAGATATATCTGCAAATATCTCGGAAACGAAGCGAGCTATGGCAAAATGTTGAGAAACCTTTTTTGTAGAGAATTAAGTTTTCTACTTTTTATGTTCTATGATATTTTTTGATCAGATGCGTAGTTCTCGAGATATATCAAGATATTTAAAAGTTCCGAAGCCGCACCAACATAATAGAGATACAGAAACACCGTGGCCCCTTTCTTTGAGATAACTCTGCACTAGTGCGAGTCGCAAATGCCACTTCCAGCTTAGCTGTGCAGAAGAAGAACAACAAGAAGAAGAAATATCTCGAAATATGTCCGTCAGGCCCCTTCCCTTGAGATAAATCTGCAAATATCTCGGAAACGAAGCGAGCTATGGCAAAATGTTAAGAGACGGTTTTTGTAGAGAATTAAGTTTCCTACTTTCTATGTTCTATGATATTTTTTGATCAGATGCGTAGTTCTCGAGATATATCAAGATATTTAAAAGTTCCGAAGCCGCACCGACATAATAGAGATACAGAAACACCGTGGCCCCTTTCTTTGAGATACCTCTGCACTATTGCGAGCTGCAAATGCCACTTCCAGCTTAGCTGTGCAGAAGAAGAACAACAAGAAGAAGAAATATCTCGAAATATGTCCGTCAGGCCCCTTCCCTTGAGATAAATCTGCAAATATCTCGGAAACGAAGCGAGCTATGGCAAAATGTTAAGAGACCTTTTTTGTAGAGAATTAAGTTTCCTACTTTTTATGTTCTATGATATTTTTTGATCAGATGCGTAGTTCTCGAGATATATCAAGATATTTAAAAGTTCCGAAGCCGCACCAACATAATAGAGATACAGAAACACCGTGGCCCCTTTCTTTGAGATAACTCTGCACTACTGCGAGCTGCAAATGCCACTTCCAGCTTAGCTGTGCAGAAGAAGAACAACAAGAAGAAGAAATATCTCGAAATATGTCCGTCAGGCCCCTTCCCTGGAGATAAATCTGCAAATATCTCGGAAACGAAGAGAGCTATGGCAAAATGTTAAGAGACCTTTTTTGTAGAGAATTAAGTTTCCTACTTTTTATGTTCTATGATATTTTTTGATCAGATGCGTAGTTCTCGAGATATATCAAGATATGTAAAAGTTCCGAAGCCGCACCAACATAATAGAGATACAGAAACACCGTGGCCCCTTTCTTTGAGATAACTCTGCACTATTGCGAGCTGTAAATGCCACTTCCAGCTTAGCTGTGCAGAAGAAGAACAACAAGAAGAAGAAATATCTCGAAATATGTCCGTCAGGCCCCTTCCCTTGAGATATATCTGCAAATATCTCGGAAACGAAGCGAGCTATGGCAAAATGTTGAGAAACCTTTTTTGTAGAGAATTAAGTTTTCTACTTTTTATGTTCTATGATATTTTTTGATCAGATGCGTAGTTCTCGAGATATATCGAGATATTTAAAAGTTCCGAAGCCGCACCAACATAATAGAGATACAGAAACACCGTGGCCCCTTTCTTTGAGATATCTCTGCACTAGTGCGAGCCGCAAATGCCACTTCCAGCTTAGCTGTGCAGAAGAAGAACAACAAGAAGAAGATATATCTCGAAATATGTCCGTCAGGCCCCTTCCCTTGAGATAAATCTGCAAATATCTCGGAAACGAAGCGAGCTATGGCAAAATGTTAAGATACCTTATTTGTAGAGAATTAAGTTTCCTACTTTTTATGTTCTATGATATTTTTTGATCAGATGCGTAGTTCTCGAGATATACCAAGATATTTAAAAGTTCCGAAGCCGCACCAACATAATAGAGATACAGAAACACCGTGGCCCCTTTCTTTGAGATAACTCTGCACTATTGCGAGCTGCAAATGCCACTTCCAGCTTAGCTGTGCAGACGAAGAACAACAAGAAGAAGAAATATCTCGAAATATGTCCGTCAGGCCCCTTCCCTTGAGATAAATCTGCAAATATCTCGGAAACGAAGCGAGCTATGGCAAAATGTTAAGAGACCTTTTTTGTAGGGAATTAAGTTTCCTACTTTTTATGTTCTATGATATTTTTTGATCAGATGCGTAGTTCAAGAGATATATCAAGATATTTAAAAGTTCCGAAGCCGCACCAACATAATAGAGATACAGAAACACCGTGGCCCCTTTCTTTGAGATAACTCTGCACTATTGCGAGCTGCAAATGCCACTTCCAGCTTAGCTGTGCAGAAGAAGAACAACAAGAAGAAGAAATATCTCGAAATATGTCCGTCAGGCCCCTTCCCTTGAGATAAATCTGCAAATATCTGGGAAACGAAGCGAGCTATGGCAAAATGTTAAGAGACGGTTTTTGTAGAGAATTAAGTTTCCTACTTTCTATGTTCTATGGTATTTTTTGATCAGATGCGTAGTTCTCGAGATATATCAAGATATTTAAAAGTTCCGAAGCCGCACCGACATAATAGAGATACAGAAACACCGTGGCCCCTTTCTTTGAGATAACTCTGCACTATTGCGAGCTGCAAATGCCACTTCCAGCTTAGCTGTGCAGAAGAAGAACAACAAGAAGAAGAAATATCTCGAAATATGTCCGTCAGGCCCCTTCCCTTGAGATAAATCTGCAAATATCTCGGAAACGAAGCGAGCTATGGCAAAATGTTAAGAGACGTTTTTTGTAGAGAATTGTGTTTCCTACAATTTATGTTCTATGATATTTTTTGATCAGAAGCGTAGTTTTCGAGATATATCGAGATATTTAAAAGTTCCGAAGCCGCACCAACATAATAGAGATACAGAAACACCGTGGCCCCTTTCTTTGAGATAACTCTGCACTAGTGCGGGCCGCAAATGCCATTTCCAGCTTAGCTGTGCAGAAGAAGAACAACAAGAAGAAGAAATATCTCCAAATATGTCCCTCAGGCCCCTTCCCTTGAGATAAATCTGCAAATATCTCGGAAACGAAGCGAGCTAAGGCAAAATGTTAAGAGACTTTATTTGTAGAGAATTAAGTTTTCTACTTTTTATGTTCTATGATATTTTTTGATCAGATGCGTAGTTCTCGAGATATATCAAGATATTTAAAAGTTCCGAAGCCGCACCCACATAATAGAGATACAGAAACACCGTGGCCCCTCTCTTTGAGATAACTCTGCACTATTGCGAGCTGGAAATGCCACTTCCAGTTTAGCTGTGCAGAAGAAGAACAACAAGAAGAAGAAATATCTCGAAATATGTCCGTCAGGCCCCTTCCCTTGAGATAAATCTGCAAATATCTCGGAAACGAAGCGAGCTATGGCAAAATGTTAAGAGACCTTTTTTGTAGAGAATTAAGTTTCCTACTTTCTATGTTCTATGATATTTTTTGATCAGATGCGTAGTTCTCGAGATATATCAAGATATTTAAAAGTTCCGAAGCCGCACCAACATAATAGAGATACAGAAACACCGTGGCCCCTCTCTTTGAGATAACTCTGCACTATTGCGAGCTGCAAATGCCACTTCCAGCTTAGCTGTGCAGAAGAAGAACAACAAGAAGAAGAAATATCTCGAAATATGTCCGTCAGGCCCCTTCCCTTGAGATATATCTGCAAATATCTCGGAAACGAAGCGAGCTATGGCAAAATGTTAAGAGACCTTTTTTGTAGAGAATTATGTCTCCTACAAGCTATGTTCTATGATATTTTTTGATCAGAAGCGTAGTTTTCGAGATATATCGAGATATTTAAAAGTTCCAAAGCCGCACCAACATAATAGATATACAGAAACACCGTGGCCCCTTTCTTTGAGATAACTCTGCACTAGTGCGGGCCGCAAATGCCACTTCCAGCTTAGCTGTGCAGAAGAAGAACAACAAGAAGAAGAAATATCTCCAAATATGTCCCTCAGGCCCCTTCCCTTGTGATAAATCTGCAAATATCTCGGAAACGAAGCGAGCTAAGGCAAAATGTTAAGAGACTTTATTTGTAGAGAATTATGTTTTCTACTTTTTATGTTCTATGATATTTTTTGATCACATGCGTAGTTCTCGAGATATATCAAGATATTTAAAAGTTCCGAAGCCGCACCCACATAATAGAGATACAGAAACACCGTGGCCCCTCTCTTTGAGATAACTCTGCACTATTGCGAGCTGGAAATGCCACTTCCAGTTTAGCTGTGCAGAAGAAGAACAACAAGAAGAAGAAATATCTCGAAATATGTCCGTCAGGCCCCTTCCCTTGAGATAAATCTGCAAATATCTCGGAAACGAAGCGAGCTATGGCAAAATGTTAAGAGACCTTTTTTGTAGAGAATTAAGTTTCCTACTTTCTATGTTCTATGATATTTTTTGATCAGATGCGTAGTTCTCGAGATATATCAAGATATTTAAAAGTTCCGAAGCCGCACCAACATAATAGAGATACAGAAACACCGTGGCCATTTTCTTTGAGATAATTCTGCACTATTGCGAGCTGCAAATGCCACTTCCAGCTTAGCTGTGCAGAAGAAGAACAACAAGAAGAAGAAATATCTCGAAATATGTCCGTCAGGCCCCTTCCCTTGAGATAGATCTGCAAATATCTCGGAAACGAAGCGAGCTATGGCAAAATGTTAAGAGACCTTTTTTGTAGAGAATTAAGTTTCCTACTTTCTATGTTCTATGATATTTTTTGATCAGATGCGTAGTTCTCGAGATATATCAAGATATTTAAAAGTTCCGAAGCCGCACCAACATAATAGAGATACAGAAACACCGTGGCCCCTTTCTTTGTGATAATTCTGCACTATTGCGAGCTGCAAATGCCACTTCCAGCTTAGCTGTGCAGAAGAAGAACAACAAGAAGAAGAAATATCTCGAAATATGTCCGTCAGGCCCCTTCCCTTGAGATAAATCTGCAAATATCTCGGAAACGAAGCGAGCTATGGCAAAATGTTAAGAGACCTTTTTTGTAGAGAATTAAGTTTCCTACTTTTTATGTTCTATGATATTTTTTGATCAGATGCGTAGTTCTCGAGATATATCAAGATATTTAAAAGTTCCGAAGCCGCACCAACATAATAGAGATACAGAAACACCGTGGCCCCTTTCTTTGAGATAACTCTGCACTATTGCGAGCTGCAAATGCCACTTCCAGCTTAGCTGTGCAGAAGAAGAACAACAAGAAGAAGAAATATCTCGAAATATGTCCGTCAGGCCCCTTCCCTTGAGATATATCTGCAAATATCTCGGAAACGAAGCGAGCTATGGCAAAATGTTAAGAGACCTTTTTTGTAGAGAATTATGTCTCCTACAAGTTATGTTCTATGATATTTTTTGATCAGAAGCGTAGTTTTCGAGATATATCGAGATATTTAAAAGTTCCAAAGCCGCACCAACATAATAGATATACAGAAACACCGTGGCCCCTTTCTTTGAGATAACTCTGCACTAGTGCGGGCCGCAAATGCCACTTCCAGCTTAGCTGTGCAGAAGAAGAACAACAAGAAGAAGAAATATCTCCAAATATGTCCCTCAGGCCCCTTCCCTTGTGATAAATCTGCAAATATCTCGGAAACGAAGCGAGCTAAGGCAAAATGTTAAGAGACTTTATTTGTAGAGAATTAAGTTTTCTACTTTTTATGTTCTATGATATTTTTTGATCAGATGCGTAGTTCTCGAGATATATCAAGATATTTAAAAGTTCCGAAGCCGCACCCACATAATAGAGATACAGAAACACCGTG
This sequence comes from Osmia lignaria lignaria, assembly GCF_051020975.1. Lineage (NCBI taxonomy): Eukaryota > Metazoa > Arthropoda > Insecta > Hymenoptera > Megachilidae > Osmia > Osmia lignaria. The sequence goes on from NW_027478165.1 coordinate 8,047,117, forward strand.
GCCCCTCTCTTTGAGATAACTCTGCACTATTGCGAGCTGGAAATGCCACTTCCAGTTTAGCTGTGCAGAAGAAGAACAACAAGAAGAAGAAATATCTCGAAATATGTCCGTCAGGCCCCTTCCCTTGAGATAAATCTGCAAATATCTCGGAAACGAAGCGAGCTATGGCAAAATGTTAAGAGACCTTTTTTGTAGAGAATTAAGTTTCCTACTTTCTATGTTCTATGATATTTTTTGATCAGATGCGTAGTTCTCGAGATATATCAAGATATTTAAAAGTTCCGAAGCCGCACCAACATAATAGAGATACAGAAACACCGTGGCCCCTTTCTTTGAGATAATTCTGCACTATTGCGAGCTGCAAATGCCACTTCCAGCTTAGCTGTGCAGAAGAAGAACAACAAGAAGAAGAAATATCTCGAAATATGTCCGTCAGGCCCCTTCCCTTGAGATAGATCTGCAAATATCTCGGAAACGAAGCGAGCTATGGCAAAATGTTAAGAGACCTTTTTTGTAGAGAATTAAGTTTCCTACTTTCTATGTTCTATGATATTTTTTGATCAGATGCGTAGTTCTCGAGATATATCAAGATATTTAAAAGTTCCGAAGCCGCACCAACATAATAGAGATACAGAAACACCGTGGCCCCTTTCTTTGAGATAACTCTGCGCTATTGCGAGCTGCAAATGCCACTTCCAGCTTAGCTGTGCAGTAGAAGAACAACAAGAAGAAGAAATATCTCGAAATATGTCCGTCAGGCCCCTTCCCTTGAGATAAATCTGCAAATATCTCGGAAACGAAGCGAGCTATGGCAAAATGTTAAGAGACGGTTTTTGTAGAGAATTGTGTTTCCTACAATTTATTTTCTATGATATTTTTTGATCAGAAGCGTAGTTTTCGAGATATATCGTGATATTTAAAAGTTCCGAAGCCGCACCAACATAATAGAGATACAGAAACACCGTGGCCCCTTTCTTTGAGCTCACTCTGCACTAGTGCGAGCCGCAAATGCCACTTCCAGCTTAGCTGTGCAGAAGAAGAACAACAAGAAGAAGAAATATCTCGAAATATGTCCGTCAGGCCCCTTCCCTTGAGATAAATCTGCAAATATCTCGGAAACGAAGCGAGCTATGGCAAAATGTTAAGAGACCTTTTTTGTAGAGAATTAAGTTTCCTACTTTCTATGTTCTATGATATTTTTTGATCAGATGCGTAGTTCTCGAGATATATCAAGATATTTAAAAGTTCCGAAGCCGCACCGACATAATAGAGATACAGAAACACCGTGGCCCCTTTCTTTGAGATAACTCTGCACTATTGCGAGCTGCAAATGCCACTTCCAGCTTAGCTGTGCAGAAGAAGAACAACAAGAAGAAGAAATATCTCGAAATATGTCCGTCAGGCCCCTTCCCTTGAGATAAATCTGCAAATATCTCGGAAACGAAGCGAGCTATGGCAAAATGTCAAGAGACCATCTTCGTAGAGAATTAAGTTTCCTACTTTTTATGTTCTATGATATTTTTTGATCAGATGCGTAGTTCTCGAGATATATCAAGATATTTAAAAGTTCCGAAGCCGCACCAACATAATAGAGATACAGAAACACCGTGGCCCCTTTCTTTCAGATAACTCTGCACTATTGCGAGCTGGAAATGCCACTTCCAGTTTATCTGTGCAGAAGAAGAACAACAAGAAGAAGAAATATCTCGAAATATGTCCGTCAGGCCCCTTCCCTTGAGATATATCTGCAAATATCTCGGAAACGAAGCGAGCTATGGCAAAATGTTAAGAGACGTTTTTTGTAGAGAATTGTGTTTCCTACAATTTATGTTCTATGATATTTTTTGATCAGAAGCGTAGTTTTCGAGATATATCGAGATATTTAAAAGTTCCGAAGCCGCACCAACATAATAGAGATACAGAAACACCGTGGCCCCTTTCTTTGAGATATCTCTGCACTAGTGCGAGCCGCAAATGCCACTTCCAGCTTAGCTGTGCAGAAGAAGAACAACAAGAAGAAGAAATATCTCGAAATATGTCCGTCAGGCCCCTTCCCTTGAGATAAATCTGCAAATATCTCGGAAACCAAGCGAGCTATGGCAAAATGTTAAGAGACCTTTTTTGTAGAGAATTAAGTTTCCTACTTTCTATGTTCTATGATATTTTTTGATCAGAAGCGTAGTTTTCGAGATATATCGAGATATTTAAAAGTTCCGAAGCCGCACCAACATAATAGAGATACAGAAACACCGTGGCCCCTTTCTTTGAGATAACTCTGCACTATTGCGAGCTGCAAATGCCACTTCCGGCTTAGCTGTGCAGAAGAAGAACAACAAGAAGAAGATATATCTCGAAATATGTCCGTCAGGCCCCTTCCCTTGAGATAAATCTGCAAATATCTCGGAAACGAAGCGAGCTATGGCAAAATGTTAAGAGACCTTATTTGTAGAGAATTAAGTTTCCTACTTTTTATGTTCTATGATATTTTTTGATCAGATGCGTAGTTTTCGAGATATATCGAGATATTTAAAAGTTCCGAAGCCGCACCAACATAATAGAGATACAGAAACACCGTGGCCCCTTTCTTTGAGATAACTCTGCGCTATTGCGAGCTGGAAACGCCACTTCCAGTTTAGCTGTGCAGAAGAAGAACAACTAGAAGAAGAAATATCTCGAAATATGTCCGTCAGGCCCCTTCCCTTGAGATAAATCTGCAAATATCTCGGAAACGAAGCGAGCTATGGCAAAATGTTAAGAGAAGTTTTTTGTAGAGAATTGTGTTTCCTACAATTTATGTTCTATGATATTTTTTGATCAGATGCGTAGTTCTCGAGATATATCAAGATATTTAAAAGTTCCGAAGCCGCACCAACATAATAGAGATACAGAAACACCGTGGCCCCTTTCTTTGAGATAACTCTGCACTATTGCGAGCTGGAAATGCCACTTCCAGTTTAGCTGTGCAGAAGAAGAACAACAAGAAGAAGAAATATCTCGAAATATGTCCGTTAGGCCCCTTCCCTTGAGATATATCTGCAAATATCTCGGAAACGAAGCGAGCTATGGCAAAATGTTAAGAGACCTTTTTTGTAGAGAATTAAGTATCCTACTTTTTATGTTCTATGATATTTTTTGATCAGATGCGTAGTTCTCGAGATATATCAAGATATTTGAAAGTTCCGAAGCCGCACCAACATAATAGAGATACAGAAACACCGTGGCCCCTTTCTTTGAGATAACTATGCACTATTGCGAGCTGCAAATGCCACTTCCAGCTTAGCTGTGCAGAGGAAGAACAACAAGAAGAAGAAATATCTCGAAATATGTCCGTCAGGCCCCTTCCCTTGAGATAAATCTGCAAATATCTCGGAAACGAAGCGAGCTACGGCAAAATGTTAAGACACGTTTTTTGTAGAAAATTAGGTTTCCTACTTTTTATGTTCTATGATATTTTTTGATCAGATGCGTAGTTCTCGAGATATATCAAGATATTTAAAAGTTCCGAAGCTGCACCAACATAATAGAGGTACAGAAACACCGTGGCCCCTTTCTTTGAGATAACTCTGCACTATTGCGAGCTGCAAATGCCACTTCCAGCTTAGCTGTGCAGAAGAAGAACAACAATAAGAAGAAATATCTCGAAATATGTCCGTCAGGCCCCTTCCCTTGAGATAAATCTGCAAATAACTCGGAAACGAAGCGAGCTATGGCAAAATGTTAAGAGACCTTTCTTGTAGAGAATTAAGTTTCCTACTTTTTATGTTCTATGATATTTTTTAATCAGATGCGTAGTTCTCGAGATATATCAAGATATTTAAAAGTTCCGAAGCCGCACCAACATAATAGAGATACAGAAACACCGTGGCCCCTTTCTTTGCGATAACTCTCCACTATTGCGAGCTGCAAATGCCACTTCCAGCTTAGCTGTGCAGAAGAATAACAACAAGAAGAAGAAATATCTCGAAATATGTCCGTCAGGCCCCTTCCCTTGAGATAAATCTGCAAATATCTCGGAAACGAAGCGGGCTATGGCAAAATGTTAAGAGACCTTATTTGTAGAGAATTAAGTTTCCTACTTTTTATGTTCTATGATATTTTTTGATCAGATGCGTAGTTCTCGAGATATATCAAGATATTTAAAAGTTCCGAAGCCGCACCAACATAATAGAGATACAGAAACACCGTGGCCCCTTTGTTTGAGATAACTCTGCACTATTGCGAGCTGGAAATGCCACTTCCAGTTTAGCTGTGCAGAAGAAGAACAACAAGAAGAAGAAATATCTCGAAATATGTCCGTCAGGCCCCTTCCCTCGAGATAAATCTGCAAATATCTCGGAAACGAAGCGAGCTATGGCAAAATGTTAAGAGACCTTTGTTGTAGAGAATTAAGTTTCCTACTTTTTATGTTCTATGATATTTTTTGATCAGCTGCGTTGTTCTCGAGATATATCAAGATATTTAAAAGTTCCGAAGCCGCACCAACATAATAGAGATACAGAAACACCGTGGCCCCTTTCTTTGAGATAACTCTGCACTATTGCGAGCTGCAAATGCCACTTCCAGCTTAGCTGTGCAGAAGAAGAACAACAAGAAGAAGAAATAACACGAAATATGTCCGTTAGGCCCCTTCCCTTGAGATATATCTGCAAATATCTCGGAAACGAAGCGAGCTATGGCAAAATGTTAAGAGACCTTTTTTGTAGAGAATTAAGTTTCCTACTTTTTATGTTCTATGATATTTTTTGATCAGATGCGTAGTTCTCGAGACATATCGAGATATTTGAAAGTTCCGAAGCCGCACCAACATAATAGAGATACAGAAACACCGTGGCCCCTTTCTTTGAGATAACTATGCACTATTGCGAGCTGCAAATGCCACTTCCAGCTTAGCTGTGCAGAAGAAGAACAACAAGAAGAAGAAATATCTCGAAATATGTCCGTCAGGCCCCTTCCCTTGAGATAAATCTGCAAATATCTCGGAAACGAAGCGAGCTATGGCAAAATGTTAAGAGACCTTTTTTGTAGAGAATTAAGTTTTCTACTTTTTATGTTCCATGATATTTTTTGATCAGATGCGTAGTTCTCGAGATATATCAAGATATTTAAAAGTTCCGAAGCTGCACCAACATAATAGAGATACAGAAACACCGTGGCCCCTTTCTTTGAGATAACTCTGCACTATTGCGAGCTGCAAATGCCACTTCCAGCTTAGCTGTGCACAAGAAGAACAACAATAAGAAGAAATATCTCGAAATATGTCCGTCAGGCCCCTTCCCTTGAGATAAATCTGCAAATATCTCGGAAACGAAGCGAGCTATGGCAAAATGTTAAGAGACCTTTCTTGTAGAGAATTAAGTTTCCTACTTTTTATGTTCTATGATATTTTTTGATCAGATACGTGGTTCTCGAGATATATCAAGATATTTAAAAGTTCCGAAGCCGCACCAACATAATAGAGATACAGAAACACCGCGGCCCCTTTCTTTGCGATAACTCTGCACTATTGCGAGCTGCAAATGCCACTTCCAGCTTAGCTGTGCAGAAGAATAACAACAAGAAGAAGAAATATCTCGAAATATGTCCGTCAGGCCCCTTCCCTTGAGATAAATCTGCAAATATCTCGGAAACGAAGCGGGCTATGGCAAAATGTTAAGAGACCTTATTTGTAGAGAATTAAGTTTCCTACTTTTTATGTTCTATGATATTTTTTGATCAGATGCGTAGTTCTCGAGATATATCAAGATATTTAAAAGTTCCGAAGCCGCACCAACATAATAGAGATACAGAAACACCGTGGCCCCTTTCTTTGAGATAACTCTGCACTATTGCGAGCTGGAAATGCCACTTCCAGTTTAGCTGTGCAGAAGAAGAACAACAAGAAGAAGAAATATCTCGAAATATGTCCGTTAGGCCCCTTCCCTTGAGATATATCTGCAAATATCTCGGAAACGAAGCGAGCTATGGCAAAATGTTAAGAGACCTTTTTTGTAGAGAATTAAGTTTCCTACTTTTTATGTTCTATGATATTTTTTGATCAGATGCGTAGTTCTCGAGATATATCAAGATATTTAAAAGTTCCGAAGCCGCACCAACATAATAGAGATACAGAAACACCGTGGCCCCTTTCTTTGAGATAACTATGCACTATTGCGAGCTGCAAATGCCACTTCCAGCTTAGCTGTGCAGAAGAAGAACAACAAGAAGAAGAAATATCTCGAAATATGTCCGTCAGGCCCCTTCCCTTGAGATAAATCTGCAAATATCTCGGAAACGAAGCGAGCTATGGCAAAATGTTTAGAGACCTTTTTTGTAGAGAATTAAGTTTTCTACTTTTTATGTTCCATGATATTTTTTGATCAAATGCGTAGTTCTCGAGATATATCAAGATATTTAAAAGTTCCGAAGCTGCACAAACATAATAGAGATACAGAAACACCGTGGCCTCTTTCTTTGAGATAACTATGCACTATTGCGAGCTGCAAATGCCACTTCCAGCTTAGCTGTGCAGAAGAAGAACAACAAGAAGAAGAAATATCTCGAAATATGTCCGTCAGGCCCCTTCCCTTGAGATAAATCTGCAAATATCTCGGAAACGAAGCGAGCTATGGCAAAATGTTAAGAGACCTTTTTTGTAGAGAATTAAGTTTTCTACTTTTTATGTTCCATGATATTTTTTGATCAGATGCGTAGTTCTCGAGATATATCAAGATATTTAAAAGTTCCGAAGCTGCACCAACATAATAGAGATACAGAAACACCGTGGCCCCTTTCTTTGAGATAACTCTGCACTATTGCGAGCTGCAAATGCCACTTCCAGCTTAGCTGTGCAGAAGAAGAACAACAATAAGAAGAAATATCTCGAAATATGTCCGTCAGGCCCCTTCCCTTGAGATAAATCTGCAAATATCTCGGAAACGAAGCGAGCTATGGCAAAATGTTAAGAGACCTTTTTTGTAGAGAATTAAGTTTCCTACTTTTTATGTTCTATGATATTTTTTGATCAGAAGCGTAGTTTTCGAGATATATCGAGATATTTAAAAGTTCCGAAGCCGCACCAACATAATAGAGATACAGAAACACCGTGGCCCCTTTCTTTGACATAACTCTGCACTAGTGCGAGCCACAAATGCCACTTCCAGCTTAGCTGTGCAGAAGAAGAACAACAAGAAGAAGAAATATCTCGAAATATGTCCGTCAGGCCCCTTCCCTTGATATAAATCTGCAAATATCTCGGAAACGAAGCGAGCTATGGCAAAATGTTAAGAGACGTTTTTTGTAGAGAATTATGTTTCCTACAATTTATGTTCTATGATATTTTTTGATCAGATGCGTAGTTCTCGAGATATATCAAGATACTTAAAAGTTCCGAAGCCGCACCAACATAATAGAGACACAGAAACACCGTGGCCCCTCTCTTTGAGATAACTCTGCACTATTGCGAGCTGCAAATGCCACTTCCAGCTTAGCTGTGCAGAGGAAGCACAACAAGAAGAAGAAATATCTCGAAATATGTCCGTCAGGCCCGTTCCTTTGAGCTGAATCTGCAAATATCTCGGAAACGAAGCGTCTATGGCAAAATGTTAAGAGACCTTTTTTGTAGAGAATTAAGTTTCCTACTTTTTATGTTCTATGATATTTTTTGATCAGATGCGTAGTTCTCGAGATATATCAAGATATTTAAAAGTTCCGAAGCCGCACCAACATAATAGAGATACAGAAACACCGTGGCCCCTTTCTTTGAGATAACTCTGCACTAGTGCGAGCCGCAATTGCCACTTCCAGCTTAGCTGTGCAAAGGAAGAACAACAAGAAGAAGAAATATCTCGAAATATGTCCGTCAGGCCCCTTCCCTTGAGATAAATCTGCAAATATCTCGGAAACGAAGCGAGCTACGGCAAAATGTTAAGAGACGTTTTTTGTAGAAAATTAGGTTTCCTACTTTTTATGTTCTATGATATTTTTTGATCAGATGCGTAGTTCTCGAGATATATCAAGATATTTAAAAGTTCCGAAGCTGCACCAACATAATAGAGGTACAGAAACACCGTGGCCTCTTTCTTTGAGATAACTCTGCACTATTGCGAGCTGCAAATGCCACTTCCAGCTTAGCTGTGCAGAGGAAGAACAACAAGAAGAAGAAATATCTCGAAATATGTCCGTCAGGCCCGTTCCTTTGAGCTGAATCTGCAAATATCTCGGAAACGAAGCGAGCTATGGCAAAATGTTAAGAGACGTTTTTTGTAGAGAATTATGTTTCGTACAATTTATGTTCTATGATGTTTTTTGATCAGAAGCGTAGTTTTCGAGATATATCGAGATATTTAAAAGTTCCGAAGCCGCACCAACATAATAGAGATACAGAAACAACGTGGCCCCTTTCTTTGAGATAACTCTGCACTAGTGCGAGCCGCAAATGCCACTTCCAGCTTAGCTGTGCAGAAGAAGGACAACAAGAAGAAGAAATATCTCGAAATATGTCCGTCAGGCCCCTTCACTTGAGATAAATCTGCAAATATCTCGGAAACGAAGCGAGCTATGGCAAAATGTTAAGAGACCTTTTTTGTAGAGAATTAAGTTTCCTACTTTTTATGTTCTATGATATTTTTTGATCAGATGCGTAGTTCTCGAGATATATCAAGATATTTAAAAGTTCCGAAGCCGCACCAACATAATAGAGATACAGAAACACCGTGGCCCCTCTCTTTGAGATAACTCTGCACTATTGCGAGCTGGAAATGCCACTTCCAGCTTAGCTATGCAGAAGAAGAACAACAAGAAGAAGAAATATCTCGAAATATGTCCGTCAGGCCCCTTCCCTTGAGATAAATCTGCAAATATCTCGGAAACGAAGCGAGCTATGGCAAAATGTTAAGAGACCTTTTTTGTAGAGAATTAAGTTTCCTACTTTTTATGTTCTATGATATTTTTTGATCAGAAGCGTAGTTTTCGAGATATATCGAGATATTTAAAAGTTCCGAAGCCGCACCAACATAATAGAGATACAGAAACACCGTGGCCCCTTTCTTTGAGATAACTCTGCACTAGTGCGAGCCACAAATGCCACTTCCAGCTTAGCTGTGCAGAAGAAGAACAACAAGAAGAAGAAATATCTCGAAATATGTCCGTCAGGCCCCTTCCCTTGATATAAATCTGCAAATATCTCGGAAACGAAGCGAGCTATGGCAAAATGTTAAGAGACGTTTTTTGTAGAGAATTATGTTTCCTACAATTTATGTTCTATGATATTTTTTGATCAGATGCGTAGTTCTCGAGATATATCAAGATACTTAAAAGTTCCGAAGCCGCACCAACATAATAGAGACACAGAAACACCGTGGCCCCTCTCTTTGAGATAACTCTGCACTATTGCGAGCTGCAAATGCCACTTCCAGCTTAGCTGTGCAGAGGAAGCACAACAAGAAGAAGAAATATCTCGAAATATGTCCGTCAGGCCCGTTCCTTTGAGCTGAATCTGCAAATATCTCGGAAACGAAGCGAGCTATGGCAAAATGATAAGAGACCTTTTTTGTAGAGAATTAAGTTTCCTACTTTTTATGTTCTATGATATTTTTTGATCAGATGCGTAGTTCTCGAGATATATCAAGATATTTAAAAGTTCCGAAGCCGCACCAACATAATAGAGATACAGAAACACCGTGGCCCCTTTCTTTGAGATAACTCTGCACTAGTGCGAGCCGCAATTGCCACTTCCAGCTTAGCTGTGCAGAGGAAGAACAACAAGAAGAAGAAATATCTCGAAATATGTCCGTCAGGCCCCTTCCCTTGAGATAAATCTGCAAATATCTCGGAAACGAAGCGAGCTACGGCAAAATGTTAAGAGACGTTTTTTGTAGAAAATTAGGTTTCCTACTTTTTATGTTCTATGATATTTTTTGATCAGATGCGTAGTTCTCGAGATATATCAAGATATTTAAAAGTTCCGAAGCTGCACCAACATAATAGAGGTACAGAAACACCGTGGCCTCTTTCTTTGAGATAACTCTGCACTATTGCGAGCTGCAAATGCCACTTCCAGCTTAGCTGTGCAGAGGAAGAACAACAAGAAGAAGAAATATCTCGAAATATGTCCGTCAGGCCCGTTCCTTTGAGCTGAATCTGCAAATATCTCGGAAACGAAGCGAGCTATGGCAAAATGTTAAGAGACGTTTTTTGTAGAGAATTATGTTTCCTACAATTTATGTTCTATGATGTTTTTTGATCAGAAGCGTAGTTTTCGAGATATATCGAGATATTTAAAAGTTCCGAAGCCGCACCAACATAATAGAGATACAGAAACAACGTGGCCCCTTTCTTTGAGATAACTCTGCACTAGTGCGAGCCGCAAATGCCACTTCCAGCTTAGCTGTGCAGAAGAAGGACAACAAGAAGAAGAAATATCTCGAAATATGTCCGTCAGGCCCCTTCACTTGAGATAAATCTGCAAATATCTCGGAAACGAAGCGAGCTATGGCAAAATGTTAAGAGACCTTTTTTGTAGAGAATTAAGTTTCCTACTTTTTGTGTTCTATGATATTTTTTGATCAGATGCGTAGTTCTCGAGATATATCAAGATATTTAAAAGTTCCGAAGCCGCACCAACATAATAGAGATACAGAAACACCGTGGCCCCTCTCTTTGAGATAACTCTGCACTATTGCGAGCTGGAAATGCCACTTCCAGCTTAGCTATGCAGAAGAAGAACAACAAGAAGAAGAAATATCTCGAAATATGTCCGTCAGGCCCCTTCCCTTGAGATAAATGTGCAAATATCTCGGAAACGAAGCGAGCTATGGCAAAATCTTAACAGACCTTTTTTGTAGAGAATTAAGTTTCCCACTTTTTATGTTCTATGATATTTTTTGATCAGATGCGTAGTTCTCGAGATATATCAAGATATTTAAAAGTTCCGAAGCCGCACCAACATAATAGAGATACAGAAACACCGTGGCCCCTTTCTTTGAGATAACTCTGCACTATTGCGAGCTGCAAATGCCACTTCCAGCTTAGCTGTGCAGAGGAAGAACAACAAGAAGAAGAAGTATCTCGAAATATGTCCGTCAGGCCCGTTCCTTTGAGCTGAATCTGTACATATCTCGGAAACGAAGCGAGCTATGGCAAAATGTTAAGAGACGTTTTTTGTACAGAATTATGTTTCCTACAATTTATGTTCTATGATATTTTTTGATCAGAAGCGTAGTTTTCGAGATATATCGAGATATTTAAAAGTTCCGAAGCCGCACCAACATAATAGAGATACAGAAACACCGTGGCCCCTTTCTTTGAGATAACTCTGCACTAGTGCGAGCCGCAAATGCCACTTCCAGCTTAGCTGTGCAGAAGAAGAACAACAAGAAGAAGAAATATCTCGAAATATGTCCGTTAGGCCGCTTCCCTTGAGATAAATGTGCAAATATCTCGGAAACGAAGCGAGCTATTGCAAAATGTTGAGGGACCTTTTTTGTAGAGAATTAAGTTTCCTACTATTTATGTTCTATGATATTTTTTGATCAGATGCGTAGTTCTCGAGATATATCAAGATATTTAAAAGTTCCGAAGCCGCACCAACATAATAGAGATACAGAAACACCGTGGCCCCTTTCTTTGAGATAACTCTGCACTAGTGCGAGCCGCAAATGCCACTTCCAGCTTAGCTGTGCAGAAGAAGAACAACAAGAAGAAGAAATATCTCGAAATATGTCCGTCAGGCCCCTTCCCTTGAGATAAATGTGCAAATATCTCGGAAACGAAGCGAGCTATGGCAAAATGTTAACAGACCTTTTTTGTAGAGAATTAAGTTTCCCACTTTTTATGTTCTATGATATTTTTTGATCAGATGCGTAGTTCTCGAGATATATCAAGATATTTAAAAGTTCCGAAGCCGCACCAACATAATAGAGATACAGAAACACCGTGGCCCCTTTCTTTGAGATAACTCTGCACTAGTGCGAGCCGCAAATGCCACTTTCAGCTTAGCTGTGCAGAAGAAGAACAACAAGAAGAAGAAATATCTCGAAATATGTCCGTCAGGCCCCTTCCCTTGAGATAAATCTGCAAATATCTCGGAAACGAAGCGAGCTATGGCAAAATGTTAAGAGACCTTTTTTGTAGAGAATTAAGTTTCCTACTTTTTATGTTCTATGATATTTTTTGATCAGAAGCGTAGTTTTCGAGATATATCGAGATATTTAAAAGTTCCGAAGCCGCACCAACATAATAGAGATACAGAAACACCGTGGCCCCTTTCTTTGAGATAACTCTGCACTAGTGCGAGCCGCAAATGCCACTTCCAGCTTAGCTGTGCAGAAGAAGAACAACAAGAAGAAGAAATAACACGAAATATGTCCGTCAGGCCCCTTCCCTTGAGATAAATCTGCAAATATCTCGGAAACGAAGCGAGCTATGGCAAAATGTTAAGAGACCTTTTTTGTAGAGAATGAAGTTTCCTACTTTTTACGTTCTATGATATTTTTTGATCAGATGCGTAGTTCTCGAGATATATCAAGATATTTAAAAGTTCCGAAGCCGCACCAACATAATAGAGATACAGAAACAACGTGGCCCCTTTCTTTGAGATAACTCTGCACTAGTGCGAGCCGCAAATGCCACTTCCAGCTTAGCTGTGCAGAAGAAGGACAACAAGAAGAAGAAATATCTCGAAATATGTCCGTCAGGCCCCTTCACTTGAGATAAATCTGCAAATATCTCGGAAACGAAGCGAGCTATGGCAAAATGTTAAGAGACCTTTTTTGTAGAGAATTAAGTTTCCTACTTTGTATGTTCTATGATATTTTTTGATCAGATGCGTAGTTCTCGAGATATATCAAGATATTTAAAAGTTCCGAAGCCGCACCAACATAATAGAGATACAGAAACACCGTGGCCCCTCTCTTTGAGATAACTCTGCACTATTGCGAGCTGGAAATGCCACTTCCAGCTTAGCTATGCAGAAGAAGAACAACAAGAAGAAGAAATATCTCGAAATATGTCCGTCAGGCCCCTTCCCTTGAGATAAATGTGCAAATATCTCGGAAACGAAGCGAGCTATGGCAAAATGTTAACAGACCTTTTTTGTAGAGAATTAAGTTTCCCACTTTTTATGTTCTATGATATTTTTTGATCAGATGCGTAGTTCTCGAGATATATCAAGATATTTAAAAGTTCCGAAGCCGCACCAACATAATAGAGATACAGAAACACCGTGGCCCCTTTCTTTGAGATAACTCTGCACTATTGCGAGCTGCAAATGCCACTTCCAGCTTAGCTGTGCAGAGGAAGAACAACAAGAAGAAGAAGTATCTCGAAATATGTCCGTCAGGCCCGTTCCTTTGAGCTGAATCTGCACATATCTCGGAAACGAAGCGAGCTATGGCAAAATGTTAAGAGACGTTTTTTGTACAGAATTATGTTTCCTACAATTTATGTTCTATGATATTTTTTGATCAGAAGCGTAGTTTTCGAGATATATCGAGATATTTAAAAGTTCCGAAGCCGCACCAACATAATAGAGATACAGAAACACCGTGGCCCCTTTCTTTGAGATAACTCTGCACTAGTGCGAGCCGCAAATGCCACTTCCAGCTTAGCTATGCAGAAGAAGAACAACAAGAAGAAGAAATATCTCGAAATATGTCCGTCAGGCCCCTTCCCTTGAGATAAATGTGCAAATATCTCGGAAACGAAGCGAGCTATGGCAAAATGTTAACAGACCTTTTTTGTAGAGAATTAAGTTTCCCACTTTTTATGTTCTATGAGATTTTTTGATCAGATGCGTAGTTCTCGAGATATATCAAGATATTTAAAAGTTCCGAAGCCGCACCAACATAATAGAGATACAGAAACACCGTGGCCCCTTTCTTCGAGATAACTCTGCACTAGTGCGAGCCGCAAATGCCACTTCCAGCTTAGCTGTGCAGAAGAAGAACAACAAGAAGAAGAAATATCTCGAAATATGTCCGTCAGGCCCCTTCCCTTGAGATAAATCTGCAAATATCTCGGAAACGAAGCGAGCTATGGCAAAATGTTAAGAGACCTTTTTGTAGAGAATTAAGTTTCCTACTTTTTATGTTCTATGGTATTTTTTGATCAGCGGCGTAGTTCTCGAGATATATCAAGATATTTAAAAGTTCCGAAGCCGCACCAACATAATAGAGATACAGAAACACCGTAGCCCCTTTCTTTGAGATTACTCTGCACTATTGCGAGCTGCAAATGCCACTTCCAGCTTAGCTGTGCAGAGGAAGAACAACAAGAAGAAGAAATATCTCGAAATATGTCCGTCAGGCCCGTTCCTTTGAGCTGAATCTGCAAATATCTCGGAAACGAAGCGAGCTATGGCAAAATGTTAAGAGACGTTTTTTGTAGAGAATTATGTTTCCTACAATTTATGTTCTATGATATTTTTTGATCAGAAGCGTAGTTTTCGAGATATATCGAGATATTTAAAAGTTCCGAAGCCGCACCAACATAATAGAGATACAGAAACACCGTGGCCCCTTTCTCTGAGATAACTCTGCACTAGTGCGAGCCGCAAATGCCACTTCCAGCTTAGCTGTGCAGAAGAAGGACAACAAGAAGAAGAAATATCTCGAAATATGTCCGTCAGGCCCCTTCCCTTGAGATAAATCTGCAAGTATCTCGGAAACCCAGCGAGCTATGGCAAAATGTTAAGAGACCTTTTTTGTAGAGAATTATGTCTCCTACAAGTTATGTTCTATGATATTTTCTGATCAGAAGCGTAGTTTTCGAGATATATCGAGATATTCAAAAGTTCCGAAGCCGCACCAACATAATAGAGATACAGAAACACCGTGGCCCCTTTCTTTGAGATAACTCTGCACTAGTGCGAGCCGCAAATGCGACTTCCAGCTTAGCTGTGCAGAAGAAGGACAACAAGAAGAAGAAATATCTCGAAATATGTCCGTCAGGCCCCTTCACTTGAGATAAATCTGCAAATATCTCGGAAACGAAGCAAGCTATCGCAAAATGTTAAGAGACCTTTTTTGTAGAGAATTAAGTTTCCTACTTTTTATGTTCTATGATATTTTTTGATCAGATGCGTAGTTCTCGAGATATATCAAGATATTTAAAAGTTCCGAAGCCGCACCAACATAATAGAGATACAGAAACACCGTGGCCCCTTTCTTTGAGATAACTCTGCACTAGTGCGAGCCGCAATTGCCACTTCCAGCTTAGCTGTGCAGAGGAAGAACAACAAGAAGAAGAAATATCTCGAAATATGTCCGTCAGGCCCCTTCCCTTGAGATAAATCTGCAAATATCTCGGAAACGAAGCGAGCTACGGCAAAATGTTAAGAGACGTTTTTTGTAGAAAATTAGGTTTCCTACTTTTTATGTTCTATGATATTTTTTGATCAGATGCGTAGTTCTCGAGATATATCAAGATATTTAAAAGTTCCGAAGCTGCACCAACATAATAGAGGTACAGAAACACCGTGGCCTCTTTCTTTGAGATAACTCTGCACTATTGCGAGCTGCAAATGCCACTTCCAGCTTAGCTGTGCAGAGGAAGAACAACAAGAAGAAGAAATATCTCGAAATATGTCCGTCAGGCCCGTTCCTTTGAGCTGAATCTGCAAATATCTCGGAAACGAAGCGAGCTATGGCAAAATGTTAAGAGACGTTTTTTGTAGAGAATTATGTTTCCTACAATTTATGTTCTATGATGTTTTTTGATCAGAAGCGTAGTTTTCGAGATATATCGAGATATTTAAAAGTTCCGAAGCCGCACCAACATAATAGAGATACAGAAACAACGTGGCCCCTTTCATTGAGATAACTCTGCACTAGTGCGAGCCGCAAATGCCACTTCCAGCTTAGCTGTGCAGAAGAAGGACAACAAGAAGAAGAAATATCTCGAAATATGTCCGTCAGGCCCCTTCACTTGAGATAAATCTGCAAATATCTCGGAAACGAAGCGAGCTATGGCAAAATGTTAAGAGACCTTTTTTGTAGAGAATTAAGTTTCCCACTTTTTATGTTCTATGATATTTTTTGATCAGATGCGTAGTTCTCGAGATATATCAAGATATTTAAAAGTTCCGAAGCCGCACCAACATAATAGAGATACAGAAACACCGTGGCCCCTTTCTTTGAGATAACTCTGCACTATTGCGAGCTGCAAATGCCACTTCCAGCTTAGCTGTGCAGAGGAAGAACAACAAGAAGAAGAAGTATCTCGAAATATGTCCGTCAGGCCCGTTCCTTTGAGCTGAATCTGCACATATCTCGGAAACGAAGCGAGCTATGGCAAAATGTTAAGAGACGTTTTTTGTACAGAATTATGTTTCCTACAATTTATGGTCTATGATATTTTTTGATCAGAAGCGTAGTTTTCGAGATATATCGAGATATTTAAAAGTTCCGAAGCCGCACCAACATAATAGAGATACAGAAACACCGTGGCCCCTTTCTTTGAGATAACTCTGCACTAGTGCGAGCCGCAAATGCCACTTCCAGCTTAGCTGTGCAGAAGAAGAACAACAAGAAGAAGAAATATCTCGAAATATGTCCGTTAGGCCGCTTCCCTTGAGATAAATGTGCAAATATCTCGGAAACGAAGCGAGCTATTGCAAAATGTTGTGGGACCTTTTTTGTAGAGAATTAAGTTTCCTACTATTTATGTTCTATGATATTTTTTGATCAGATGCGTAGTTCTCGAGATATATCAAGATATTTAAAAGTTCCGAAGCCGCACCAACATAATAGAGATACAGAAACACCGTGGCCCCTTTCTTTGAGATAACTCTGCACTAGTGCGAGCCGCAAATGCCACTTCCAGCTTAGCTGTGCAGAAGAAGAACAACAAGAAGAAGAAATATCTCGAAATATGTCCGTCAGGCCCCTTCCCTTGAGATAAATCTGCAAATATCTCGGAAACGAAGCGAGCTATGGCAAAATGTTAAGAGACCTTTTTTGTAGAGAATTAAGTTTCCTACTTTTTACGTTCTATGATATTTTTTGATCAGATGCGTAGTTCTCGAGATATATCAAGATATTTAAAAGTTCCGAAGCCGCACCAACATAATAGAGATACAGAAACAACGTGGCCCCTTTCTTTGAGATAACTCTGCACTAGTGCGAGCCGCAAATGCCACTTCCAGCTTAGCTGTGCAGAAGAAGGACAACAAGAAGAAGAAATATCTCGAAATATGTCCGTCAGGCCCCTTCCCTTGAGATAAATCTGCAAGTATCTCGGAAACCCAGCGAGCTATGGCAAAATGTTAAGAGACCTTTTTTGTAGAGAATTATGTCTCCTATAAGTTATGTTCTATGATATTTTTTGATCAGAAGCGTAGTTTTCGAGATATATCGAGATATTTAAAAGTTCCGAAGCCGCACCAACATAATAGAGATACAGAAACACCGTGGCCCCTTTCTTTCAGATAACTCGGCACTATTGCGAGCTGCAAATGCCACTTCCAGCCTAGCTGTGCAGAAGAAGAACAACAAGAAGAAGAAATATCTCGAAATATGTCCGTCAGGCCCCTTCCCTTGAGATAAATCTGCATATATCTCGGAAACGAAGCGAGCTATGGCAAAATGTTAAGAGACCTTTTTTGTAGAGAATTAAGTTTTCTACTGTTTATGTTCTATGATATTTTTTGATCAGATGCGTTGTTCTCGAGATATATCAAGATATTTAAAAGTTCCGAAGCTGCACCAACATAATAGAGATACAGAAACACCGTGGCCCCTTTCTTTGAGATAACTCTGCACTATTGCGAGCTGCAAATGCCACTTCCAGCTTAGCTGTGCAGAAGAAGAACAACAAGAAGAAGAAATATCTCGAAATATGTCCGTCAGGCCCCTTCCCTTGAGATAAATGTGCATATATCTCGGAAACGAAGCGAGCTATGGCAAAATGTTAAGAGACCTTTTTTGTAGAGAATTAAGTTTCCTACTTTTTATGTTCTATGATATTTTTTGATCAGATGCGTAGTTCTCGAGATATATCAAGATATTTAAAAGTTCCGAAGCCGCACCAACATAATAGAGATACAGAAACACCGTGGCCCCTTTCTTTGAGATAACTCTGCGCTATTGCGAGCTGGAAACGCCACTTCCAGTTTAGCTGTGCAGAAGAAGAACAACAAGAAGAAGAAATATCTCGAAATATGTCCGTCAGGCCCCTTCCCTTGAGATATATCTGCAAATATCTCGGAAACGAAACAAGCTATGGCAAAATGTTAAGAGACGCTTTTTGTAGAGAATTATGTTTCCTACAATTTATGTTCTATGATATTTTTTGATCAGAAGCGTAGTTTTCGAGATATATCGTGATATTTAAAAGTTCCGAAGCCGCACCAACATAATAGAGATACAGAAACACCGTGGCCCCTTTCTTTGAGATAACTCTGCGCTATTGCGAGCTGGAAACGCCACTTCCAGTTTAGCTGTGCAGAAGAAGAACAACAAGAAGAAGAAATATCTCGAAATATGTCCGGCAGGCCCCTTCCCTTGAGATATATCTGCAAATATCTCGGAAACGAAACAAGCTATGGCAAAATGTTAAGAGACGTTTTTTGTAGAGAATTATGTATCCTACAATTTATGTTCTATGATATTTTTTGATCAGAAGCGTAGTTTTCGAGATATATCGTGATATTTAAAAGTTCCGAAGCCGCACCAACATAATAGAGATACAGAAACACCGTGGCCCCTTTCTTTGAGATAACTCTGCACTAGCGCGAGCCGCAAATGCCACTTCCAGCTTAGCTGTGCAGAAGAAGAACAACAAGAAGAAGAAATATCTCGAAATATGTCCGTCAGGCCCCTTCCCTTGAGATAAATCTGCAAATATCTCGGAAACGAAGCGAGCTATGGCAAAATGTTAAGAGACCTTTTTGTAGAGAATTAAGTTTCCTACTTTTTATGTTCTATGGTATTTTTTGATCAGCGGCGTAGTTCTCGAGATATATCAAGATATTTAAAAGTTCCGAAGCCGCACCAACATAATAGAGATACAGAAACACCGTAGCCCCTTTCTTTGAGATTACTCTGCACTATTGCGAGCTGCAAATGCCACTTCCAGCTTAGCTGTGCAGAGGAAGAACA
The DNA here is from genome assembly GCF_051020975.1 of Osmia lignaria lignaria. Taxonomy (NCBI): domain Eukaryota; kingdom Metazoa; phylum Arthropoda; class Insecta; order Hymenoptera; family Megachilidae; genus Osmia; species Osmia lignaria. The sequence goes on from NW_027478165.1 coordinate 8,066,190, forward strand.
ACAAGAAGAAGAAATATCTCGAAATATGTCCGTCAGGCCCGTTCCTTTGAGCTGAATCTGCAAATATCTCGGAAACGAAGCGAGCTATGGCAAAATGTTGAGAGACGTTTTTTGTAGAGAATTATGTTTCCTACAATTTATGTTCTATGATATTTTTTGATCAGAAGCGTAGTTTTCGAGATATATCGAGATATTTAAAAGTTCCGAAGCCGCACCAACATAATAGAGATACAGAAACACCGTGGCCCCTTTCTCTGAGATAACTCTGCACTAGTGCGAGCCGCAAATGCCACTTCCAGCTTAGCTGTGCAGAAGAAGGACAACAAGAAGAAGAAATATCTCGAAATATGTCCGTCAGGCCCCTTCCCTTGAGATAAATCTGCAAGTATCTCGGAAACCCAGCGAGCTATGGCAAAATGTTAAGAGACCTTTTTTGTAGAGAATTATGTCTCCTACAAGTTATGTTCTATGATATTTTTTGATCAGAAGCGTAGTTTTCGAGATATATCGAGATATTTAAAAGTTCCGAAGCCGCACCAACATAATAGAGATACAGAAACACCGTGGCCCCTTTCTTTCAGATAACCCTGCACTATTGCGAGCTGCAAATGCCACTTCCAGCTTAGCTGTGCAGAAGAAGAACAACAAGAAGAAGAAATATCTCGAAATATGTCCGTCAGGCCCCTTCCCTTGAGATAAATCTGCATATATCTCGGAAACGAAGCGAGCTATGGCAAAATGTTAAGAGACCTTTTTTGTAGAGAATTAAGTTTTCTACTGTTTATGTTCTATGATATTTTTTGATCAGATGCGTTGTTCTCGATATATATCAAGATATTTAAAAGTTCCGAAGCTGCACCAACATAATAGAGATACAGAAACACCGTGGCCCCTTTCTTTGAGATAACTCTGCACTATTGCGAGCTGCAAATGCCACTTCCAGCTTAGCTGTGCAGAAGAAGAACAACAAGAAGAAGAAATATCTCGAAATATGTCCGTCAGGCCCCTTCCCTTGAGATAAATGTGCATATATCTCGGAAACGAAGCGAGCTATGGCAAAATGTTAAGAGACCTTTTTTGTAGAGAATTAAGTTTCCTACTTTTTATGTTCTATGATATTTTTTGATCAGATGCGTAGTTCTCGAGATATATCAAGATATTTAAAAGTTCCGAAGCCGCACCAACATAATAGAGATACAGAAACACCGTGGCCCCTTTCTTTGAGATAACTCTGCACTATTGCGAGCTGCAAATGCCACTTCCAGCTTAGCTGTGCAGAAGAAGAACAACAAGAAGAAGAAATATCTAGAAATATGTCCGTCAGGCCCCTTTCCTTGAGATAAATCTGCAAATATCTCGGAAACGAAGCGAGCTATGGCAAAATGTTAAGAGACTTTATTTGTAGAGAATTAAGTTTCCTACTTTTTATGTTCTATGATATTTTTTTATCAGAAGCGTAGTTCCCGAGATATATCAAGATATTTAAAAGTTCCGAAGCCGCACCAACATAATAGAGATACAGAAACACCGTGGCCCCTTTCTTTGAGATAACTCTGCGCTATTGCGAGCTGGAAACGCCACTTCCAGTTTAGCTGTGCAGAAGAAGAACAACAAGAAGAAGAAATATCTCGAAATATGTCCGTCAGGCCCCTTCCCTTGAGATATATCTGCAAATATCTCGGAAACGAAACAAGCTATGGCAAAATGTTAAGAGACGTTTTTTGTAGAGAATTATGTTTCCTACAATTTATGTTCTATGATATTTTTTGATCAGAAGCGTAGTTTTCGAGATATATCGTGATATTTAAAAGTTCCGAAGCCGCACCAACATAATAGAGATACAGAAACACCGTGGCCCCTTTCTTTGAGATAACTCTGCGCTATTGCGAGCTGGAAACGCCACTTCCAGTTTAGCTGTGCAGAAGAAGAACAACAAGAAGAAGAAATATCTCGAAATATGTCCGTCAGGCCCCTTCCCTTGAGATAAATCTGCAAATATCTCGGAAACAAAGCGAGCTATGGCAAAATGTTAGGAGACCTTTTTTGTAGAGAATTAAGTTTCCTACTTTCTATGTTCTATGATATTTTTTGATCAGATGCGTAGTTCTCGAGATATATCAAGATATTTAAAAGTTCCGAAGCCGCACCAACATAATAGAGATACAGAAACACCGTGGCCCCTTTCTTTGGGTTCACTCTGCACTAGTGCGAGCCGCAAATGCCACTTCCAGCTTAGCTGTGCAGAAGAAGAACAACAAGAAGAAGAAATATCTCGATATATGTCCGTCAGGCCCCTTCCCTTGAGATAAATCTGCAAATATCTCGGAAACGAAGCGAGCTATGGCAAAATGTTAAGAGACCTTTTTTGTAGAGAATTAAGTTTCCTACTTTCTATGTTCTATGATATTTTTTGATCAGATGCGTAGTTCTCGAGATATATCAAGATATTTAAAAGTTCCGAAGCCGCACCAACATAATAGAGATACAGAAACACCGTGGCCCCTTTCTTTGAGATAACTCTGCACTATTGCGAGCTGCAAATGCCACTTCCAGCTTAGCTGTGCAGAAGAAGAACAACAAGAAGAAGAAATATCTCGAAATATGTCCGCCAGGCCCCTTTCCTTGAGATAAATCTGCAAATATCTCGGAAACGAAGCGAGCTATGGCAAAATGTTAAAAGACTTTATTTGTAGAGAATTAAGTTTCCTACTTTCTATGTTCTATGATATTTTTTGATCAGATGCGTAGTTCTCGAGATATATCAAGATATTTAAAAGTTCCGAAGCCGCACCAACATAATAGAGATACAGAAACACCGTGGCCCCTTTCTTTGAGATAACTCTGCACTATTGCGAGCTGCAAATGCCACTTCCAGCTTAGCTGTGCAGAAGAAGAACAACAAGAAGAAGAAATATCTCGAAATATGTCCGCCAGGCCCCTTTCCTTGAGATAAATCTGCAAATATCTCGGAAACGAAGCGAGCTATGGCAAAATGTTAAAAGACTTTATTTGTAGAGAATTAAGTTTCCTACTTTTTATGTTCTATGATATTTTTTTATCAGAAGCGTAGTTCCCGAGATATATCAAGATATTTAAAAGTTCCGAAGCCGCACCAACATAATAGAGATACAGAAACACCGTGGCCCCTTTCTTTGAGATAACTCTGCGCTATTGCGAGCTGGAAACGCCACTTCCAGTTTAGCTGTGCAGAAGAAGAACAACAAGAAGAAGAAATATCTCGAAATATGTCCGTCAGGCCCCTTCCCTTGAGATATATCTGCAAATATCTCGGAAACGAAACAAGCTATGGCAAAATGTTAAGAGACGTTTTTTGTAGAGAATTATGTTTCCTACAATTTATGTTCTATGATATTTTTTGATCAGAAGCGTAGTTTTCGAGATATATCGTGATATTTAAAAGTTCCGAAGCCGCACTAACATAATAGAGATACAGAAACACCGTGGCCCCTTTCTTTGAGATAACTCTGCACTAGCGCGAGCGGCAAATGCCACTTCCAGCTTAGCTGTGCAGAAGAAGAACAACAAGAAGAACAAATATCTAGAAATATGTCCGCCAGGCCCCTTTCCTTGAGATAAATCTGCAAATATCTCGGAAACGAAGCGAGCTATGGCAAAATGTTAAGAGACTTTATTTGTAGAGAATTAAGTTTCCTACTTTTTATGTTCTATGATATTTTTTTATCAGAAGCGTAGTTCCCGAGATATATCAAGATATTTAAAAGTTCCGAAGCCGCACCAACATAATAGAGATACAGAAACACCGTGGCCCCTTTCTTTGAGATAACTCTGCGCTATTGCCAGCTGGAAACGCCACTTCCAGTTTAGCTGTGCAGAAGAAGAACAACAAGAAGAAGAAATATCTTGAAATATGTCCGTCAGGCCCCTTCCCTTGAGATATATCTGCAAATATCTCGGAAACGAAACAAGCTATGGCAAAATGTTAAGAGACGTTTTTTGTAGAGAATTACGTTTCCTACAATTTATGTTCTATGATATTTTTTGATCAGAAGCGTAGTTTTCGAGATATATCGTGATATTTAAAAGTTCCGAAGCCGCACCAACATAATAGAGATACAGAAACACCGTGGCCCCTTTCTTTGAGATAACTCTGCACTAGCGCGAGCCGCAAATGCCACTTCCAGCTTAGCTGTGCAGAAGAAGAACAACAACAAGAAGAAATATCTCGAAATATGTCCGTCAGGCCCCTTCCCTTGAGATAAATCTGCAAATATCTCGGAAACAAAGCGAGCTATGGCAAAATGTTAAGAGACCTTTTTTGTAGAGAATTAAGTTTCCTACTTTCTATGTTCTATGATATTTTTTGATCAGATGCGTAGTTCTCGAGATATATCAAGATATTTAAAAGTTCCGAAGCCGCACCAACATAATAGAGATACAGAAACACCGTGGCCCCTTTCTTTGAGTTCACTCTGCACTAGTGCGAGCCGCAAATGCCACTTCCAGCTTAGCTGTGCAGAAGAAGAACAACAAGAAGAAGAAATATCTCGAAATATGTCCGTCAGGCCCCTTCCCTTGAGATAAATCTGCAAATATCTCGGAAACGAAGCGAGCTATGGCAAAATGTTAAGAGACCTTTTTTGTAGAGAATTAAGTTTCCTACTTTCTATGTTCTATGATATTTTTTGATCAGATGCGTAGTTCTCGAGATATATCAAGATATTTAAAAGTTCCGAAGCCGCACCAACATAATAGAGATACAGAAACACCGTGGCCCCTTTCTTTGAGATAACTCTGCACTATTGCGAGCTGCAAATGCCACTTCCAGCTTAGCTGTGCAGAAGAAGAACAACAAGAAGAAGAAATATCTCGAAATATGTCCGTCAGGCCCCTTCCCTTGAGATAAATCTGCATATATCTCAGAAACCAAGCGAGCTATGGCAAAATGTTAAGAGACCTTTTTTGTAGAGAATTAAGTTTCGTACTTTTTATGTTCTATGATATTTTTTGATCAGATGCGTAGTTCTCGAGATATACCAAGATATTTAAAAGTTCCGAAGCCGCACCAACATAATAGAGATACAGAAACACCGTGGACCCTTTCTTTGAGATAACTCTGCACTATTGCGAGCTGCAAATGCCACTTCCAGCTTAGCTGTGCAGAAGAAGAACAACAAGAAGAAGAAATATCTCGAAATATGTCCGTCAGGCCTCTTCCCTTGAGATATATCTGCAAATATCTCGGAAACGAAACGAGCTATGGCAAAATGTTAAGAGACCTTTTTTGTAGAGAATTATGTTTCCTACAATTTATGTTCTATGATATTTTTTGATCAGAAGCGTAGTTTTCGAGATATATCGAGATATTTAAAAGTTCCGAAGCCGCACCAACATAATAGAGATACAGAAACACCGTGGCCCCTTTCTTTGAGATAACTCTGCACTAGTGCGAGCCGCAAATGCCACTTCCAGCTTAGCTGTGCAGAAGAAGAACAACAAGAAGAAGAAATATCTCGAAATATGTCCGTCAGGCCCCTTCCCTCGAGATAAATCTGCAAATATCTCGGAAACGAAGCGAGCTATGGCAAAATGTTAAGAGACCTTTTTTGTAGAGAATTAAGTTTCATAGTTTTTATGTTCTATGATATTTTTTGATCAGATGCGTAGTTCTCGAGATATATCAAGATATTTAAAAGTTCCGAAGCCGTACCAACATAAAAGAGATACAGCAACACCGTGGCCCCTTTCCTTCAGATAACTCTGCGCTATTGCGAGCTGGAAACGCCACTTCCAGTTTAGCTGTGCAGAAGAAGAACAACAAGAAGAAGAAATATCTCGAAATATGTCCGTCAGGCCCCTTCCCTTGAGATATATCTGCAAATATCTCGGAAACGAAACGAGCTATGGCAAAATGTTAAGAAAACCTTTTTTGTAGAGAATTATGTTTCGTACTTTTTATGTTCTATGATATTTTTTGATCAGATGCGTAGTTCTCGAGATATATCAAGATATTTAAAAGTTCCGAAGCCGCACCAACATAATAGAGATACAGAAACACCGTGGCCCCTTTCTTTGAGATAACTCTGCACTAGTGCGAGCCGCAAATGCCACTTCCAGCTTAGCTGTGCAGAAGAAGAACAACAAGAAGAAGAAATATCTCGAAATATGTCCGTCAGGCCCCTTCCCTTGAGATAAATCTGCAAATATCTCGGAAAGGAAGCGAGCTATGGCAAAATGTTAAGAGACCTTTTTTGTAGAGAATTAAGTTTCCTACTTTTTATGTTCTATGATATTTTTTGATCAGATGCGTAGTTCTCGAGATATATCAAGATATTTAAAAGTTCCGAAGCCGCACCAACATAATAGAGATACAGAAACACCGTGGCCCCTTTCTTTCAGATAACTCTGCTCTATTGCGAGCTGGAAATGCCACTTCCAGTTTAGCTGTGCAGAAGAAGAACAACAAGAAGAAGAAATATCTCGAAATATGTCCGTCGGGCCCCTTCCCTTGAGATATATCTGCAAATATCTCGGAAACGAAGCGAGCTATGGCAAAATGTTAAGAGACCTTTTTTGTAGAGAATTATGTCTCCTACAAGTTATGTTCTATGATATTTTTTGATCAGAAGCGTAGTTTTCGAGATATATCGAGATATTTAAAAGTTCCGAAGCCGCACCAACATAATAGAGATCCAGAAACACCGTGGCCCCTTTCTTTGAGATAACTCTGCACTAGTGCGAGCCGCAAATGCCACTTCCAGCTTAGCTGTGCAGAAGAAGAACAACAAGAAGAAGAAATATCTCGAAATATGTCCGTCAGGCCCCTTCCCTCGAGATAAATCTGCATATATCTCGGAAACGAAGCGAGCTATGGCAAAATGTTAAGAGACCTTTTTTGTAGAGAATTAAGTTTCCTACTTTCTATGTTCTATGATATTTTTTGATCAGATGCGTACTTCTCGAGATATATCAAGATATTTAAAAGTTCCGAAGCCGCACCAACATAATAGAGATACAGAAACACCGTGGCCCCTTTCTTTGAGATAACTCTGCACTAGTGCGGGCCGCAAATGCCACTTCCAGCTTAGCTGTGCAGAAGAAGAACAACGAGAAGAAGAAATATCTCGAAATATGTCCGTCAGGCCCCTTCCCTTGAGATAAATCAGCAAATATCTCGGAAACGAAGCGAGCTATGGCAAAATGTTAAGAGACCTTATTTGTAGAGAATTAAGTTTCCTACTTTTTGTGTTCTATGATATTTTTTGATCAGATGCGTAGTTCTCGAGATATATCAAGATATTTAAAAGTTCCGAAGCCGCACCAACATAATAGAGATACAGAAACACCGTGGCCCCTTTCTTTGAGATAACTCTGCACTAGTGCGAGCCAGAAATGCCACTTCCAGCTTAGCTGTGCAGAAGAAGAACAACAAGAAGAAGAAATATCTCGAAATATGTCCGTCAGGCCCCTTCCCTTGAGATAAATCTGCAAATATCTCGGAAACGAAGCGAGCTATGGCAAAATGTTAAGAGACCTTTTTTGTAGAGAATTAAGTTTCCTAGTTTTTATGTTGTATGATATTTTTTGATCAGATGCGTAGTTCTCGAGATATATCAAGATATTTAAAAGTTCCGAAGCCGTACCAACATAATAGAGATACAGCAACACCGTGGCCCCTTTCTTTCAGATAACTCTGCGCTATTGCGAGCTGGAAACGCCACTTCCAGTTTAGCTGTGCAGAAGAAGAACAACAAGAAGAAGAAATATCTCGAAATATGTCCGTCAGGCCCCTTCCCTTGAGATAAATCTGCAAATATCTCGGAAAGGAAGCGAGCTATGGCAAAATGTTAAGAGACCTTTTTTGTAGAGAATTAAGTTTCCTACTTTTTATGTTCTATGATATTTTTTGATCAGATGCGTAGTTCTCGAGATATATCAAGATATTTAAAAGTTCCGAAGCCGCACCAACATAATAGAGATACAGAAACACCGTGGCCCCTTTCTTTCAGATAACTCTGCTCTATTGCGAGCTGGAAATGCCACTTCCAGTTTAGCTGTGCAGAAGAAGAACAACAAGAAGAAGAAATATCTCGAAATATGTCCGTCGGGCCCCTTCCCTTGAGATATATCTGCAAATATCTCGGAAACGAAGCGAGCTATGGCAAAATGTTAAGAGACCTTTTTTGTAGAGAATTATGTCTCCTACAAGTTATGTTCTATGATATTTTTTGATCAGAAGCGTAGTTTTCGAGATATATCGAGATATTTAAAAGTTCCGAAGCCGCACCAACATAATAGAGATCCAGAAACACCGTGGCCCCTTTCTTTGAGATAACTCTGCACTAGTGCGAGCCGCAAATGCCACTTCCAGCTTAGCTGTGCAGAAGAAGAACAACAAGAAGAAGAAATATCTCGAAATATGTCCGTCAGGCCCCTTCCCTCGAGATAAATCTGCATATATCTCGGAAACGAAGCGAGCTATGGCAAAATGTTAAGAGACCTTTTTTGTAGAGAATTAAGTTTCCTACTTTCTATGTTCTATGATATTTTTTGATCAGATGCGTACTTCTCGAGATATATCAAGATATTTAAAAGTTCCGAAGCCGCACCAACATAATAGAGATACAGAAACACCGTGGCCCCTTTCTTTGAGATAACTCTGCACTAGTGCGGGCCGCAAATGCCACTTCCAGCTTAGCTGTGCAGAAGAAGAACAACGAGAAGAAGAAATATCTCGAAATATGTCCGTCAGGCCCCTTCCCTTGAGATAAATCTGCAAATATCTCGGAAACGAAGCGAGCTATGGCAAAATGTTAAGAGACCTTATTTGTAGAGAATTAAGTTTCCTACTTTTTGTGTTCTATGATATTTTTTGATCAGATGCGTAGTTCTCGAGATATATCAAGATATTTAAAAGTTCCGAAGCCGCACCAACATAATAGAGATACAGAAACACCGTGGCCCCTTTCTTTGAGATAACTCTGCACTAGTGCGAGCCAGAAATGCCACTTCCAGCTTAGCTGTGCAGAAGAAGAACAACAAGAAGAAGAAATATCTCGAAATATGTCCGTCAGGCCCCTTCCCTTGAGATAAATCTGCAAATATCTCGGAAACGAAGCGAGCTATGGCAAAATGTTAAGAGACCTTTTTTGTAGAGAATTAAGTTTCCTAGTTTTTATGTTGTATGATATTTTTTGATCAGATGCGTAGTTCTCGAGATATATCAAGATATTTAAAAGTTCCGAAGCCGTACCAACATAATAGAGATACAGCAACACCGTGGCCCCTTTCTTTCAGATAACTCTGCGCTATTGCGAGCTGGAAACGCCACTTCCAGTTTAGCTGTGCAGAAGAAGAACAACAAGAAGAAGAAATATCTCGAAATATGTCCGTCAGGCCCCTTCCCTTGAGATATATCTGCAAATATCTCGGAAACGAAACGAGCTATGGCAAAATGTTAAGAGACCTTTTTTGTAGAGAATTATGTTTCGTACTTTTTATGTTCTATGATATTTTTTGATCAGATGCGTAGTTCTCGAGATATATCAAGATATTTAAAAGTTCCGAAGCCGCACCAACATAATAGAGATCCAGAAACACCGTGGCCCCTTTCTTTGAGATAACTCTGCACTAGTGCGAGCCGCAAATGCCACTTCCAGCTTAGCTGTGCAGAAGAAGAACAACAAGAAGAAGAAATATCTCGAAATATGTCCGTCAGGCCCCTTCCCTTGAGATAAATCTGCAAATATCTCGGAAACGAAGCGAGCTATGGCAAAATGTTAAGAGACCTTTTTTGTAGAGAATTAAGTTTCCTACTTTCTATGTTCTACGATATTTTTGGTTCAGATGCGTACTTCTCGAGATATATCAAGATATTTAAAAGTTCCGAAGCCGCACCAACATAATAGAGATACAGAAACACCGTGGCCCCTTTCTTTGAGATAACTCTGCACTAGTGCGAGCCGCAAATGCCACTTCCAGCTTAGCTGTGCAGAAGAAGAACAACAAGAAGAAGAAATATCTCGAAATATGTCCGTCAGGCCCCTTCCCTTGAGATAAATCTGCAAATATCTCGGAAACGAAGCGAGCTATGGCAAAATGTTAAGAGACCTTTTTTGTAGAGAATTAAGTTTCCTACTTTTTATGTTCTATGATATATTTTGATCAGATGCGTAGTTCTCGAGATATATCAAGATATTTAAAAGTTCCGAAGCCGCACCAACATAATAGAGATACAGAAACACCGTGGCCCCTTTCTTTCCGATAACTCTGCTCTATTGCGAGCTGGAAATGCCACTTCCAGTTTAGCTGTGCAGAAGAAGAACAACAAGAAGAAGAAATATCTCGAAATATGTCCGTCAGGCCCCTTCCCTTGAGATATATCTGCAAATATCTCGGACACGAAGCGAGCTATGGCAAAATGTTAAGAGACCTTTTTTGTAGAGAATTATGTCTCCTACAAGTTATGTTCTATGATATTTTTTGATCAGAAGCGTAGTTTTCGAGATATATCGAGATATTTAAAAGTTTCGAAGCCGCACCAACATAATAGAGATACAGAAACACCGTGGCCCCTTTCTTTGAGATAACTCTGCACTATTGCGAGCTGCAAATGCCACTTCCAGCTTAGCTGTGCAGAAGAAGAACAACAAGAAGAAGAAATATCTCGAAATATGTCCGTCAGGCCCCTTCCCTTGAGATATATCTGCAAATATCTCGGAAACGAAGCGAGCTATGGCAAAATGTTAAGAGACCTTTTTTGTAGAGAATTATGTCTCCTACAAGTTATGTTCTATGATATTTTTTGATCAGAAGCGTAGTTTTCGAGATATATCGAGATATTTAAAAGTTCCGAAGCCGCACCAACATAATAGAGATACAGAAACACCGTGGCCCCTTTCTTTGAGATAACTCTGCACTAGTGCGGGCCGCAAATGCCACTTCCAGCTTAGCTGTGCAGAAGAAGAACAACGAGAAGAAGAAATATCTCGAAATATGTCCGTCAGGCCCCTTCCCTTGAGATAAATCAGCAAATATCTCGGAAACAAAGCGAGCTATGGCAAAATGTTAAGAGACCTTTGTTGTAGAGAATTAAGTTTCGTACTTTTTATGTTCTATGATATTTTTTGATCAGATGCGTAGTTCTCGAGATATATCAAGATATTTAAAAGTTCCGAAGCCGCACCAGCATAATAGAGATACAGAAACACCGTGGCCCCTTTCTTTGAGATAACTCTGCACTATTGCGAGCTGGAAATGCCACTTCCAGTTTAGCTGTGCAGAAGAAGAACAACAAGAAGAAGAAATATCTCGAAATATGTCCGTCAGGCCCCTTCCCTTGAGATAAATCAGCAAATATCTCGGAAACGAAGCGAGCTATGGCATAATGTTAAGAGACCTTTTTTGTAGAGAATTAAGTTTCCTACTTTTTATGTTCTATGATATTTTTTGATCAGATGCGTAGTTCTCGAGATATATCAAGATATTTAAAAGTTCCGAAGCCGTACCAACATAATAGAGATACAGCAACACCGTGGCCCCTTTCTTTCAGATAACTCTGCGCTATTGCGAGCTGGAAACGCCACTTCCAGTTTAGCTGTGCAGAAGAAGAACAACAAGAAGAAGAAATATCTCGAAATATGTCCGTCAGGCCCCTTCCCTTGAGATATATCTGCAAATATCTCGGAAACGAAACGAGCTATGGCAAAATGTTAAGAGACCTTTTTTGTAGAGAATTATGTTTCGTACTTTTTATGTTCTATGATATTTTTTGATCAGATGCGTAGTTCTCGAGATATATCAAGATATTTAAAAGTTCCGAAGCCGCACCAACATAATAGAGATACAGAAACACCGTGGCCCCTTTCTTTGAGATAACTCTGCACTATTGCGAGCTGGAAATGCCACTTCCAGTTTAGCTGTGCAGAAGAAGAACAACAAGAAGAAGAAATATCTCGAAATATGTCCGTCAGGCCCCTTCCCTTGAGATATATCTGCAAATATCTCGGAAACGAAGCGAGCTATGGCAAAATGTTAAGAGACCTTTTTTGTAGAGAATTATGTCTCCTACAAGTTATGTTCTATGATATTTTTTGATCAGAAGCGTAGTTTTCGAGATATATCGAGATATTTAAAAGTTCCGAAGCCGCACCAACATAATAGAGATCCAGAAACACCGTGGCCCCTTTCTTTGAGATAACTCTGCACTAGTGCGAGCCGCAAATGCCACTTCCAGCTTAGCTGTGCAGAAGAAGAACAACAAGAAGAAGAAATATCTCGAAATATGTCCGTCAGGCCCCTTCCCTCGAGATAAATCTGCATATATCTCGGAAACGAAGCGAGCTATGGCAAAATGTTAAGAGACCTTTTTTGTAGAGAATTAAGTTTCCTACTTTCTATGTTCTATGATATTTTTTGATCAGATGCGTAGTTCTCGAGATATATCAAGATATTTAAAAGTTCCGAAGCCGCACCAACATAATAGAGATACAGAAACACCGTGGCCCCTTTCTTTGAGATAACTCTGCACTATTGCGAGCTGGAAATGCCACTTCCAGTTTAGCTGTGCAGAAGAAGAACAACAAGAAGAAGAAATATCTCGAAATATGTCCGTCAGGCCCCTTCCCTTGAGATATATCTGCAAATATCTCGGAAACGAAGCGAGCTATGGCAAAATGTTAAGAGACCTTTTTTGTAGAGAATTAAGTTTTCTACTTTTTATGTTCTATGATATTTTTTGATCAGATGCGTTGTTCTCGAGATATATCAAGATATTTAAAAGTTCCGAAGCTGCACCAACATAATAGAGATACAGAAACACCGTGGCCCCTTTCTTTGAGATAACTCTGCACTATGGCGAGCTGCAAATGCCACTTCCAGCTTAGCTGTGCAGAAGAAGAACAACAAGAAGAAGAAATATCTCGAAATATGTCCGTCAGGCCCCTTCCCTTGAGATATATCTGCAAATATCTCGGAAACGAAGCGAGCTATGGCAAAATGTTAAGAGACCTTTTTTGTAGAGAATTATGTCTCCTACAAGTTATGTTCTATGATATTTTTTGATCAGAAGCGTAGTTTTCGAGATATATCGAGATATTTAAAAGTTCCGAAGCCGCACCAACATAATAGAGATACAGAAACACCGTGGCCCCTTTCTTTGAGATAACTCTGCACTAGTGCGAGCCGCAAATGCCACTTCCAGCTTAGCTGTGCAGAAGAAGAACAACAAGAAGAAGAAATATCTCGAAATATGTCCGTCAGGCCCCTTCCCTTGAGATAAATCTGCAAATATCTCGGAAACGAAGCGAGCTATGGCAAAATGTTAAGAGACCTTTTTTGTAGAGAATTAAGTTTCCTACTTTCTATGTTCTATGATATTTTTTGATCAGATGCGTACTTCTCGAGATATATCAAGATATTTAAAAGTTCCGAAGCCGCACCAACATAATAGAGATACAGAAACACCGTGGCCCCTTTCTTTGAGATAACTCTGCACTAGTGCGAGCCGCAAATGCCACTTCCAGCTTAGCTGTGCAGAAGAAGAACAACAAGAAGAAGAAATATCTCGAAATATGTCCGTCAGGCCCCTTCCCTTGAGATAAATCTGCAAATATCTCGGAAACGAAGCGAGCTATGGCAAAATGTTAAGAGACCTTTTTTGTAGAGAATTAAGTTTCCTACTTTTTATGTTCTATGATATATTTTGATCAGATGCGTAGTTCTCGAGATATATCAAGATATTTAAAAGTTCCGAAGCCGCACCAACATAATAGAGATACAGAAACACCGTGGCCCCTTTCTTTCCGATAACTCTGCTCTATTGCGAGCTGGAAATGCCACTTCCAGTTTAGCTGTGCAGAAAAAGAACAACAAGAAGAAGAAATATCTCGAAATATGTCCGTCAGGCCCCTTCCCTTGAGATATATCTGCAAATATCTCGGACACGAAGCGAGCTATGGCAAAATGTTAAGAGACCTTTTTTGTAGAGAATTATGTCTCCTACAAGTTATGTTCTATGATATTTTTTGATCAGAAGCGTAGTTTTCGAGATATATCGAGATATTTAAAAGTTTCGAAGCCGCACCAACATAATAGAGATACAGAAACACCGTGGCCCCTTTCTTTGAGATAACTCTGCACTATTGCGAGCTGCAAATGCCACTTCCAGCTTAGCTGTGCAGAAGAAGAACAACAAGAAGAAGAAATATCTCAAAATATGTCCGTCAGGACCCTTCCCTTGAGATAAATCTGCATATATCTCGGAAACGAAGCGAGCTATGGCAAAATGTTAAGAGACCTTTTTTGTAGGGAATTAAGTTTTCTACTTTTTATGTTCTATGATATTTTTTGATCAGATGCGTTGTTCTCGAGATATATCAAGATATTTAAAAGTTCCGAAGCTGCACCAACATAATAGAGATACAGAAACACCGTGGCCCCTTTCTTTGAGATAACTCTGCACTATTGCGAGCTGCAAATGCCACTTCCAGCTTAGCTGTGCAGAAGAAGAACAACAAGAAGAAGAAATATCTCGAAATATGTCCGTCAGGCCCCTTCCCTTGAGATATATCTGCAAATATCTCGGAAACGAAGCGAGCTATGGCAAAATGTTAAGAGACCTTTTTTGTAGAGAATTATGTCTCCTACAAGTTATGTTCTATGATATTTTTTGATCAGAAGCGTAGTTTTCGAGATATATCGAGATATTTAAAAGTTCCGAAGCCGCACCAACATAATAGAGATACAGAAACACCGTGGCCCCTTTCTTTGAGATAACTCTGCACTAGTGCGGGCCGCAAATGCCACTTCCAGCTTAGCTGTGCAGAAGAAGAACAACGAGAAGAAGAAATATCTCGAAATATGTCCGTCAGGCCCCTTCCCTTGAGATAAATCAGCAAATATCTCGGAAACAAAGCGAGCTATGGCAAAATGTTAAGAGACCTTTGTTGTAGAGAATTAAGTTTCGTACTTTTTATGTTCTATGATATTTTTTGATCAGATGCGTAGTTCTCGAGATATATCAAGATATTTAAAAGTTCCGAAGCCGCACCAGCATAATAGAGATACAGAAACACCGTGGCCCCTTTCTTTGAGATAACTCTGCACTAGTGCGAGCCGCAAATGCCACTTCCAGCTTAGCTGTGCAGAAGAAGAACAACAAGAAGAAGAAATATCTCGAAATATGTCCGTCAGGCCCCTTCCCTTGAGATATATCTGCAAATATCTCGGAAACGAAACGAGCTATGGCAAAATGTTAAGAGACCTTTTTTGTAGAGAATTATGTTTCGTACTTTTTATGTTCTATGATATTTTTTGATCAGATGCGTAGTTCTCGAGATATATCAAGATATTTAAAAGTTCCGAAGCCGCACCAACATAATAGAGATACAGAAACACCGTGGCCCCTTTCTTTGAGATAACTCTGCACTATTGCGAGCTGGAAATGCCACTTCCAGTTTAGCTGTGCAGAAGAAGAACAACAAGAAGAAGAAATATCTCGAAATATGTCCGTCAGGCCCCTTCCCTTGAGATATATCTGCAAATATCTCGGAAACGAAACGAGCTATGGCAAAATGTTAAGAGACCTTTTTTGTAGAGAATTATGTTTCGTACTTTTTATGTTCTATGATATTTTTTGATCAGATGCGTAGTTCTCGAGATATATCAAGATATTTAAAAGTTCCGAAGCCGCACCAACATAATAGAGATACAGAAACACCGTGGCCCCTTTCTTTGAGATAACTCTGCACTATTGCGAGCTGGAAATGCCACTTCCAGTTTAGCTGTGCAGAAGAAGAACAACAAGAAGAAGAAATATCTCGAAATATGTCCGTCAGGCCCCTTCCCTTGAGATATATCTGCAAATATCTCGGAAACGAAGCGAGCTATGGCAAAATGTTAAGCGACCTTTTTTGTAGAGAATTATGTCTCCTACAAGTTATGTTCTATGATATTTTTTGATCAGAAGCGTAGTTTTCGAGATATATCAAGATATTTAAAAGTTCCGAAGCCGCACCAACATAATAGAGATACAGAAACACCGTGGCCCCTTTCTTTGCGATAACTCTGCACTATTGCGAGCTGCAAATGCCACTTCCAGCTTAGCTGTGCAGAAGAATAACAACAAGAAGAAGAAATATCTCGAAATATGTCCGTCAGGCCCCTTCCCTTGAGATAAATCAGCAAATATCTCGGAAACAAAGCGAGCTATGGCAAAATGTTAAGAGACCTTTTTTGTAGAGAATTAAGTTTCCTACTTTTTATCTTCTATGATATTTTTTGATCAGATGCGTAGATCTCGAGATATATCAAGATATTTAAAAGTTCCGAAGCTGCACCAACATAATAGAGGTACAGAAACACCGTGGCCGCTTTCTTTGAGATAACTCTGCACTATTGCGAGCTGCAAATGCCACTTCCAGCTTAGATGTGCAGAAGAAGAACAACAAGAAGAAGAAATATCTCGAAATATGTCCGTCAGGCCCGATCCTTTGAGCTGAATCTGCAAATATCTCGGAAACGAAGCGAGCTATGGCAAAATGTTAAGAGACGTTTTTTGTAGAGAATTATGCTTCCTACAATTTATGCTCTATGATATTTTTTGATCAGAAGCGTAGTTTTCGAGATATATCGAGATATTTAAAGGTTCCGAAGCCGCACCAACATAATAGAGATACAGAAACACCGTGGCTCCTTTCTTTGAGATAACTCTGCACTAGTGCGACCTGCAAATGCCACTTCCAGCTTAGCTGTGCAGAAGAAGAACAACAAGAAGAAGAAATATCTCGAAATATGTCCGTCAGGCCCCTTCCCTTGAGATAAATCTGCAAATATCTCGGAAACGAAGCGAACTATGGCAAAATGTTAAGATACCTTTTTTGTAGAGAATTAAGTTTCCTACTTTTTATGTTCTATGATATTTTTTGTTCAGATGCGTGGTTCTCGAGATATATCAAGATACTTAAAAGTTCCGAAGCCGCACCAACATACTAGAGGTACAGAAACACCGTGGCCCCTTTCTTTGAGATAACTCTGCACTATTGCGAGCTGCAAATGCCACTTCCAGCTTAGCTGTGCAGAGAAAGAACAACAAGAAGAAGAAATATCTCGAAATATGTCCGTCAGGCCCCTTCCCTTGAGATAAATCTGCAAATATCTCGGAAACCAAGCGAGCTATGGCAAAATGATAAGAGACCTTTTTTGTAGAGAATTAAGTTTCGTACTTTTTATGTTCTATGATATTTTTTGATCAGATGCGTAGTTCTCGAGATATATCAAGATATTTAAAAGTTCCGAATCCGCACCAACATAATAGAGATACAGAAACACCGTGGCCCCTTCCTTCGAGATAACTCTGCACTAGTGCGAGCCGCAAATGCCACTTCCAGCTTAGTTGTGCAGAAGAAGAACAACAAGAAGAAGAAATATCTCGAAATATGTCCGTCAGGCCCCTTCCCTTGAGATAAATCTGCAAATATCTCGGAAACGAAGCGAGCTATGGCAAAATGATAAGAGACCTTTTTTGTAGAGAATTAAGTTTCCTACTTTTTATGTTCTATGATATTTTTTGATCAGATGCGTAGTTCTCGAGATATATCAAGATATTTAAAAGTTCCGAAGCCGCACCAACATAATAGAGATACAGAAACACCGTGGCCCCTTTCTTCGAGATAACTCTGCACTAGTGCGAGCCGCAAATGCCACTTCCAGCTTAGCTGTGCAGAAGCAGAACAACAAGAAGAAGAAATATCTCGAAATATGTCCGTCAGGCCCCTTCCCTTGAGATAAATCTGCAAATATCTCGGAAACGAAGCGAGCTATGGCAAAATGTTAAGAGACCTTTTTTGTAGAGAATTAAGTTTCCTACTTTTTATGTTCTATGATATTTTTTGATCAGATGCGCAGTTCTCGAGATATATCAAGATATTTAAAAGTTCCGAAGCCGCACCAACATAATAGAGATACAGAAACACCGTGGCCCCCTTCTTTGAGATAACTCTGCACTATTGCGAGCTGCAAATGCCACTTCCAGCTTAGCTGTGCAGAAGAAGGACAACAAGAAGAAGAAATATCTCGAAATATGTCCGTCAGGCCCCTTCCCTTGAGATAAATCTGCAAATATCTCGGAAACGAAGCGAGCTATGGCAAAATGTTAAGAGACCTTTTTTGTAGAGAATTAAGTTTCCTACTTTTTATGTTCTATGATATTTTTTGATCAGATGCGTAGTTCTCGAGATATATCAAGATATTTAAAAGTTCCGAAGCCGCACCAACATAATAGAGATACAGAAACACCGTGGCCCCTTTCTTTGAGATAACTCTGCACTATTGCGAGCTGCAAATGCCACTTCCAGCTTAGCTGTGCAGAGGAAGAACAACAAGAAGAAGAAGTATCTCGAAATATGTCCGTCAGGCCCGTTCCTTTGAGCTGAATCTGCACATATCTCGGAAACGAAGCGAGCTATGGCAAAATGTTAAGAGACGTTTTTTGTACAGAATTATGTTTCCTACAATTTATGTTCTATGATATTTTTTGATCAGAAGCGTAGTTTTCGAGATATATCGAGATATTTAAAAGTTCCGAAGCCGCACCAACATAATAGAGATACAGAAACACCGTGGCCCCTTTCTTTGAGATAACTCTGCACTAGTGCGAGCCGCAAATGCCACTTCCAGCTTAGCTGTGCAGAAGAAGAACAACAAGAAGAAGAAATATCTCGAAATATGTCCGTTAGGCCGCTTCCCTTGAGATAAATGTGCAAATATCTCGGAAACGAAGCGAGCTATGGCAAAATGTTGAGGGACCTTTTTTGTAGAGAATTAAGTTTCCTACTATTTATGTTGTATGATATTTTTTGATCAGATGCGTAGTTCTCGAGATATATCAAGATATTTAAAAGTTCCGAAGCCGCACCAACATAATAGAGATACAGAAACACCGTGGCCCCTTTCTTTGAGATAACTCTGCACTAGTGCGAGCCGCAAATGCCACTTCCAGCTTAGCTGTGCAGAAGAAGAACAACAAGAAGAAGAAATATCTCGAAATATGTCCGTCAGGCCCCTTCCCTTGAGATAAATCTGCAAATATCTCGGAAACGAAGCGAGCTATGGCAAAATGTTAAGAGACCTTGTTTGTAGAGAATTAAGTTTCCTACTTTTTATGTTCTATGATATTTTTTGATCAGATGCGTAGTTCTCGAGATATATCAAGATATTTAAAAGTTCCGAAGCCGCACCAACATAATAGAGATACAGAAACACCGTGGCCCCTTTCTTTGAGATAACTCTGCATTATTGCGAGCTGCAAATGCCACTTCCAGCTTAGCTGTGCAGAGGAAGAACAACAAGAAGAAGAAATATCTCGAAATATGTCCGTCAGGCCCCTTCCCTTGAGATAAATCTGCAAATACCTCGGAAACGAAGCGAGCTATGGCAAAATGATAAGAGACCTTTTTTGTAGAGAATTAAGTGTCCTACTTTTTATGTTCTATGATATTTTTTGATCAGATGCGTAGTTCTCGAGATATATCAAGATATTTAAAAGTTCCGAAGCCGCACCAACATAATAGAGATACAGAAACACCGTGGCCCCTTTCTTCGAGATAACTCTGCACTAGTGCGAGCCGCAAATGCCACTTCCAGCTTAGCTGTGCAGAAGAAGAACAACAAGAAGAAGAAATATCTCGAAATATGTCCGTCAGGCCCCTTCCCTTGAGATAAATCTGCAAATATCTCGGAAACGAAGCGAGCTATGGCAAAATGTTAAGAGACCTTTTTTGTAGAGAATTAAGTTTGCTACTTTTTATGTTCTATGATATTTTTTGATCAGATGCGCAGTTCTCGAGATATATCAAGATATTTAAAAGTTCCGAAGCCGCACCAACATAATAGAGATACAGAAACACCGTGGCCCCCTTCTTTGAGATAACTCTGCACTATTGCGAGCTGCAAATGCCACTTCCAGCTTAGCTGTGCAGAAGAAGGACAACAAGAAGAAGAAATATCTCGAAATATGTCCGTCAGGCCCCTTCCCTTGAGATAAATCTGCAAATATCTCGGAAACGAAGCGAGCTATGGCAAAATGTTAAGAGACCTTTTTTGTAGAGAATTAAGTTTCCTACTTTTTATGTTCTATGATATTTTTTGATCAGATGCGTAGTTCTCGAGATATATCAAGATATTTAAAAGTTCCGAAGCCGCACCAACATAATAGAGATACAGAAACACCGTGGCCCCTTTCTTTGAGATAACTCTGCACTATTGCGAGCTGCAAATGCCACTTCCAGCTTAGCTGTGCAGAGGAAGAACAACAAGAAGAAGAAGTATCTCGAAATATGTCCGTCAGGCCCGTTCCTTTGAGCTGAATCTGCACATATCTCGGAAACGAAGCGAGCTATGGCAAAATGTTAAGAGACGTTTTTTGTACAGAATTATGTTTCCTACAATTTATGTTCTATGATATTTTTTGATCAGAAGCGTAGTTTTCGAGATATATCGAGATATTTAAAAGTTCCGAAGCCGCACCAACATAATAGAGATACAGAAACACCGTGGCCCCTTTCTTTGAGATAACTCTGCACTAGTGCGAGCCGCAAATGCCACTTCCAGCTTAGCTGTGCAGAAGAAGAACAACAAGAAGAAGAAATATCTCGAAATATGTCCGTTAGGCCGCTTCCCTTGAGATAAATGTGCAAATATCTCGGAAACGAAGCGAGCTATGGCAAAATGTTGAGGGACCTTTTTTGTAGAGAATTAAGTTTCCTACTATTTATGTTCTATGATATTTTTTGATCAGATGCGTAGTTCTCGAGATATATCAAGATATTTAAAAGTTCCGAAGCCGCACCAACATAATAGAGATACAGAAACACCGTGGCCCCTTTCTTTGAGATTACTCTGCACTATTGCGAGCTGCAAATGCCACTTCCAGCTTAGCTGTGCAGAGGAAGAACAAGAAGAAGAAGAAATATCTCGAAATATGTCCGTCAGGCCCCTTCCCTTGAGATAAATCTGCAATTATCTCGGAAACGAAGCGAGCTATGGCAAAATGTTAAGAGACCTTTTTTGTAGAGAATTAAGTTTCCTACTTTTTATGTTCTATGATATTTTTTGATCAGATGCGTAGTTCTCGAGATATATCAAGATATTTAAAAGTTCCGAAGCCGCACCAACATAATAGAGATACAGAAACACCGTGGCCCCTTTCTTTGAGATAACTCTGCACTAGTGCGAGCCACAAATGCCACTTCCAGCTTAGCTGTGCAGAAGAAGAACAACAAGAAGAAGAAATATCTCGAAATATGTCCGTTAGGCCGCTTCCCTTCAGATAAATGTGCAAATATCTCGGAAACGAAGCGAGCTATGGCAAAATGTTGAGGGACCTTTTTTGTAGAGAATTAAGTTTCCTACTATTTATGTTCTATGATATTTTTTGATCAGATGCGTAGTTCTCGAGATATATCAAGATATTTAAAAGTTCCGAAGCCGCACCAACATAATAGAGATACAGAAACACCGTGGCCCCTTTCTTTGAGACAACTCTGCACTAGTGCGAGCCGCAAATGCCACTTCCAGCTTAGCTGTGCAGAAGAAGAACAACAAGAAGAAGAAATATCTCGAAATATGTCCGTCAGGCCCCATCCCTTGAGATAAATCTGCAAATATCTCGGAAACGAAGCGAGCTATGGCAAAATGTTAAGAGACCTTTTTTGTAGAGAATTAAGTTTCCTACTTTTTATGTTCTATGATATTTTTTGATCAGATGCGTAGTTCTCGAGATATATCAAGATATTTAAAAGTTCCGAAGCCGCACCAACATAATAGAGATACAGAAACACCGTGGCCCCTTTCTTTGAGATAACTCTGCAGTAGTGCGAGCCGCAAATGCCACTTCCAGCTTAGCTGTGCAGAAGAAGAACAACAAGAAGAAGAAATATCTCGAAATATGTCCGTTAGGCCGCTTCCCTTGAGATAAATGTGCAAATATCTCGGAAACGAAGCGAGCTATGGCAAAATGTTGAGGGACCTTTTTTGTAGAGAATTAAGTTTCCTACTATTTATGTTCTATGATATTTTTTGATCAGATGCGTAGTTCTCGAGATATATCAAGATATTTAAAAGTTCCGAAGCCGCACCAACATAATAGAGATACAGAAACACCGTGGCCCCTTTCTTTGAGATTACTCTGCACTATTGCGAGCTGCAAATGCCACTTCCAGCTTAGCTGTGCAGAGGAAGAACAACAAGAAGAAGAAATATCTCGAAATATGTCCGTCAGGCCCCTTCCCTTGAGATAAATCTGCAAATATCTCGGAAACGAAGCGAGCTATGGCAAAATGTTAAGAGACCTTTTTTGTAGAGAATTAAGTTTCCTACTTTTTATGTTCTATGATATTTTTTGATCAGATGCGTAGTTCTCGAGATATATCAAGATATTTAAAAGTTCCGAAGCCGCACCAACATAATAGAGATACAGAAACACCGTGGCCCCTTTCTTTGAGATAACTCTGCACTAGTGCGAGCCACAAATGCCACTTCCAGCTTAGCTGTGCAGAAGAAGAACAACAAGAAGAAGAAATATCTCGAAATATGTCCGTTAGGCCGCTTCCCTTCAGATAAATGTGCAAATATCTCGGAAACGAAGCGAGCTATGGCAAAATGTTGAGGGACCTTTTTTGTAGAGAATTAAGTTTCCTACTATTTATGTTCTATGATATTTTTTGATCAGATGCGTAGTTCTCGAGATATATCAAGATATTTAAAAGTTCCGAAGCCGCACCAACATAATAGAGATACAGAAACACCGTGGCCCCTTTCTTTGAGACAACTCTGCACTAGTGCGAGCCGCAAATGCCACTTCCAGCTTAGCTGTGCAGAAGAAGAACAACAAGAAGAAGAAATATCTCGAAATATGTCCGTCAGGCCCCATCCCTTGAGATAAATCTGCAAATATCTCGGAAACGAAGCGAGCTATGGCAAAATGTTAAGAGACCTTTTTTGTAGAGAATTAAGTTTCCTACTTTTTATGTTCTATGATATTTTTTGATCAGATGCGTAGTTCTCGAGATATATCAAGATATTTAAAAGTTCCGAAGCCGCACCAACATAATAGAGATACAGAAACACCGTGGCCCCTTTCTTTGAGATTACTCTGCACTATTGCGAGCTGCAAATGCCACTTCCAGCTTAGCTGTGCAGAGGAAGAACAACAAGAAGAAGAAATATCTCGAAATATGTCCGTCAGGCCCCTTCCCTTGAGATAAATCTGCAAATATCTCGGAAACGAAGCGAGCTATGGCAAAATGTTAAGAGACCTTTTTTGTAGAGAATTAAGTTTCCTACTTTTTATGTTCTATGATATTTTTTGATCAGATGCGTAGTTCTCGAGATATATCAAGATATTTAAAAGTTCCGAAGCCGCACCAACATAATAGAGATACAGAAACACCGTGGCCCCTTTCTTGGAGATAACTCTGCACTATTGCGAGCTGCAAATGCCACTTCCAGCTTAGCTGTGCAGAGGAAGAACAACAAGAAGAAGAAGTATCTCGAAATATGTCCGTCAGGCCCGTTCCTTTGAGCTGAATCTGCACATATCTCGGAAACGAAGCGAGCTATGGCAAAATGTTAAGAGACGTTTTTTGTACAGAATTATGTTTCCTACAATTTATGTGCTATGACATTTTTGATCAGAAGCGTAGTTTTCGAGATATATCGAGATATTTAAAAGTTCCGAAGCCGCACCAACATAATAGAGATACAGAAACACCGTGGCCCCTTTCTTTGAGATAACTCTGCACTAGTGCGAGCCGCAAATGCCACTTCCAGCTTAGCTGTGCAGAGGAAGAACAACAAGAAGAAGAAGTATCTCGAAATATGTCCGTCAGGCCCGTTCCTTTGAGCTGAATCTGCACATATCTCGGAAACGAAGCGAGCTATGGCAAAATGTTAAGAGACGTTTTTTGTAGAGAATTAAGCTTCCTACTTTTTATGTTCTATGCTATTTTTTGATCAGAAGCGTAGTTTTCGAGATATATCAAGATATTTAAAAGTTCCGAAGCCGCCCCAACATAATAGAGATACAGAAACACCGTGGCCCCTTTCTTTGAGATAACTCTGCACTATTGCGAGCTGCAAATGCCACTTCCAGCTTAGCTGTGCAGAGGAACAACAACAAGAAGAAGAAGTATCTCGAAATATGTCCGTCAGGCCCGTTCCTTTGAGCTGAATCTGCACATATCTCGGAAACGAAGCGAGCTATGGCAAAATGTTAAGAGACGTTTTTTGTACAGAATTATGTTTCCTACAATTTATGTTCTATGATATTTTTTGATCAGAAGCGTAGTTTTCGAGATATATCGAGATATTTAAAAGTTCCGAAGCCGCACCAACATAATAGAGATACAGAAACACCGTGGCCCCTTTCTTTGAGATAACTCTGCACTAGTGCGAGCCGCAAATGCCACTTCCAGCTTAGCTGTGCAGAAGAAGAACAACAAGAAGAAGAAATATCTCGAAATATGTCCGTCAGGCCCCTTCCCTTGAGATAAATCTGCAAATATCTCGGAAACAAAGCGAGCTATGGCAAAATGTTAAGAGACGTTTTTTGTAGAGAATTATGTTTCCTACAATTTATGTGCTATGACATTTTTTGATCAGAAGCGTAGTTTTCGAGATATATCGAGATATTTAAAAGTTCCGAAGCCGCACCAACATAATAGAGATACAGAAACACCGTGGCCCCTTTCTTTGAGATAACTCTGCACTAGTGCGAGCCGCAAATGCCACTTCCAGCTTAGCTGTGCAGAAGAAGAACAACAAGAAGAAGAAATATCTCGAAATATGTCCGTTAGGCCGCTTCCCTTGAGATAAATGTGCAAATATCTCGGAAACGAAGCGAGCTATGGCAAAATGTTGAGGGACCTTTTTCGTAGAGAATTAAGTTTCCTACTATTTATGTTCTATGATATTTTTTGATCAGATGCGTAGTTCTCGAGATATATCAAGATATTTAAAAGTTCCGAAGCCGCACCAACATAATAGAGATACAGAAACACCGTGGCCCCTTTCTTTGAGATAACTCTGCACTAGTGCGAGCCGCAAATGCCACTTCCAACTTAGCTGTGCAGAAGAAGAACAACAAGAAGAAGAAATATCTCGAAATATGTCCGTCAGGCCCCTTCCCTTGAGATAAATCTGCAAATATCTCGGAAACGAAGCGAGCTATGGCAAAATGTTAAGAGACCTTTTTTGTAGACAATTAAGTTTCCTACTTTTTATGTTCTATGATATTTTTTGATCAGATGCGTAGTTCTCGAGATATATCAAGATATTTAAAAGTTCCGAAGCCGCACCAACATAATAGAGATACAGAAACACCGTGGCCCCTTTCTTCGAGATAACTCTGCACTAGTGCGAGCCGCAAATGCCACTTCCAGCTTAGCTGTGCAGAAGAAGAACAACAAGAAGAAGAAATATCTCGAAATATGTCCGTCAGGCCCCTTCCCTTGAGATAAATCTGCAAATATCTCGGAAACGAAGCGAGCTATGGCAAAATGTTAAGGGACCTTTTTTGTAGAGAATTAAGTTTCCTACTTTTTATGTTCTATGATATTTTTTGATCAGATGCGTAGTTCTCGAGATATATCAAGATATTTAAAAGTTCCGAAGCCGCACCAACATAATAGAGATACAGAAACACCGTGACCCCTTTCTTTGAGATTACTCTGCACTATTGCGAGCTGCAAATGCCACTTCCAGCTTAGCTGTGCAGAAGAAGAACAACAAGAAGAAGAAATATCTCGAAATATGTCCGTTAGGCCGCTTCCCTTGAGATAAATGTGCAAATATCTCGGAAACGAAGCGAGCTATGGCAAAATGTTGAGGGACCTTTTTTGTAGAGAATTAAGTTTCCTACTATTTATGTTCTATGATATTTTTTGATCAGATGCGTAGTTCTCGAGATATATCAAGATATTTAAAAGTTCCGAAGCCGCACCAACATAATAGAGATACAGAAACACCGTGGCCCCTTTCTTTGAGATTACTCTGCACTATTGCGAGCTGCAAATGCCACTTCCAGCTTAGCTGTGCAGAAGAAGAACAACAAGAAGAAGAAATATCTCGAAATATGTCCGTTAGGCCGCTTCCCTTGAGATAAATGTGCAAATATCTCGGAAACGAAGCGAGCTATGGCAAAATCTTAAGAGAACTTTTTTGTAGAGAATTAAGTTTCCTACTTTTTATGTTCTATGATATTTTTTGATCAGATGCGTAGTTCTCGAGATATATCAAGATATTTAAAAGTTCCGAAGCCGCACCAACATAATAGAGATACAGAAACACCGTGGCCCCTTTCTTCGAGATAACTCTGCACTAGTGCGAGCCGCAAATGCCACTTCCAGCTTAGCTGTGCAGAAGAAGAACAACAAGAAGAAGAAATATCTCGAAATATGTCCGTCAGGCCCCTTCCCTTGAGATAAATCTGCAAATATCTCGGAAACGAAGCGAGCTATGGCAAAATGTTAAGGGACCTTTTTTGTAGAGAATTACGTTTGCTACGTTTTATGTTCTATGATATTTTTTGATCAGATGCGTAGTTCTCGAGATATATCAAGATATTTAAAAGTTCCGAAGCCGCACCAACATAATAGAGATACAGAAACACCGTGGCCCCTTTCTTTGAGATAACTCTGCACTATTCCGAGCTGCAAATGCCACTTCCAGCTTAGCTGTGCAGAAGAAGAACAACAAGAAGAAGAAATATCTCGAAATATGTCCGTCAGGCCCGTTCCTTTGAGCTGAATCTGCAAATATCTCGGAAACGAAGCGAGCTATGGCAAAATGTTAAGAGACGTTTTTTGTAGAGAGTTATGTTTCCTACAATTTATGTTCTATGATATTTTTTGATCAGATGCGTAGTTCTCGAGATATATCAAGATATTTAAAAGTTCCGAAGCCGCACCAACATAATAGAGATACAGAAACACCGTGGCCCCTTTCTTTGAGATAACTCTGCACTAGTGCGAGCCGCAAATGCCACTTCCAGCTTAGCTGTGCAGAAGAAGAACAACAAGAAGAAGAAATATCTCGAAATATGTCCGTCAGGCCCCTTCCCTTGAGATAAATCTGCAAATATCACGGAAACGAAGCGAACTATGGCAAAATGTTAAGATACCTTTTTTGTAGAGAATTAAGTTTCCTACTTTTTATGTTCTATGATATTTTTTGATCAGATGCGTAGTTCTCGAGATATATCAAGATATTTAAAAGTTCCGAAGCCGCACCAACATAATAGAGATACAGAAACACCGTGGCCCCTTTCTTTGAGATTACTCTGCACTATTGCGAGCTGCAAATGCCACTTCCAGCTTAGCTGTGCAGAAGAAGAACAACAAGAAGAAGAAATATCTCGAAATATGTCCGTTAGGCCGCTTCCCTTGAGATAAATGTGCAAATATCTCGGAAACGAAGCGAGCTATGGCAAAATCTTAAGAGAACTTTTTTGTAGAGAATTAAGTTTCCTACTTTTTATGTTCTATGATATTTTTTGATCAGATGCGTAGTTCTCGAGATATATCAAGATATTTAAAAGTTCCGAAGCCGCACCAACATAATAGAGATACAGAAACACCGTGGCCCCTTTCTTTGAGATAACTCTGCACTATTGCGAGCCGCAAATGCCACTTCCAGCTTAGCTGTGCAGAAGAAGAACAACAAGAAGAAGAAATATCTCGAAATATGTCCGTCAGGCCCCTTCCCTTGAGATAAATCTGCAAATATCTCGGAAACGAAGCGAGCTATGGCAAAATGTTAAGGGACCTTTTTTGTAGAGAATTAAGTTTCCTACTTTTTATGTTCTATGATATTTTTTGATCAGATGCGTAGTTCTCGAGATATATCAAGATATTTAAAAGTTCCGAAGCCGCACCAACATAATAGAGATACAGAAACACCGTGGCCCCTTTCTTTGAGATAACTCTGCACTATTGCGAGCTGCAAATGCCACTTCCAGCTTAGCTGTGCAGAAGAAGAACAACAAGAAGAAGAAATATCTCGAAATATGTCCGTCAGGCCCGTTCCTTTGAGCTGAATCTGCAAATATCTCGGAAACGAAGCGAGCTATGGCAAAATGTTAAGAGACGTTTTTTGTAGAGAATTATGTTTCCTACAATTTATGTTCTATGATATTTTTTGATCAGATGCGTAGTTCTCGAGATATATCAAGATATTTAAAAGTTCCGAAGCCGCACCAACATAATAGAGATACAGAAACACCGTGGCCCCTTTCTTTGAGATAACTCTGCACTAGTGCGACCCGCAAATGCCACTTCCAGCTTAGCTGTGCAGAAGAAGAACAACAAGAAGAAGAAATATCTCGAAATATGTCCGTCAGGCCCCTTCCCTTGAGATAAATCTGCAAATATCACGGAAACGAAGCGAACTATGGCAAAATGTTAAGATACCTTTTTTGTAGAGAATTAAGTTTCCTACTTTTTATGTTCTATGATATTTTTTGATCAGATGCGTAGTTCTCGAGATATATCAAGATATTTAAAAGTTCCGAAGCCGCACCAACATAATAGAGATACAGAAACACCGTGGCCCCTTTCTTTGAGATTACTCTGCACTATTGCGAGCTGCAAATGCCACTTCCAGCTTAGCTGTGCAGAAGAAGAACAACAAGAAGAAGAAATATCTCGAAATATGTCCGTTAGGCCGCTTCCCTTGAGATAAATGTGCAAATATCTCGGAAACGAAGCGAGCTATGGCAAAATCTTAAGAGAACTTTTTTGTAGAGAATTAAGTTTCCTACTTTTTATGTTCTATGATATTTTTTGATCAGATGCGTAGTTCTCGAGATATATCAAGATATTTAAAAGTTCCGAAGCCGCACCAACATAATAGAGATACAGAAACACCGTGGCCCCTTTCTTTGAGATAACTCTGCACTATTGCGAGCCGCAAATGCCACTTCCAGCTTAGCTGTGCAGAAGAAGAACAACAAGAAGAAGAAATATCTCGAAATATGTCCGTCAGGCCCCTTCCCTTGAGATAAATCTGCAAATATCTCGGAAACGAAGCGAGCTATGGCAAAATGTTAACGGACCTTTTTTGTAGAGAATTAAGTTTCCTACTTTTTATGTTCTATGATATTTTTTGATCAGATGCGTAGTTCTCGAGATATATCAAGATATTTAAAAGTTCCGAAGCCGCACCAACATAATAGAGATACAGAAACACCGTGGCCCCTTTCTTTGAGATAACTCTGCACTATTGCGAGCTGCAAATGCCACTTCCAGCTTAGCTGTGCAGAAGAAGAACAACAAGAAGAAGAAATATCTCGAAATATGTCCGTCAGGCCCGTTCCTTTGAGCTGAATCTGCAAATATCTCGGAAACGAAGCGAGCTATGGCAAAATGTTAAGAGACGTTTTTTGTAGAGAATTATGTTTCCTACAATTTATGTTCTATGATATTTTTTGATCAGATGCGTAGTTCTCGAGATATATCAAGATATTTAAAAGTTCCGAAGCCGCACCAACATAATAGAGATACAGAAACACCGTGGCCCCTTTCTTTGAGATAACTCTGCACTAGTGCGACCCGCAAATGCCACTTCCAGCTTAGCTGTGCAGAAGAAGAACAACAAGAAGAAGAAATATCTCGAAATATGTCCGTCAGGCCCCTTCCCTTGAGATAAATCTGCAAATATCACGGAAACGAAGCGAACTATGGCAAAATGTTAAGATACCTTTTTTGTAGAGAATTAAGTTTCCTACTTTTTATGTTCTATGATATTTTTTGATCAGATGCGTAGTTCTCGAGATATATCAAGATATTTAAAAGTTCCGAAGCCGCACCAACATAATAGAGATACAGAAACACCGTGGCCCCTTTCTTTGAGATTACTCTGCACTATTGCGAGCTGCAAATGCCACTTCCAGCTTAGCTGTGCAGAAGAAGAACAACAAGAAGAAGAAATATCTCGAAATATGTCCGTTAGGCCGCTTCCCTTGAGATAAATGTGCAAATATCTCGGAAACGAAGCGAGCTATGGCAAAATCTTAAGAGAACTTTTTTGTAGAGAATTAAGTTTCCTACTTTTTATGTTCTATGATATTTTTTGATCAGATGCGTAGTTCTCGAGATATATCAAGATATTTAAAAGTTCCGAAGCCGCACCAACATAATAGAGATACAGAAACACCGTGGCCCCTTTCTTTGAGATAACTCTGCACTATTGCGAGCCGCAAATGCCACTTCCAGCTTAGCTGTGCAGAAGAAGAACAACAAGAAGAAGAAATATCTCGAAATATGTCCGTCAGGCCCCTTCCCTTGAGATAAATCTGCAAATATCTCGGAAACGAAGCGAGCTATGGCAAAATGTTAAGGGACCTTTTT
Source organism: Osmia lignaria lignaria (assembly GCF_051020975.1). Lineage (NCBI taxonomy): Eukaryota > Metazoa > Arthropoda > Insecta > Hymenoptera > Megachilidae > Osmia > Osmia lignaria. Next base: position 8,096,570 of record NW_027478165.1, read on the forward strand.
TGTAGAGAATTAAGTTTCCTACTTTTTATGTTCTATGATATTTTTTGATCAGATGCGTAGTTCTCGAGATATATCAAGATATTTAAAAGTTCCGAAGCCGCACCAACATAATAGAGATACAGAAACACCGTGGCCCCTTTCTTTGAGATAACTCTGCACTATTGCGAGCTGCAAATGCCACTTCCAGCTTAGCTGTGCAGAAGAAGAACAACAAGAAGAAGAAATATCTCGAAATATGTCCGTCAGGCCCGTTCCTTTGAGCTGAATCTGCAAATATCTCGGAAACGAAGCGAGCTATGGCAAAATGTTAAGAGACGTTTTTTGTAGAGAATTATGTTTCCTACAATTTATGTTCTATGATATTTTTTGATCAGATGCGTAGTTCTCGAGATATATCAAGATATTTAAAAGTTCCGAAGCCGCACCAACATAATAGAGATACAGAAACACCGTGGCCCCTTTCTTTGAGATAACTCTGCACTATTGCGAGCCGCAAATGCCACTTCCAGCTTAGCTGTGCAGAAGAAGAACAACAAGAAGAAGAAATATCTCGAAATATGTCCGTCAGGCCCCTTCCCTTGAGATAAATCTGCAAATATCTCGGAAACGAAGCGAGCTATGGCAAAATGTTAAGAGACCTTTTTTGTAGAGAATTAAGTTTCCTACTTTTTATGTTCTATGATATTTTTTGATCAGAAGCGTAGTTTTCGAGATATATCGAGATATTTAAAAGTTCCGAAGCCGCACCAACATAATAGAGATACAGAAACACCGTGGGCCCTTTCTTTGAGATAACTCTGCACTAGTGCGAGCCGCAAATGCCACTTCCAGCTTAGCTGTGCAGAAGAAGAACAACAAGAAGAAGAAATATCTCGAAATATGTCCGTCAGGCCCCTTCCCTTGAGATAAATCTGCAAATATCTCGGAAACGAAGCGAGCTATGGCAAAATGTTAAGAGACCTTTTTTGTAGAGAATTAAGTTTCCTACTTTTTATGTTCTATGATATTTTTTGATCAGATGCGTAGTTTTCGAGATATATCGAGATATTTAAAAGTTCCGAAGCCGCACCAACATAATAGAGATACAGAAACACCGTGGCCCCTTTCTTTGAGATAACTCTGCACTAGTGCGAGCCGCAAATGCCACTTCCAGCTTAGCTGTGCAGAAGAAGAACAACAAGAAGAAGAAATATCTCGAAATATGTCCGTCAGGCCCCTTCCCTTGAGATATATCTGCAAATATCTCGGAAACAAAGCGAGCTATGGCAAAATGTTAAGAGACGTTTTTTGTAGAGAATTATGTTTCCTACAATTTATGTGCTATGACATTTTTTGATCAGAAGCGTAGTTTTCGAGATATATCGAGATATTTAAAAGTTCCGAAGCCGCACCAACATAATAGAGATACAGAAACACCGTGGCCCCTTTCTTTGAGATAACTCTGCACTAGTGCGAGCCGCAAATGCCACTTCCAGCTTAGCTGTGCAGAAGAAGAACAACAAGAAGAAGAAATATCTCGAAATATGTCCGTTAGGCCGCTTCCCTTGAGATAAATGTGCAAATATCTCGGAAACGAAGCGAGCTATGGCAAAATGTTGAGGGACCTTTTTCGTAGAGAATTAAGTTTCCTACTATTTATGTTCTATGATATTTTTTGATCAGATGCGTAGTTCTCGAGATATATCAAGATATTTAAAAGTTCCGAAGCCGCACCAACATAATAGAGATACAGAAACACCGTGGCCCCTTTCTTTGAGATAACTCTGCACTAGTGCGAGCCGCAAATGCCACTTCCAACTTAGCTGTGCAGAAGAAGAACAACAAGAAGAAGAAATATCTCGAAATATGTCCGTCAGGCCCCTTCCCTTGAGATAAATCTGCAAATATCTCGGAAACGAAGCGAGCTATGGCAAAATGTTAAGAGACCTTTTTTGTAGACAATTAAGTTTCCTACTTTTTATGTTCTATGATATTTTTTGATCAGATGCGTAGTTCTCGAGATATATCAAGATATTTAAAAGTTCCGAAGCCGCACCAACATAATAGAGATACAGAAACACCGTGGCCCCTTTCTTCGAGATAACTCTGCACTAGTGCGAGCCGCAAATGCCACTTCCAGCTTAGCTGTGCAGAAGAAGAACAACAAGAAGAAGAAATATCTCGAAATATGTCCGTCAGGCCCCTTCCCTTGAGATAAATCTGCAAATATCTCGGAAACGAAGCGAGCTATGGCAAAATGTTAAGGGACCTTTTTTGTAGAGAATTAAGTTTCCTACTTTTTATGTTCTATGATATTTTTTGATCAGATGCGTAGTTCTCGAGATATATCAAGATATTTAAAAGTTCCGAAGCCGCACCAACATAATAGAGATACAGAAACACCGTGACCCCTTTCTTTGAGATTACTCTGCACTATTGCGAGCTGCAAATGCCACTTCCAGCTTAGCTGTGCAGAAGAAGAACAACAAGAAGAAGAAATATCTCGAAATATGTCCGTTAGGCCGCTTCCCTTGAGATAAATGTGCAAATATCTCGGAAACGAAGCGAGCTATGGCAAAATGTTGAGGGACCTTTTTTGTAGAGAATTAAGTTTCCTACTTTTTATGTTCTATGATATTTTTTGATCAGATGCGTAGTTCTCGAGATATATCAAGATATTTAAAAGTTCCGAAGCCGCACCAACATAATAGAGATACAGAAACACCGTGGCCCCTTTCTTTGAGATTACTCTGCACTATTGCGAGCTGCAAATGCCACTTCCAGCTTAGCTGTGCAGAAGAAGAACAACAAGAAGAAGAAATATCTCGAAATATGTCCGTCAGGCCCGTTCCTTTGAGCTGAATCTGCAAATATCTCGGAAACGAAGCGAGCTATGGCAAAATGTGTAGAGACGTTTTTTGTAGAGAATTATGTTTCCTACAATTTATGTTCTATGATATTTTTTGATCAGATGCGTAGTTCTCGAGATATATCAAGATATTTAAAAGTTCCGAAGCCGCACCAACATAATAGAGATACAGAAACACCGTGGCCCCTTTCTTTGAGATAACTCTGCACTAGTGCGACCCGCAAATGCCACTTCCAGCTTAGCTGTGCAGAAGAAGAACAACAAGAAGAAGAAATATCTCGAAATATGTCCGTCAGGCCCCTTCCCTTGAGATAAATCTGCAAATATCTCGGAAACGAAGCGAGCTATGGCAAAATGTTAAGAGACCTTTTTTGTAGAGAATTAAGTTTCCTACTTTTTATGTTCTATGATATTTTTTGATCAGATGCGTAGTTCTCGAGATATATCAAGATATTTAAAAGTTCCGAAGCCGCACCAACATAATAGAGATACAGAAACACCGTGGCCCCTTTCTTCGAGATAACTCTGCACTAGTGCGAGCCGCAAATGCCACTTCCAGCTTAGCTGTGCAGAAGAAGAACAACAAGAAGAAGAAATATCTCGAAATATGTCCGTCAGGCCCCTTCCCTTGAGATAAATCTGCAAATATCTCGGAAACGAAGCGAGCTATGGCAAAATGTTAAGAGACCTTTTTTGTAGAGAATTAAGTTTCCTACTTTTTATGTTCTATGATATTTTTTGATCAGATGCGTAGTTCTCGAGATATATCAAGATATTTAAAAGTTCCGAAGCCGCACCAACATAATAGAGATACAGAAACACCGTGGCCCCTTTCTTTGAGATAACTCTGCACTATTGCGAGCTGCAAATGCCACTTCCAGCTTAGCTGTGCAGAGGAAGAACAACAAGAAGAAGAAGTATCTCGAAATATGTCCGTCAGGCCCGTTCCTTTGAGCTGAACCTGCACATATCTCGGAAACGAAGCGAGCTATGGCAAAATGTTAAGAGACGTTTTTTGTAGAGAATTAAGCTTCCTACTTTTTATGTTCTATGCTATTTTTTGATCAGAAGCGTAGTTTTCGAGATATATCAAGATATTTAAAAGTTCCGAAGCCGCCCCAACATAATAGAGATACAGAAACACCGTGGCCCCTTTCTTTGAGATAACTCTGCACTATTGCGAGCTGCAAATGCCACTTCCAGCTTAGCTGTGCAGAGGAACAACAACAAGAAGAAGAAGTATCTCGAAATATGTCCGTCAGGCCCGTTCCTTTGAGCTGAATCTGCACATATCTCGGAAACGAAGCGAGCTATGGCAAAATGTTAAGAGACGTTTTTTGTACAGAATTATGTTTCCTACAATTTATGTTCTATGATATTTTTTGATCAGAAGCGTAGTTTTCGAGATATATCGAGATATTTAAAAGTTCCGAAGCCGCACCAACATAATAGAGATACAGAAACACCGTGGCCCCTTTCTTTGAGATAACTCTGCACTAGTGCGAGCCGCAAATGCCACTTCCAGCTTAGCTGTGCAGAAGAAGAACAACAAGAAGAAGAAATATCTCGAAATATGTCCGTCAGGCCCCTTCCCTTGAGATATATCTGCAAATATCTCGGAAACAAAGCGAGCTATGGCAAAATGTTAAGAGACGTTTTTTGTAGAGAATTATGTTTCCTACAATTTATGTGCTATGACATTTTTTGATCAGAAGCGTAGTTTTCGAGATATATCGAGATATTTAAAAGTTCCGAAGCCGCACCAACATAATAGAGATACAGAAACACCGTGGCCCCTTTCTTTGAGATAACTCTGCACTAGTGCGAGCCGCAAATGCCACTTCCAGCTTAGCTGTGCAGAAGAAGAACAACAAGAAGAAGAAATATCTCGAAATATGTCCGTTAGGCCGCTTCCCTTGAGATAAATGTGCAAATATCTCGGAAACGAAGCGAGCTATGGCAAAATGTTGAGGGACCTTTTTCGTAGAGAATTAAGTTTCCTACTATTTATGTTCTATGATATTTTTTGATCAGATGCGTAGTTCTCGAGATATATCAAGATATTTAAAAGTTCCGAAGCCGCACCAACATAATAGAGATACAGAAACACCGTGGCCCCTTTCTTTGAGATAACTCTGCACTAGTGCGAGCCGCAAATGCCACTTCCAACTTAGCTGTGCAGAAGAAGAACAACAAGAAGAAGAAATATCTCGAAATATGTCCGTCAGGCCCCTTCCCTTGAGATAAATCTGCAAATATCTCGGAAACGAAGCGAGCTATGGCAAAATGTTAAGAGACCTTTTTTGTAGACAATTAAGTTTCCTACTTTTTATGTTCTATGATATTTTTTGATCAGATGCGTAGTTCTCGAGATATATCAAGATATTTAAAAGTTCCGAAGCCGCACCAACATAATAGAGATACAGAAACACCGTGGCCCCTTTCTTCGAGATAACTCTGCACTAGTGCGAGCCGCAAATGCCACTTCCAGCTTAGCTGTGCAGAAGAAGAACAACAAGAAGAAGAAATATCTCGAAATATGTCCGTCAGGCCCCTTCCCTTGAGATAAATCTGCAAATATCTCGGAAACGAAGCGAGCTATGGCAAAATGTTAAGGGACCTTTTTTGTAGAGAATTAAGTTTCCTACTTTTTATGTTCTATGATATTTTTTGATCAGATGCGTAGTTCTCGAGATATATCAAGATATTTAAAAGTTCCGAAGCCGCACCAACATAATAGAGATACAGAAACACCGTGACCCCTTTCTTTGAGATTACTCTGCACTATTGCGAGCTGCAAATGCCACTTCCAGCTTAGCTGTGCAGAAGAAGAACAACAAGAAGAAGAAATATCTCGAAATATGTCCGTTAGGCCGCTTCCCTTGAGATAAATGTGCAAATATCTCGGAAACGAAGCGAGCTATGGCAAAATGTTGAGGGACCTTTTTTGTAGAGAATTAAGTTTCCTACTATTTATGTTCTATGATATTTTTTGATCAGATGCGTAGTTCTCGAGATATATCAAGATATTTAAAAGTTCCGAAGCCGCACCAACATAATAGAGATACAGAAACACCGTGGCCCCTTTCTTTGAGATTACTCTGCACTATTGCGAGCTGCAAATGCCACTTCCAGCTTAGCTGTGCAGAAGAAGAACAACAAGAAGAAGAAATATCTCGAAATATGTCCGTTAGGCCGCTTCCCTTGAGATAAATGTGCAAATATCTCGGAAACGAAGCGAGCTATGGCAAAATCTTAAGAGAACTTTTTTGTAGAGAATTAAGTTTCCTACTTTTTATGTTCTATGATATTTTTTGATCAGATGCGTAGTTCTCGAGATATATCAAGATATTTAAAAGTTCCGAAGCCGCACCAACATAATAGAGATACAGAAACACCGTGGCCCCTTTCTTCGAGATAACTCTGCACTAGTGCGAGCCGCAAATGCCACTTCCAGCTTAGCTGTGCAGAAGAAGAACAACAAGAAGAAGAAATATCTCGAAATATGTCCGTCAGGCCCCTTCCCTTGAGATAAATCTGCAAATATCTCGGAAACGAAGCGAGCTATGGCAAAATGTTAAGGGACCTTTTTTGTAGAGAATTAAGTTTCCTACGTTTTATGTTCTATGATATTTTTTGATCAGATGCGTAGTTCTCGAGATATATCAAGATATTTAAAAGTTCCGAAGCCGCACCAACATAATAGAGATACAGAAACACCGTGGCCCCTTTCTTTGAGATAACTCTGCACTATTGCGAGCTGCAAATGCCACTTCCAGCTTAGCTGTGCAGAAGAAGAACAACAAGAAGAAGAAATATCTCGAAATATGTCCGTCAGGCCCGTTCCTTTGAGCTGAATCTGCAAATATCTCGGAAACGAAGCGAGCTATGGCAAAATGTTAAGAGACGTTTTTTGTAGAGAATTATGTTTCCTACAATTTATGTTCTATGATATTTTTTGATCAGATGCGTAGTTCTCGAGATATATCAAGATATTTAAAAGTTCCGAAGCCGCACCAACATAATAGAGATACAGAAACACCGTGGCCCCTTTCTTTGAGATAACTCTGCACTAGTGCGAGCCGCAAATGCCACTTCCAGCTTAGCTGTGCAGAAGAAGAACAACAAGAAGAAGAAATATCTCGAAATATGTCCGTCAGGCCCCTTCCCTTGAGATAAATCTGCAAATATCACGGAAACGAAGCGAACTATGGCAAAATGTTAAGATACCTTTTTTGTAGAGAATTAAGTTTCCTACTTTTTATGTTCTATGATATTTTTTGATCAGATGCGTAGTTCTCGAGATATATCAAGATATTTAAAAGTTCCGAAGCCGCACCAACATAATAGAGATACAGAAACACCGTGGCCCCTTTCTTTGAGATTACTCTGCACTATTGCGAGCTGCAAATGCCACTTCCAGCTTAGCTGTGCAGAAGAAGAACAACAAGAAGAAGAAATATCTCGAAATATGTCCGTTAGGCCGCTTCCCTTGAGATAAATGTGCAAATATCTCGGAAACGAAGCGAGCTATGGCAAAATCTTAAGAGAACTTTTTTGTAGAGAATTAAGTTTCCTACTTTTTATGTTCTATGATATTTTTTGATCAGATGCGTAGTTCTCGAGATATATCAAGATATTTAAAAGTTCCGAAGCCGCACCAACATAATAGAGATACAGAAACACCGTGGCCCCTTTCTTTGAGATAACTCTGCACTATTGCGAGCCGCAAATGCCACTTCCAGCTTAGCTGTGCAGAAGAAGAACAACAAGAAGAAGAAATATCTCGAAATATGTCCGTCAGGCCCCTTCCCTTGAGATAAATCTGCAAATATCTCGGAAACGAAGCGAGCTATGGCAAAATGTTAAGGGACCTTTTTTGTAGAGAATTAAGTTTCCTACTTTTTATGTTCTATGATATTTTTTGATCAGAATCGTAGTTTTCGAGATATATCGAGATATTTAAAAGTTCCGAAGCCGCACCAACATAATAGAGATACAGAAACACCGTGGGCCCTTTCTTTGAGATAACTCTGCACTAGTGCGAGCCGCAAATGCCACTTCCAGCTTAGCTGTGCAGAAGAAGAACAACAAGAAGAAGAAATATCTCGAAATATGTCCGTCAGGCCCCTTCCCTTGAGATAAATCTGCAAATATCTCGGAAACGAAGCGAGCTATGGCAAAATGTTAAGAGACCTTTTTTGTAGAGAATTAAGTTTCCTACTTTTTATGTTCTATGATATTTTTTGATCAGATGCGTAGTTCTCGAGATATATCAAGATATTTAAAAGTTCCGAAGCCGCACCAACATAATAGAGATACAGAAACACCGTGGCCCCTTTCTTCGAGATAACTCTGCACTAGTGCGAGCCGCAAATGCCACTTCCAGCTTAGCTGTGCAGAAGAAGAACAACAAGAAGAAGAAATATCTCGAAATATGTCCGTCAGGCCCCTTCCCTTGAGATAAATCTGCAAATATCTCGGAAACGAAGCGAGCTACGGCAAAATGTTAAGAGACCTTTTTTGTAGAGAATTAAGTTTCCTACTTTTTATGTTCTATGATATTTTTTGATCAGATGCGTAGTTCTCGAGATATATCAAGATATTTAAAAGTTCCGAAGCCGCACCAACATAATAGAGATACAGAAACACCGTGGCCCCTTTCTTTGAGATTACTCTGCACTATTGCGAGCTGCTAATGCCACTTCCAGCTTAGCTGTGCAGAAGAAGAACAACAAGAAGAAGAAATATCTCGAAATATGTCCGTCAGGCCCCTTCCCTTGAGATATATCTGCAAATATCTCGGAAACGAAGCGAGCTATGGCAAAATCATAAGAGACCTTTTTTGTAGAGGATTAAGTTTCCTACTTTTTATGTTCTATGATATTTTTTGATCAGATGCGTAGTTCTCGAGATATATCAAGATATTTAAAAGTTCCGAAGCCGCACCAACATAATAGATATACAGAAACAACGTGGCCCCTTTCTTTGAGATAACTCTGCACTATTGCGAGCTGCAAATGCCACTTCCAGCTTAGCTGTGCAGAAGAAGAACAACAAGAAGAAGAAATATCTCGAAATATGTCCGTCAGGCCCGTTCCTTTGAGCTGAATCTGCAAATATCTCGGAAACGAAGCGAGCTATGGCAAAATGTTAAGAGACGTTTTTTGTAGAGAATTATGTTTCCTACAATTTATGTTCTATGATATTTTTTGATCAGATGCGTAGTTCTCGAGATATATCAAGATATTTAAAAGTTCCGAAGCCGCACCAACATAATAGAGATACAGAAACACCGTGGCCCCTTTCTTTGAGATAACTCTGCACTATTGCGAGCCGCAAATGCCACTTCCAGCTTAGCTGTGCAGAAGAAGAACAACAAGAAGAAGAAATATCTCGAAATATGTCCGTCAGGCCCCTTCCCTTGAGATAAATCTGCAAATATCTCGGAAACGAAGCGAGCTATGGCAAAATGTTAAGAGACCTTTTTTGTAGAGAATTAAGTTTCCTACTTTTTATGTTCTATGATATTTTTTGATCAGAATCGTAGTTTTCGAGATATATCGAGATATTTAAAAGTTCCGAAGCCGCACCAACATAATAGAGATACAGAAACACCGTGGGCCCTTTCTTTGAGATAACTCTGCACTAGTGCGAGCCGCAAATGCCACTTCCAGCTTAGCTGTGCAGAAGAAGAACAACAAGAAGAAGAAATATCTCGAAATATGTCCGTCAGGCCCCTTCCCTTGAGATAAATCTGCAAATATCTCGGAAACGAAGCGAGCTATGGCAAAATGTTAAGAGACCTTTTTTGTAGAGAATTAAGTTTCCTACTTTTTATGTTCTATGATATTTTTTGATCAGATGCGTAGTTCTCGAGATATATCAAGATATTTAAAAGTTCCGAAGCCGCACCAACATAATAGAGATACAGAAACACCGTGGCCCCTTTCTTCGAGATAACTCTGCACTAGTGCGAGCCGCAAATGCCACTTCCAGCTTAGCTGTGCAGAAGAAGAACAACAAGAAGAAGAAATATCTCGAAATATGTCCGTCAGGCCCCTTCCCTTGAGATAAATCTGCAAATATCTCGGAAACGAAGCGAGCTACGGCAAAATGTTAAGAGACCTTTTTTGTAGAGAATTAAGTTTCCTACTTTTTATGTTCTATGATATTTTTTGATCAGATGCGTAGTTCTCGAGATATATCAAGATATTTAAAAGTTCCGAAGCCGCACCAACATAATAGAGATACAGAAACACCGTGGCCCCTTTCTTTGAGATTACTCTGCACTATTGCGAGCTGCAAATGCCACTTCCAGCTTAGCTGTGCAGAAGAAGAACAACAAGAAGAAGAAATATCTCGAAATATGTCCGTCAGGCCCGTTCCTTTGAGCTGAATCTGCAAATATCTCGGAAACGAAGCGAGCTATGGCAAAATGTGTAGAGACGTTTTTTGTAGAGAATTATGTTTCCTACAATTTATGTTCTATGATATTTTTTGATCAGATGCGTAGTTCTCGAGATATATCAAGATATTTAAAAGTTCCGAAGCCGCACCAACATAATAGAGATACAGAAACACCGTGGCCCCTTTCTTTGAGATAACTCTGCACTAGTGCGAGCCGCAAATGCCACTTCCAGCTTAGCTGTGCAGAAGAAGAACAACAAGAAGAAGAAATATCTCGAAATATGTCCGTCAGGCCCCTTCCCTTGAGATAAATCTGCAAATATCTCGGAAACGAAGCGAGCTATGGCAAAATGTTAAGAGACCTTTTTTGTAGAGAATTAAGTTTCCTACTTTTTATGTTCTATGATATTTTTTGATCAGAAGCGTAGTTTTCGAGATATATCGAGATATTTAAAAGTTCCGAAGCCGCACCAACATAATAGAGATACAGAAACACCGTGGCCCCTTTCTTTGAGATAACTCTGCACTAGTGCGAGCCGCAAATGCCACTTCCAGCTTAGCTGTGCAGAAGAAGAACAACAAGAAGAAGAAATATCTCGAAATATGTCCGTCAGGCCCCTTCCCTTGAGATAAATCTGCAAATATCTCGGAAACGAAGCGAGCTATGGCAAAATGTTAAGAGACCTTTTTTGTAGAGAATTAGGTTTCCTACTTTTTATGTTCTATGATATTTTTTGATCAGATGCGTAGTTCTCGAGATATATCAAGATACTTAAAAGTTCCGAAGCCGCACCAACATAATAGAGATACAGAAACACCGTGGCCCCTTTCTTCGAGATAACTCTGCACTAGTGCGAGCCGCAAATGCCACTTCCAGCTTAGCTGTGCAGAAGAAGAACAACAAGAAGAAGAAATATCTCGAAATATGTCCGTCAGGCCCCTTCCCTTGAGATAAATCTGCAAATATCTCGGAAACGAAGCGAGCTATGGCAAAATTTTAAGAGACCTTTTTTGTAGAGAATTAAGTTTCCTACTTTTTATGTTCTATGATATTTTTTGATCAGATGCGTAGTTCTCGAGATATATCAAGATATTTAAAAGTTCCGAAGCCGCACCAACATAATAGAGATACAGAAACACCGTGGCCCCTTTCTTCGAGATAACTCTGCACTAGTGCGAGCCGCAAATGCCACTTCCAGCTTAGCTGTGCAGAAGAAGAACAACAAGAAGAAGAAATATCTCGAAATATGTCCGTCAGGCCCCTTCCCTTGAGATAAATCTGCAAATATCTCGGAAACGAAGCGAGCTATGGCAAAATGTTAAGAGACCTTTTTTGTAGAGAATTAAGTTTCCTACTTTTTATGTTCTATGATATTTTTTGATCAGATGCGTAGTTCTCGAGATATATCAAGATATTTAAAAGTTCCGAAGCCGCACCAACATAATAGAGATACAGAAACACCGTGGCCCCTTTCTTCGAGATAACTCTGCACTAGTGCGAGCCGCAAATGCCACTTCCAGCTTAGCTGTGCAGAAGAAGAACAACAAGAAGAAGAAATATCTCGAAATATGTCCGTCAGGCCCCTTCCCTTGAGATAAATCTGCAAATATCTCGGAAACGAAGCGAGCTATGGCAAAATGTTAAGAGACCTTTTTTGTAGAGAATTAAGTTTCCCACTTTTTATGTTCTATGATATTTTTTGATCAGATGCGTAGTTCTCGAGATATATCAAGATATTTAAAAGTTCCGAAGCCGCACCAACATAATAGAGATACAGAAACACCGTGGCCCCTTTCTTCGAGATAACTCTGCACTAGTGCGAGCCGCAAATGCCACTTCCAGCTTAGCTGTGCAGAAGAAGAACAACAAGAAGAAGAAATATCTCGAAATATGTCCGTCAGGCCCCTTCCCTTGAGATAAATCTGCAAATATCTCGGAAACGAAGCGAGCTATGGCAAAATGTTAAGAGACCTTTTTTGTAGAGAATTAAGTTTCCTACTTTTTATGTTCTATGATATTTTTTGATCAGATGCGTAGTTCTCGAGATATATCAAGATATTTAAAAGTTCCGAAGCCGCACCAACATAATAGAGATACAGAAACACCGTGGCCCCTTTCTTCGAGATAACTCTGCACTAGTGCGAGCCGCAAATGCCACTTCCAGCTTAGCTGTGCAGAAGAAGAACAACAAGAAGAAGAAATATCTCGAAATATGTCCGTCAGGCCCCTTCCCTTGAGATAAATCTGCAAATATCTCGGAAACGAAGCGAGCTATGGCAAAATGTTAAGAGACCTTTTTTGTAGAGAATTAAGTTTCCTACTTTTTATGTTCTATGATATTTTTTGATCAGATGCGTAGTTCTCGAGATATATCAAGATATTTAAAAGTTCCGAAGCCGCACCAACATAATAGAGATACAGAAACATCGTGGCCCCTTTCTTCGAGATAACTCTGCACTAGTGCGAGCCGCAAATGCCACTTCCAGCTTAGCTGTGCAGAAGAAGAACAACAAGAAGAAGAAATATCTCGAAATATGTCCGTCAGGCCCCTTCCCTTGAGATAAATCTGCAAATATCTCGGAAACGAAGCGAGCTATGGCAAAATGTTAAGAGACCTTTTTTGTAGAGAATTAAGTTTCCTACTTTTTATGTTCTATGATATTTTTTGAGCAGATGCGTAGTTTTCGAGATATATCAAGATATTTAAAAGTTCCGAAGCCGCACCAACATAATAGAGATACAGAAACACCGTGGCCCCTCTCTTTGAGATAACTCTGCACTATTGCGAGCTGGAAATGCCACTTCCAGTTTAGCTGTGCAGAAGAAGAACAACAAGAAGAAGATATATCTCGAAATATGTCCGTCAGGCCCCTTCCCTTGAGATAAATCTGCAAATATCTCGGAAACGAAGCGAGCTATGGCAAAATGTTAAGAGACCTTATTTGTAGAGAATTAAGTTTCCTACTTTTTATGTCCTATGATATTTTTTGATCAGATGCGTAGTTCTCGAGATATATCAAGATATTTAAAAGTTCCGAAGCCGCACCAACGTAATAGAGATACAGAAACACCGTGGCCCCTTTCTTTGAGATAACTCTGCACTAGTGCGAGCCGCAAATGCCACTTCCAGCTTAGCTGTGCAGAAGAAGAACAACAAGAAGAAGAAATATCTCGAAATATGTCCGTCAGGCCCCTTCCCTTGAGATATATCTGCAAATATCTCGGAAACGAAGCGAGCTATGGCAAAATGTTAAGAGACCTTTTTTGTAGAGAATTATGTCTCCTACAAGTTATGTTCTATGATATTTTTTGATCAGAAGCGTAGTTTTCGAGATATATCGAGATATTTAAAAGTTCCGAAGCCGCACCAACATAATAGAGATACAGAAACACCGTGGCCCCTTTCTTTGAGATAACTCTGCACTAGTGCGGGCCGCAAATGCCACTTCCCGCTTAGCTGTGCAGAAGAAGAACAACAAGAAGAAGAAATATCTCCAAATATGTCCCTCAGGCCCCTTCCCTTGAGATAAATCTGCAAATATCTCGGAAACGAAGCGAGCTAAGGCAAAATGTTAAGAGACTTTATTTGTAGAGAATTAAGTTTCCTACTTTTTATGTTCTATGATATTTTTTGATCAGATGCGTAGTTCTCGAGATATATCAAGATATTTAAAAGTTCCGAAGCCGCACCCACATAATAGAGATACAGAAACACCGTGGCCCCTTTCTTTGAGATAACTCTGCACTATTGCGAGCTGGAAATGCCACTTCCAGTTTAGCTGTGCAGAAGAAGAACAACAAGAAGAAGAAATATCTCGAAATATGTCCGTCAGGCCCCTTCCCTTGAGATATATCTGCAAATATCTCGGAAACGAAACGAGCTATGGCAAAATGTTAAGAGACCTTTTTTGTAGAGAATTATGTTTCCTACAATTTATGTTCTATGATATTTTTTGATCAGAAGCGTAGTTTTCGAGATATATCGAGATATTTAAAAGTTCCGAAGCCGCACCAACATAATAGAGATCCAGAAACACCGTGGCCCCTTTCTTTGAGATAACTCTGCACTAGTGCGAGCCGCAAATGCCACTTCCAGCTTAGCTGTGCAGAAGAAGAACAACAAGAAAAAGAAATATCTCGAAATATGTCCGTCAGGCCCCTTCCCTTGAGATAAATCTGCAAATATCTCGGAAACGAAGCGAGCTATGGCAAAATGTTAAGAGACCTTTTTTGTAGAGAATTAAGTTTCCTACTTTCTATGTTCTATGATATTTTTTGATCAGATGCGTACTTCTCGAGATATATCAAGATATTTAAAAGTTCCGAAGCCGCACCAACATAATAGAGATACAGAAACACCGTGGCCCCTTTCTTTGAGATAACTCTGCACTATTGCGAGCTGGAAATGCCACTTCCAGCTTAGCTGTGCAGAAGAAGAACAACAAGAAGAAGATATATCTCGAAATATGTCCGTCAGGCCCCTTCCCTTGAGATAAATCTGCAAATATCTCGGAAACGAAGCGAGCTATGGCAAAATGTTAAGAGACCTTTTTTGTAGAGAATTAAGTTTCCTACTTTTTATGTTCTATGATATTTTTTGATCAGATGCGTAGTTCTCGAGATATATCAAGATATTTAAAAGTTCCGAAGCCGCACCAACATAATAGAGATACAGAAACACCGTGGCCCCTTTCTTCGAGATAACTCTGCACTAGTGCGAGCCGCAAATGCCACTTCCAGCTTAGCTGTGCAGAAGAAGAACAACAAGAAGAAGAAATATCTCGAAATATGTCCGTCAGGCCCCTTCCCTTGAGATAAATCTGCAAATATCTCGGAAACGAAGCGAGCTATGGCAAAATGTTAAGAGACCTTTTTTGTAGAGAATTAAGTTTCCTACTTTTTATGTTCTATGATATTTTTTGATCAGATGCGTAGTTCTCGAGATATATCAAGATATTTAAAAGTTCCGAAGCCGCACCAACATAATAGAGATACAGAAACACCGTGGCCCCTTTCTTCGAGATAACTCTGCACTAGTGCGAGCCGCAAATGCCACTTCCAGCTTAGCTGTGCAGAAGAAGAACAACAAGAAGAAGAAATATCTCGAAATATGTCCGTCAGGCCCCTTCCCTTGAGATAAATCTGCAAATATCTCGGAAACGAAGCGAGCTATGGCAAAATGTTAAGAGACCTTTTTTGTAGAGAATTAAGTTTCCTACTTTTTATGTTCTATGATATTTTTTGATCAGATGCGTAGTTCTCGAGATATATCAAGATATTTAAAAGTTCCGAAGCCGCACCAACATAATAGAGATACAGAAACACCGTGGCCCCTTTCTTTGAGATAACTCTGCACTAGTGCGAGCCGCAAATGCCACTTCCAGCTTAGCTGTGCAGAAGAAGAACAACAAGAAGAAGAAATATCTCGAAATATGTCCGTCAGGCCCCTTCCCTTGAGATAAATCTGCAAATATCTCGGAAACGAAGCGAGCTATGGCAAAATGTTAAGAGACCTTATTTGTAGAGAATTAAGTTTCCTACTTTTTATGTCCTATGATATTTTTTGATCAGATGCGTAGTTCTCGAGATATATCAAGATATTTAAAAGTTCCGAAGCCGCACCAACATAATAGAGATACAGAAACACCGTGGCCTCTTTCTTTGAGATAACTCTGCACTAGTGCGAGCCGCAAATGCCACTTCCAGCTTAGCTGTGCAGAAGAAGAACAACAAGAAGAAGAAATATCTCGAAATATGTCCGTCAGGCCCCTTCCCTTGAGATATATCTGCAAATATCTCGGAAACAAAGCGAGCTATGGCAAAATGTTAAGAGACCTTTTTTGTAGAGAATTATGTCTCCTACAAGTTATGTTCTATGATATTTTTTGATCAGAAGCGTAGTTTTCGAGATATATCGAGATATTTAAAAGTTCCGAAGCCGCACCAACATAATAGAGATACAGAAACACCGTGGCCCCTTTCTTTGAGATAACTCTGCACTAGTGCGGGCCGCAAATGCCACTTCCAGCTTAGCTGTGCAGAAGAAGAACAACAAGAAGAAGAAGTATCTCCAAATATGTCCCTCAGGCCCCTTCCCTTGAGATAAATCTGCAAATATCTCGGAAACGAAGCGAGCTAAGGCAAAATGTTAAGAGACTTTATTTGTAGAGAATTAAGTTTCCTACTTTTTATGTTCTATGATATTTTTTGATCAGATGCGTAGTTCTCGAGATATATCAAGATATTTAAAAGTTCCGAAGCCGCACCCACATAATAGAGATACAGAAACACCGTGGCCCCTTTCTTTGAGATAACTCTGCACTATTGCGAGCTGGAAATGCCACTTCCAGTTTAGCTGTGCAGAAGAAGAACAACAAGAAGAAGAAATATCTCGAAATATGTCCGTCAGGCCCCTTCCCTTGAGATATATCTGCAAATATCTCGGAAACGAAGCGAGCTATGGCAAAATGTTAAGAGACCTTTTTTGTAGAGAATTATGTCTCCTACAAGTTATGTTCTATGATATTTTTTGATCAGAAGCGTAGTTTTCGAGATATATCGAGATATTTAAAAGTTCCGAAGCCGCACCAACATAATAGAGATACAGAAACACCGTGGCCCCTTTCTTTGAGATAACTCTGCACTAGTGCGGGCCGCAAATGCCACTTCCAGCTTAGCTGTGCAGAAGAAGAACAACAAGAAGAAGAAATATCTCCAAATATGTCCCTCAGGCCCCTTCCCTTGAGATAAATCTGCAAATATCTCGGAAACGAAGCGAGCTAAGGCAAAATGTTAAGAGACTTTATTTGTAGAGAATTAAGTTTCCTACTTTTTATGTTCTATGATATTTTTTGATCAGATGCGTAGTTCTCGAGATATATCAAGATATTTAAAAGTTCCGAAGCCGCACCAACATAATAGAGATACAGAAACACCGTGGCCCCTTTCTTTCAGATAACTCTGCACTATTGCGAGCTGGAAATGCCACTTCCAGTTTAGCTGTGCAGAAGAAGAACAACAAGAAGAAGAAATATCTCGAAATATGTCCGTCAGGCCCCTTCCCTTGAGATATATCTGCAAATATCTCGGAAACGAAGCGAGCTATGGCAAAATGTTAAGAGACCTTTTTTGTAGAGAATTATGTCTCCTACAAGTTATGTTCTATGATATTTTTTGATCAGAAGCGTAGTTTTCGAGATATATCGAGATATTTAAAAGTTCCGAAGCCGCACCAATATAATAGAGATACAGAAACACCGTGGCCCCTTTCTTTGAGATAACTCTGCACTAGTGCGGGCCGCAAATGCCACTTCCAGCTTAGTTGTGCAGAAGAAGAACAACGAGAAGAAGAAATATCTCGAAATATGTCCGTCAGGCCCCTTCCCTTGAGATAAATCAGCAAATATCTCGGAAACAAAGCGAGCTATGGCAAAATGTTAAGAGACCTTTGTTGTAGAGAATTAAGTTTCGTACTTTTTATGTTCTGTGATATTTTTTGATCAGATGCGTAGTTCTCGAGATATATCAAGATATTTAAAAGTTCCGAAGCCGCACCAACATAATAGAGATACAGAAACACCGTGGCCCCTTTCTTTGAGATAACTCTGCACTATTGCGAGCTGGAAATGCCACTTCCAGTTTAGCTGTGCAGAAGAAGAACAACAAGAAGAAGAAATATCTCGAAATATGTCCGTCAGGCCCCTTCCCTTGAGATAAATCAGCAAATATCTCGGAAACGAAGCGAGCTATGGCATAATGTTAAGAGACCTTTTTTGTAGAGAATTAAGTTTCCTACTTTTTATGTTCTATGATATTTTTTGATCAGATGCGTAGTTCTCGAGATATATCAAGATATTTAAAAGTTCCGAAGCCGCACCAACATAATAGAGATACAGAAACACCGTGGCCCCTTTCTTTGAGATAACTCTGCACTATTGCGAGCTGCAAATGCCACTTCCAGTTTAGCTGTGCAGAAGAAGAACAACAAGAAGAAGAAATATCTCGAAATATGTCCGTTAGGCCCCTTCCCTTGAGATAGATCTGCAAATATCTCGGAAACGAAGCGAGCTATGGCAAAATGTTAAGAGACCTTTTTTGTAGAGAATTAAGTTTCCTACTTTTTATGTTCTATGATATTTTTTGATCAGATGCGTAGTTCTCGAGATATATCATGATATTTAAAAGTTCCGAAGCCGCACCAACATAATAGAGATACAGAAACACCGTGGCCCCTTTCTTTGAGATAACTCTGCACTATTGCGAGCTGCAAATGCCACTTCCAGCTTAGCTGTGCAGAAGAAGAACAACAAGAAGAAGAAATATCTCGAAATATGTCCGTCAGGCCCCTTCCCTTGAGATAAATCTGCAAATATCTCGGAAACGAAGCGAGCTATGGCAAAATGTTAAGAGACCTTTTTTGTAGAGAATTAAGTTTCCTACTTTCTATGTTCTATGATATTTTTTGATCAGATGCGTAGTTCTCGAGATATATCAAGATATTTAAAAGTTCCGAAGACGCACCAACATAATAGAGATACAGAAACACCGTGGCCCCTTTCTTTGAGATAACTCTGCACTGTTGCGAGCTGGAAATGCCACTTCCAGTTTAGCTGTGCAGAAGAAGAACAACAAGAAGAAGAAATATCTCGAAATATGTCCGTTAGGCCCCTTCCCTTGAGATAAATCTGCAAATATCTCGGAAACGAAGCGAGCTATGGCAAAATGTTAAGAGACCTTTTTTGTAGAGAATTAAGTTTCCTACTTTTTATGTTCTATGATATTTTTTGATCAGATGCGTAGTTCTCGAGATATATCAAGATATTTAAAAGTTCCGAAGCCGCACCAACATAATAGAGATACAGAAACACCGTGGCCCCTTTCTTTGAGATAACTCTGCACTATTGCGAGCTGCAAATGCCACTTCCAGCTTAGCTGTGCAGAAGAAGAACAACAAGAAGAAGAAATATCTCGAAATATGTCCGTCAGGCCCCTTCCCTTGAGATAAATCTGCAAATATCTCGGAAACGAAGCGAGCTATGGCAAAATGTTGAGAGACCTTTTTTGTAGAGAATTATGTTTGCTACTTTTTATGTTCTATGATATTTTTTGATCAGACGCGTAGTTCTCGAGATATATCAAGATATTTAAAAGTTCCGAAGCCGCACCAACATAATAGAGATACAGAAACACCGTGGCCCCTTTCTTTGAGATAACTCTGCACTATTGCGAGCTGCAAACGCCACTCCCAGCTTAGCTGTGCAGAAGAAGAACAACGAGAAGAAGAAATATCGAAATATGTCCGTCAAGCCCCTTCCCTTGAGATAAATCTGCAAATATCTCGGAAACGAAGCGAGCTATGGCAAA
This sequence comes from Osmia lignaria lignaria, assembly GCF_051020975.1. Classification (NCBI taxonomy): domain Eukaryota; kingdom Metazoa; phylum Arthropoda; class Insecta; order Hymenoptera; family Megachilidae; genus Osmia; species Osmia lignaria. Next base: position 8,116,192 of record NW_027478165.1, read on the forward strand.
ATCTTAAGAGACGTTTTTTGTAGAGAATTATGTTTCCTACAATTTATGTTCTATGATGTTTTTTGATCAGAAGCGTAGTTTTCGAGATATATCGAGATATTTAAAAGTTCCGAAGCCGCATCAACATAATAGAGATACAGAAACAACGTGGCCCCTTTCTTTGAGATAACTCTGCACTAGTGCGAGCCGCAAATGCCACTTCCAGCTTAGCTGTGCAGAAGAAGGACAACAAGAAGAAGAAATATCTCGAAATATGTCCGTCAGGCCCCTTCACTTGAGATAAATCTGCAAATATCTCGGAAACGAAGCGAGCTATGGCAAAATGTTAAGAGACCTTTCTTGTAGAGAATTAAGTTTCCTACTTTTTATGTTCTATGATATTTTTTGATCAGATGCGTAGTTCTCGAGATATATCAAGATATTTAAAAGTTCCGAAGCCGCACCAACATAATAGAGATACAGAAACACCGTGGCCCCTCTCTTTGAGATAACTCTGCACTATTGCGAGCTGGAAATGCCACTTCCAGTTTAGCTGTGCAGAAGAAGAACAACAAGAAGAAGAAATATCTCGAAATATGTCCGTTAGGCCCCTTCCCTTGAGATATATCTGCAAATATCTCGGAAACAAAGCGAGCTATGGCAAAATGTTAAGAGACCTTTTTTGTAGAGAATTAAGTTTCCTACTTTTTATGTTCTATGATATTTTTTGATCAGATGCGTAGTTCTCGAGATATATCAAGATATTTAAAAGTTCCGAAGCCGCACCAACATAATAGAGATACAGAAACACCGTGGCCCCTTTCTTTGAGATAACTCTGCACTAGTGCGAGCCGCAAATGCCACTTCCAGCTTAGCTATGCAGAAGAAGAACAACAAGAAGAAGAAATATCTCGAAATATGTCCGTCAGGCCCCTTCCCTTGAGATAAATTTGCAAATATCTCGGAAACGAAGCGAGCTATGGCAAAATGTTAAGAGACCTTTTTTGTAGAGAATTATGTTTCCTACTTTTTATGTTCTATGATATTTTTTGATCAGATGCGTAGTTCTCGAGATATATCAAGATATTTAAAAGTTCCGAAGCCGCACCAACATAATAGAGATACAGAAACACCGTGGCCCCTTTCTTTGAGATAACTCTGCACTATTGCGAGCTGCAAATGCCACTTCCAGCTTAGCTGTGCAGAGGAAGAACAACAAGAAGAAGAAATATCTCGAAATATGTCCGTCAGGCCCCTTCCCTTGAGATAAATCTGCAAATATCTCGGAAACCAAGCGAGCTATGGCAAAATCTTAAGAGACCTTTTTTGTAGAGAATTAAGTTTCCTACTTTTTATGTTCTATGATATTTTTTGATCAGATGCGTAGTTCTCGAGATATATCAAGATATTTAAAAGTTCCGAAGCCGCACCAACATAATAGAAATACAGAAACACCGTGGCCCCTTTCTTTGAGATAACTCTGCACTAGTGCGAGCCGCAAATGCCACTTCCAGCTTAGCTGTGCAGAAGAAGAACAACAAGAAGAAGAAATATCTCGAAATATGTCCGTCAGGCCCCTTCCCTTGAGATATATCTGCAAATATCTCGGAAACGAAGCGAGCTATGGCAAAATGATAAGAGACCTTTTTTGTAGAGAATTAAGTTTCCTACAATTTATGTTCTATGATATTTTTTGATCAGAAGCGTAGTTTTCGAGATATATCGAGATATTTAAAAGTTCCGAAGCCGCACCAACATAATAGAGGTACAGAAACACCGTGGCCCCTTTCTTTGAGATAACTCTGCACTAGTGCGAGCCGCAAATGCCACTTCCAGCTTAGCTGTGCAGAAGAAGAACAACAAGAAGAAGAAATATCTCGAAGTATGTCCGTCAGGCCCCTTCCCTTGATATAAATCTGCAAATATCTCGGAAACGAAGCGAGCTATGGCAAAATGTTAAGAGACCTTTTTTGTAGAGAATTAAGTTTCCTACTTTTTATGTTCTATGATATTTTTCGATCAGAAGCGTAGTTTTCGAGATATATCGAGATATTTAAAAGTTCCGAAGCCGCACCAACATAATAGAGATTCAGAAACACCGTGGCCCCTTTCTTTGAGATAACTCTGCACTATTGCGAGCTGGAAATGCCACTTCCAGTTTAGCTGTGCAGAAGAAGAACAACAAGAAGAAGAAATATCTCGAAATATGTCCGTCAGGCCCCTTCCCTTGAGATATATCTGCAAATATCTCGGAAACAAAGCGAGCTATGGCAAAATGATAAGAGACCTTTTTTGTAGAGGATTAAGTTTCCTACTTTTTATGTTCTATGATATTTTTTGATCAGATGCGTAGTTCTCGAGATATATCAAGATATTTAAAAGTTCCGAAGCCGCACCAACATAATAGATATACAGAAACAACGTGGCCCCTTTCTTTGAGATAACTCTGCACTATTGCGAGCTGCAAATGCCACTTCCAGCTTAGCTGTGCAGAAGAAGAACAACAAGAAGAAGAAATATCTTGAAATATGTCCGTCAGGCCCCTTCCCTTGAGATATATCTGCAAATATCTCGGAAACGAAGCGTGCTATGGCAAAATGTTAAGAGACGTTTTTTGTAGAGAATTATGTTTCCTACAATTTTTGTTCTATGATATTTTTTGATCAGAAGCGTAGTTTTCGAGATATATCGAGATATTTAAAAGTTCCGAAGCCGCACCAACATAATAGAGATTCAGAAACACCGTGGCCCCTTTCTTTGAGATAACTCTGCACTATTGCGAGCTGGAAATGCCACTTCCAGTTTAGCTGTGCAGAAGAAGAACAACAAGAAGAAGAAATATCTCGAAATATGTCCGTCAGGCCCCTTCCCTTGAGATAAATCTGCAAATATCTCGGAAACCAAGCGAGCTATGGCAAAATCTTAAGAGACCTTTTTTGTAGTGAATTGTTTCCTACTTTTTATGTTCTATGATATTTTTTGATCAGATGCGTAGTTTTCGAGATATATCGAGATATTTAAAAGTTCCGAAGCCGCACCAACATAATAGAGGTACAGAAACACCGTGGCCCCTTTCTTTGAGATAACTCTGCACTAGTGCGAGCCGCAAATGCCACTTCCGGCTTAGCTGTGCAGAAGAAGAACAACAAGAAGAAGAAATATCTCGAAATATGTCCGTCAGGCCCCTTCCCTTGAGATATATCTGCAAATATCTCGGAAACGAAGCGCGCTATGGCAAAATGATAAGAGACCTTTTTTGTAGAGAATTAAGTTTCCTACTTTTTATGTTCTACGATATTTTTTGATCAGATGCGTAGTTCTCGAGATATATCAAGATATTTAAAAGTTCCGAAGCCGCACCAACATAATAGAGGTACAGAAACACCGTGGCCCCTTTCTTTCAGATAACTCTGCACTAGTGCGAGCCGCAAATGCCACTTCCAGCTTAGCTGTGCAGAAGAAGAACAACAAGAAGAAGAAATATCTCGAAATATGTCCGTCAGGCCCCTTCCCTTGAGATATATCTGCAAATATCTCGGAAACGAAGCGAGCTATGGCAAAATGATAAGAGACCTTTTTTGTAGAGGATTAAGTTTCCTACTTTTTATGTTCTATGATATTTTTTGATCAGATGCGTAGTTCTCGAGATATATCAAGATATTTAAAAGTTCCGAAGCCGCACCAACATAATAGAGATACAGAAACAACGTGGCCCCTTTCTTTGAGATAACTCTGCACTATTGCGAGCTGCAAATGCCACTTCCAGCTTAGCTGTGCAGAAGAAGAACAACAAGAAGAAGAAATATCTTGAAATATGTCCGTCAGGCCCCTTCCCTTGAGATATATCTGCAAATATCTCGGAAACGAAGCGTGCTATGGCAAAATGTTAAGAGACGTTTTTTGTAGAGAATTATGTTTCCTACAATTTATGTTCTATGATATTTTTTGATCAGAAGCGTAGTTTTCGAGATATATCGAGATATTTAAAAGTTCCGAAGCCGCACCAACATAATAGAGATTCAGAAACACCGTGGCCCCTTTCTTTGAGATAACTCTGCACTATTGCGAGCTCGAAATGCCACTTCCAGTTTAGCTGTGCAGAAGAAGAACAACAAGAAGAAGAAATATCTCGAAATATGTCCGTCAGGCCCCTTCCCTTGAGATAAATCTGCAAATATCTCGGAAACCAAGCGAGCTATGGCAAAATCTTAAGAGACCTTTTTTGTAGAGAATTAAGTTTCCTACTTTTTATGTTCTATGATATTTTTTGATCAGATGCGTAGTTCTCGAGATATATCAAGATATTTAAAAGTTCCGAAGCCGCACCAACATAATAGAAATACAGAAACACCGTGGCCCCTTTCTTTGAGATAACTCTGCACTACTGCGAGCTGCAAATGCCACTTCCAGCTTAGCTGTGCAGAAGAAGAACAACAAGAAGAAGAAATATCTCGAAATATGTCCGTCAGGCCCCTTCCCTTGAGATATATCTGCAAATATCTCGGAAACGAAGCGAGCTATGGCAAAATGTTAAGAGACCTTTTTTGTTGAGAATTATGTTTCCTACAATTTATGTTCTATGATATTTTTTGATCAGAAGCGTAGTTTTCGAGATATATCGAGATATTTAAAAGTTCCAAAGCCGCACCAACATAATAGAGGTACAGAAACACCGTGGCCCCTTTCTTTGAGATAACTCTGCACTAGTGCGAGCCGCAAATGCCACTTCCAGCTTAGCTGTGCAGAAGAAGAACAACAAGAAGAAGAAATATCTCGAAATATGTCCGTCAGGCCCCTTCCCTTGAGATAAATTTGCAAATATCTCGGAAACGAAGCGAGCTATGGCAAAATCTTGAGAGACCTTTTTTGTAGAGAATTAAGTTTCCTACAATTTATGTTCTATGATATTTTTTGATCAGAAGCGTAGTTTTCGAGATATATCGAGATATTTAAAAGTTCCGAAGCCGCACCAACATAATAGAGGTACAGAAACACCGTGGCCCCTTTCTTTGAGATAACTCTGCACTAGTGCGAGCCGCAAATGCCACTTCCAGCTTAGCTGTGCAGAAGAAGAACAACAAGAAGAAGAAATATCTCGAAGTATGTCCGTCAGGCCCCTTCCCTTGATATAAATCTGCAAATATCTCGGAAACGAAGCGAGCTATGGCAAAATGTTAAGAGACCTTTTTTGTAGAGAATTAAGTTTCCTACTTTTTATGTTCTATGATATTTTTCGATCAGAAGCGTAGTTTTCGAGATATATCGAGATATTTAAAAGTTCCGAAGCCGCACCAACATAATAGAGATTCAGAAACACCGTGGCCCCTTTCTTTGAGATAACTCTGCACTATTGCGAGCTGGAAATGCCACTTCCAGTTTAGCTGTGCAGAAGAAGAACAACAAGAAGAAGAAATATCTCGAAATATGTCCGTCAGGCCCCTTCCCTTGAGATATATCTGCAAATATCTCGGAAACGAAGCGAGCTATGGCAAAATCATAAGAGACCTTTTTTGTAGAGGATTAAGTTTCCTACTTTTTATGTTCTATGATATTTTTTGATCAGATGCGTAGTTCTCGAGATATATCAAGATATTTAAAAGTTCCGAAGCCGCACCAACATAATAGATATACAGAAACAACGTGGCCCCTTTCTTTGAGATAACTCTGCACTATTGCGAGCTGCAAATGCCACTTCCAGCTTAGCTGTGCAGAAGAAGAACAACAAGAAGAAGAAATATCTCGAAATATGTCCGTCAGGCCCCTTCCCTTGAGATATATCTGCAAATATCTCGGAAACGAAGCGAGCTATGGCAAAATGTTAAGAGACCTTTTTTGTTGAGAATTATGTTTCCTACAATTTATGTTCTATGATATTTTTTGATCAGAAGCGTAGTTTTCGAGATATATCGAGATATTTAAAAGTTCCGAAGCCGCACCAACATAATAGAGGTACAGAAACACCGTGGCCCCTTTCTTTGAGATAACTCTGCACTAGTGCGAGCCGCAAATGCCACTTCCAGCTTAGCAGTGCAGAAGAAGAACAACAAGAAGAAGAAATATCTCGAAATATGTCCGTCAGGCCCCTTCCCTTGAGATAAATTTGCAAATATCTCGGAAACGAAGCGAGCTATGGCAAAATCTTGAGAGACCTTTTTTGTAGAGAATTAAGTTTCCTACAATTTATGTTCTATGATATTTTTTGATCAGAAGCGTAGTTTTCGAGATATATCGAGATATTTAAAAGTTCCGAAGCCGCACCAACATAATAGAGGTACAGAAACACCGTGGCCCCTTTCTTTGAGATAACTCTGCACTAGTGCGAGCCGCAAATGCCACTTCCAGCTTAGCTGTGCAGAAGAAGAACAACAAGAAGAAGAAATATCTCGAAGTATGTCCGTCAGGCCCCTTCCCTTGATATAAATCTGCAAATATCTCGGAAACGAAGCGAGCTATGGCAAAATGTTAAGAGACCTTTTTTGTAGAGAATTAAGTTTCCTACTTTTTATGTTCTATGATATTTTTCGATCAGAAGCGTAGTTTTCGAGATATATCGAGATATTTAAAAGTTCCGAAGCCGCACCAACATAATAGAGATTCAGAAACACCGTGGCCCCTTTCTTTGAGATAACTCTGCACTATTGCGAGCTGGGAATGCCACTTCCAGTTTAGCTGTGCAGAAGAAGAACAACAAGAAGAAGAAATATCTCGAAATATGTCCGTCAGGCCCCTTCCCTTGAGATATATCTGCAAATATCTCGGAAACGAAGCGAGCTATGGCAAAATGATAAGAGACCTTTTTTGTAGAGGATTAAGTTTCCTACTTTTTATGTTCTATGATATTTTTTGATCAGATGCGTAGTTCTCGAGATATATCAAGATATTTAATAGTTCCGAAGCCGCACCAACATAATAGATATACAGAAACAACGTGGCCCCTTTCTTTGAGATAACTCTGCACTATTGCGAGCTGCAAATGCCACTTCCAGCTTAGCTGTGCAGAAGAAGAACAACAAGAAGAAGAAATATCTTGAAATATGTCCGTCAGGCCCCTTCCCTTGAGATATATCTGCAAATATCTCGGAAACGAAGCGTGCTATGGCAAAATGTTAAGAGACGTTTTTTGTAGAGAATTATGTTTCCTATAATTTTTGTTCTATGATATTTTTTGATCAGAAGCGTAGTTTTCGAGATATATCGAGATATTTAAAAGTTCCGAAGCCGCACCAACATAATAGAGATTCAGAAACACCGTGGCCCCTTTCTTTGAGATAACTCTGCACTATTGCGAGCTGGAAATGCCACTTCCAGTTTAGCTGTGCAGAAGAAGAACAACAAGAAGAAGAAATATCTCGAAATATGTCCGTCAGGCCCCTTCCCTTGAGATAAATCTGCAAATATCTCGGAAACCAAGCGAGCTATGGCAAAATCTTAAGAGACCTTTTTTGTAGTGAATTAAGTTTCCTACTTTTTATGTTCTATGATATTTTTTGATCAGATGCGTAGTTTTCGAGATATATCGAGATATTTAAAAGTTCCGAAGCCGCACCAACATAATAGAGGTACAGAAACACCGTGGCCCCTTTCTTTGAGATAACTCTGCACTAGTGCGAGCCGCAAATGCCACTTCCGGCTTAGCTGTGCAGAAGAAGAACAACAAGAAGAAGAAATATCTCGAAATATGTCCGTCAGGCCCCTTCCCTTGAGATATATCTGCAAATATCTCGGAAACGAAGCGAGCTATGGCAAAATGATAAGAGACCTTTTTTGTAGAGAATTAAGTTTCCTACAATTTATGTTCTATGATATTTTTTGATCAGAAGCGTAGTTTTCGAGATATATCGAGATATTTGAAAGTTCCGAAGCCGCACCAACATAATAGAGGTACAGAAACACCGTGGCCCCTTTCTTTGAGATAACTCTGCACTAGTGCGAGCCGCAAATGCCACTTCCAGCTTAGCTGTGCAGAAGAAGAACAACAAGAAGAAGAAATATCTCGAAATATGTCCGTCAGGCCCCTTCCCTTGATATAAATCTGCAAATATCTCGGAAACGAAGCGAGCTATGGCAAAATCTTAAGAGACCTTTTTTGTAGAGAATTAAGTTTCCTACTTTTTATGTTCTACGATATTTTTTGATCAGATGCGTAGTTCTCGAGATATATCAAGATATTTAAAAGTTCCGAAGCCGCACCAACATAATAGAAATACAGAAACACCGTGGCCCCTTTCTTTGAGATAACTCTGCACTAGTGCGAGCCGCAAATGCCACTTCCGGCTTAGCTGTGCAGAAGAAGAACAACAAGAAGAAGAAATATCTCGAAATATGTCCGTCAGGCCCCTTCCCTTGAGATATATCTGCAAATATCTCGGAAACGAAGCGAGCTATGGCAAAATGATAAGAGACCTTTTTTGTAGAGAATTAAGTTTCCTACAATTTATGTTCTATGATATTTTTTGATCAGAAGCGTAGTTTTCGAGATATATCGAGATATTTGAAAGTTCCGAAGCCGCACCAACATAATAGAGGTACAGAAACACCGTGGCCCCTTTCTTTGAGATAACTCTGCACTAGTGCGAGCCGCAAATGCCACTTCCAGCTTAGCTGTGCAGAAGAAGAACAACAAGAAGAAGAAATATCTCGAAATATGTCCGTCAGGCCCCTTCCCTTGATATAAATCTGCAAATATCTCGGAAACGAAGCGAGCTATGGCAAAATCTTAAGAGACCTTTTTTGTAGAGAATTAAGTTTCCTACTTTTTATGTTCTACGATATTTTTTGATCAGATGCGTAGTTCTCGAGATATATCAAGATATTTAAAAGTTCCGAAGCCGCACCAACATAATAGAAATACAGAAACACCGTGGCCCCTTTCTTTGAGATAACTCTGCACTATTGCGAGCTGCAAATGCCACTTCCAGCTTAGCTGTGCAGAAGAAGAACAACAAGAAGAAGAAATATCTCGAAATATGTCCGTCAGGCCCCTTCCCTTGAGATATATCTGCAAATATCTCGGAAACGAAGCGAGCTATGGCAAAATGATAAGAGACCTTTTTTGTAGAGAATTAAGTTTCCTACAATTTATGTTCTATGATATTTTTTGATCAGAAGCGTAGTTTTCGAGATATATCGAGATATTTAAAAGTTCCGAAGCCGCACCAACATAATAGAGGTACAGAAACACCGTGGCCCCTTTCTTTGAGATAACTCTGCACTAGTGCGAGCCGCAAATGCCACTTCCAGCTTAGCTGTGCAGAAGAAGAACAACAAGAAAAAGAAATATCTCGAAGTATGTCCGTCAGGCCCCTTCCCTTGATATAAATCTGCAAATATCTCGGAAACGAAGCGAGCTATGGCAAAATGTTAAGAGACCTTTTTTGTAGAGAATTAAGTTTCCTACAATTTATGTTCTATGATATTTTTTGATCAGAAGCGTAGTTTTCGAGATATATCGAGATATTTAAAAGTTCCGAAGCCGCACCAACATAATAGAGATTCAGAAACACCGTGGCCCCTTTCTTTGAGATAACTCTGCACTATTGCGAGCTGGAAATGCCACTTCCAGTTTAGCTGTGCAGAGGAAGAACAACAAGAAGAAGAAATATCTCGAAATATGTCCGTCAGGCCCCTTCCCTTGAGATAAATCTGCAAATATCTCGGAAACCAAGCGAGCTATGGCAAAATGTTAAGAGACCTTTTTTGTAGAGAATTAAGTTTCCTACTTTTTATGTTCTATGATATTTTTTGATCAGATGCGTAGTTCTCGAGATATCTCAAGATATTTAAAAGTTCCGAAGCCGCACCAACATAATGGAGATACAGAAACACCGTGGCCCCTTTCTTTGAGATAACTCTGCACTATTGCGAGCTGGAAATGCCACTTCCAGTTTAGCTGTGCAGAAGAAGAACAACAAGAAGAAGAAATATCTCGAAATATGTCCGTCAGGCCCCTTCCCTTGAGATATATCTGCAAATATCTCGGAAACGAAGCGTGCTATGGCAAAATGTTAAGAGACCTTTTTTGTAGAGAATTAAGTTTCCTACTTTTTATGTTCTATGATATTTTTTGATCAGATGCGTAGTTCTCGAGATATCTCAAGATATTTAAAAGTTCCGAAGCCGCACAAACATAATGGAGATACAGAAACACCGTGGCCCCTTTGTTTGAGATAACTCTGCACTATTGCGAGCTGCAAATCCCACTTCCAGCTTAGCTGTGCAGAAGAAGAACAACAAGAAGAAGAAATATCTCGAAATATGTCCGTCAGGCCCCTTCCCTTGTGATATATCTGCAAATATCTCGGAAACGAAGCGAGCTATGGCAAAATGTTAAGAGACATTTTTTGTAGAGAATTATGTTTCCTACAATTTATGTTCTATGATATTTTTTGATCAGAAGCGTAGTTTTCGAGATATATCGAGATATTTAAAAGTTCCGAAGCCGCACCAACATAATAGAGATACAGAAACACCGTGGCCCCTTTCTTTGAGATAACTCTGCACTATTGCGAGCTGCAAATGCCACTTCCAGCTTAGCTGTGCAGAAGAAGAACAACAAGAAGAAGAAATATCTCGAAATATGTCCGTCAGGCCCCTTCCCTTGAGATATATCTGCAAATATCTCGGAAACGAAGCGTGCTATGGCAAAATGTTAAGAGACCTTTTTTGTAGAGAATTAAGTTTCCTACTTTTTATGTTCTATGATATTTTTTGATCAGATGCGTAGTTCTCGAGATATCTCAAGATATTTAAAAGTTCCGAAGCCGCACCAACATAATGGAGATACAGAAACACCGTGGCCCCTTTCTTTGAGATAACTCTGCACTATTGCGAGCTGCAAATGCCACTTCCAGCTTAGCTGTGCAGAAGAAGAACAACAAGAAGAAGAAATATCTCGAAATATGTCCGTCAGGCCCCTTCCCTTGTGATATATCTGCAAATATCTCGGAAACGAAGCGAGCTATGGCAAAATGTTAAGAGACATTTTTTGTAGAGAATTCTGCTTCCTACAATTTATGTTCTATGATATTTTTTGATCAGAAGCGTAGTTTTCGAGATATATCGAGATATTTAAAAGTTCCGAAGCCGCACCAACATAATAGAGATTCGGAAACACCGTGGCCCCTTTCTTTGAGATAACTCTGCACTATTGCGAGCTGGAAATGCCACTTCCAGTTTAGCTGTGCAGAAGAAGAACAACAAGAAGAAGAAATATCTCGAAATATGTCCGTCAGGCCCCTTCCCTTGAGATAAATCTGCAAATATCTCGGAAACGAAGCGAGCTATGGCAAAATGTTAAGAGACCTTTTTTGTAGAGAATTATGTTTCCTACAATTTATGTTCTATGATATTGTTTGATCAGAAGCGTAGTTTTCGAGATATATCGAGATATTTAAAAGTTCCGAAGCCGCACCAACATAATAGAGGTACAGAAACACCGTGGCCCCTTTCTTTGAGATAACTCTGCACTAGTGCGAGCCGCAAATGCCACTTCCAGCTTAGCTGTGCAGAAGAAGAACAACAAGAAGAAGAAATATCTCGAAATATGTCCGTCAGGCCCCTTCCCTTGAGATAAATTTGCAAATATCTCGGAAACGAAGCGAGCTATGGCAAAATCTTGAGAGACCTTTTTTGTAGAGAATTAAGTTTCCTACTTTTTATGTTCTATGATATTTTTTGATCAGATGCGTAGTTCTCGAGATATATCAAGATATTTAAAAGTTCCGAAGCCGCACCAACATAATAGAGATACAGAAACAACGTGGCCCCTTTCTTTGAGATAACTCTGCACTATTGCGAGCTGCAAATGCTACTTCCAGCTTAGCTGTGCAGAAGAAGAACAACAAGAAGAAGAAATATCTCGAAATATGTCCGTCAGGCTCCTTCCCTTGAGATATATCTGCAAATATCTCGGAAACGAAGCGTGCTATGGCAAAATGTTAAGAGACCTTTTTTGTAGAGAATTAAGTTTCCTACTTTTTATGTTCTATGATATTTTTTGATCAGATGCGTAGTTCTCGAGATATCTCAAGATATTTAAAAGTTCCGAAGCCGCACCAACATAATGGAGATACAGAAACACCGTGGCCCCTTTCTTTGAGATAACTCTGCACTATTGCGAGCTGCAAATGCCACTTCCAGCTTAGCTGTGCAGAAGAAGAACAACAAGAAGAAGAAATATCTCGAAATATGTCCGTCAGGCCCCTTCCCTTGAGATGTATCTGCAAATATCTCGGAAACGAAGCGAGCTATGGCAAAATGTTGAGAGACCTTTTTTGTAGAGAATTATGTTTCCTACTTTTTATGTTCTATGATATTTTTTGATCAGATGCGTAGTTCTCGAGATATATCAAGATATTTAAAAGTTCCGAAGCCGCACCAACATAATAGAGATACAGAAACACCGTGGCCCTTTTCTTTGAGATAACTCTGCACTATTGCGAGCTGCAAATGCCACTTCCAGCTTAGCTGTGCAGAAGAAGAACAACAAGAAGAAGAAATATCTCGAAATATGTCCGTCAGGCCCCTTCCCTTGAGATAAATCTGCAAATATCTCGGAAACGAAGCGAGCTATGGCAAAATGTTAAGAGACCTTTTTTATAGAGAATTAAGTTTCCTACTTTTTATGTTCTATGATATTTTTTGATCAGATGCGTAGTTCTCGAGATATATCAAGATATTTAAAAGTTCCGAAGCCGCACCAACATAATAGAGATACAGAAACACCGTGGCCCCTTTCTTTGAGATAACTCCGCACTATTGCGAGCTGCAAATGCCACTTCCAGCTTAGCTGTGCAGAAGAAGAACAACAAGAAGAAGAAATATCTCGAAATATGTCCGTCAGGCCCCTTCCCTTGAGATAAATCTGCAAATATCTCGGAAACCAAGCGAGCTATGGCAAAATGTTAAGAGACCTTTTTTGTAGAGAATTAAGTTTCCTACTTTTTATGTTCTATGATATTTTTTGATCAGATGCGTAGTTCTCGAGATATCTCAAGATATTTAAAAGTTCCGAAGCCGCACCAACATAATGGAGATACAGAAACACCGTGGCCCCTTTCTTTGAGATAACTCTGCACTATTGCGAGCTGCAAATGCCACTTCCAGCTTAGCTGTGCAGAAGAAGAACAACAAGAAGAAGAAATATCTCGAAATATGTCCGTCAGGCCCCTTCCCTTGAGATGTATCTGCAAATATCTCGGAAACGAAGCGAGCTATGGCAAAATGTTGAGAGACCTTTTTTGTAGAGAATTATGTTTCCTACTTTTTATGTTCTATGATATTTTTTGATCAGATGCGTAGTTCTCGAGATATATCAAGATATTTAAAAGTTCCGAAGCCGCACCAACATAATAGAGATACAGAAACACCCTGGCCCCTTTCTTTGAGATAACTCTGCACTATTGCGAGCTGCAAATGCCACTTCCAGCTTAGCTGTGCAGAAGAAGAACAACAAGAAGAAGAAATATCTCGAAATATGTCCGTCAGGCCCCTTCCCTTGAGATAAATCTGCAAATATCTCGGAAACGAAGCGAGCTATGGCAAAATGTTAAGAGACCTTTTTTATAGAGAATTAAGTTTCCTACTTTTTATGTTCTATGATATTTTTTGATCAGATGCGTAGTTCTCGAGATATATCAAGATATTTAAAAGTTCCGAAGCCGCACCAACATAATAGAGATACAGAAACACCGTGGCCCCTTTCTTTGAGATAACTCCGCACTATTGCGAGCTGCAAATGCCACTTCCAGCTTAGCTGTGCAGAAGAAGAACAACAAGAAGAAGAAATATCTCGAAATATGTCCGTCAGGCCCCTTCCCTTGAGATATATCTGCAAATATCTCGGAAACGAAGCGTGCTATGGCAAAATGTTAAGAGACCTTTTTTGTAGAGAATTAAGTTTCCTACTTTTTATGTTCTATGATATTTTTTGATCAGATGCGTAGTTCTCGAGATATCTCAAGATATTTAAAAGTTCCGAAGCCGCACCAACATAATGGAGATACAGAAACACCGTGGCCCCTTTCTTTGAGATAACTCTGCACTATTGCGAGCTGCAAATGCCACTTCCAGCTTAGCTGTGCAGAAGAAGAACAACAAGAAGACGAAATATCTCGAAATATGTCCGTCAGGCCCCTTCCCTTGTGATATATCTGCAAATATCTCGGAAACGAAGCGAGCTATGGCAAAATGTTAAGAGACCTTTTTTGTAGAGAATTATGTTTCCTACAATTTATGTTCTATGATATTTTTTGATCAGAAGCGTAGTTTTTGAGATATATCGAGATATTTAAAAGTTCCGAAGCCGCACCAACATAATAGAGATTCAGAAACACTGTGGCCCCTTTCTTTGTGATAACTCTGCACTATTGCGAGCTGGAAATGCCACTTCCAGTTTAGCTGTGCAGAAGAAGAACAACAAGAAGAAGAAATATCTCGAAATATGTCCGTCAGGCCCCTTCCCTTGAGATAAATCTGCAAATATCTCGGAAACCAAGCGAGCTATGGCAAAATCTTAAGAGACCTTTTTTGTAGAGAATTAAGTTTCCTACTTTTTATGTTCTATGATATTTTTTGATCAGATGCGTAGTTCTCGAGATATATCAAGATATTTAAAAGTTCCGAAGCCGCACCAACATAATAGAAATACAGAAACACCGTGGCCCCTTTCTTTGAGATAACTCTGCACTAGTGCGAGCCGCAAATGCCACTTCCAGCTTAGCTGTGCAGAAGAAGAACAACAAGAAGAAGAAATATCTCGAAATATGTCCGTCAGGCCCCTTCCCTTGAGATATATCTGCAAATATCTCGGAAACGAAGCGAGCTATGGCAAAATGATGAGACCTTTTTTGTAGAGAATTAAGTTTCCTACAATTTATGTTCTATGATATTTTTTGATCAGAAGCGTAGTTTTCGAGATATATCGAGATATTTGAAAGTTCCGAAGCCGCACCAACATAATAGAGGTACAGAAACACCGTGGCCCCTTTCTTTGAGATAACTCTGCACTAGTGCGAGCCGCAAATGCTACTTCCAGCTTAGCTGTGCAGAAGAAGAACAACAAGAAGAAGAAATATCTCGAAATATGTCCGTCAGGCCCCTTCCCTTGATATAAATCTGCAAATATCTCGGAAACGAAGCGAGCTATGGCAAAATCTTAAGAGACCTTTTTTGTAGAGAATTAAGTTTCCTACTTTTTATGTTCTATGATATTTTTTGATCAGATGCGTAGTTCTCGAGATATATCAAGATATTTAAAAGTTCCGAAGCCGCACCAACATAATAGAGATACAGAAACACCGTGGCCCCTTTCTTTAAGATAACTCTGCACTAGTGCGAGCCGCAAATGCCACTGCCAGCTTAGCTGTGCAGAAGAAGAACAACAAGAAGAAGAAATATCTTGAAATATGTCCGTCAGGCCCCTTCCCTTGAGATAAATTTGCAAATATCTCGGAAACGAAGCGAGCGATGGCAAAATCTTGAGAGACCTTTTTTGTAGAGAATTAAGTTTCCTACAATTTATGTTCTATGATATTTTTTGATCAGATGCGTAGTTCTCGAGATATCTCAAGATATTTAAAAGTTCCGAAGCCGCACCAACATAATGGAGATACAGAAACACCGTGGCCCCTTTCTTTGAGATAACTCTGCACTATTGCGAGCTGGAAATGCCACTTCCAGTTTAGCTGTGCAGAAGAAGAACAACAAGAAGAAGAAATATCTCGAAATATGTCCGTCAGGCCCCTTCCCTTGAGATAAATCTGCAAATATCTCGGAAACCAAGCGAGCTATGGCAAAATGTTAAGAGACCTTTTTTGTAGAGAATTAAGTTTCCTACTTTTTATGTTCTATGATATTTTATGATCAGATGCGTAGTTCTCGAGATATCTCAAGATATTTAAAAGTTCCGAAGCCGCACAAACATAATGGAGATACAGAAACACCGTGGCCCCTTTCTTTGAGATAACTCTGCACTATTGCGAGCTGCAAATGCCACTTCCAGCTTAGCTGTGCAGAAGAAGAACAACAAGAAGAAGAAATATCTCGAAATATGTCCGTCAGGCCCCTTCCCTTGAGATGTATCTGCAAATATCTCGGAAACGAAGCGAGCTATGGCAAAATGTTGAGAGACCTTTTTTGTAGAGAATTATGTTTCCTACTTTTTATGTTCTATGATATTTTTTGATCAGATGCGTAGTTCTCGAGATATATCAAGATATTTAAAAGTTCCGAAGCCGCACCAACATAATAGAGATACAGAAACACCGTGGCCCCTTTCTTTGAGATAACTCTGCACTATTGCGAGCTGCAAATGCCACTTCCAGCTTAGCTGTGCAGAAGAAGAACAACAAGAAGAAGAAATATCTCGAAATATGTCCGTCAGGCCCCTTCCCTTGAGATAAATCTGCAAATATCTCGGAAACGAAGCGAGCTATGGCAAAATGTTAAGAGACCTTTTTTATAGAGAATTAAGTTTCCTACTTTTTATGTTCTATGATATTTTATGATCAGATGCGTAGTTCTCGAGATATATCAAGATATTTAAAAGTTCCGAAGCCGCACCAACATAGTAGAGATACAGAAACACCGTGGCCCCTTTCTTTGAGATAACTCCGCACTATTGCGAGCTGCAAATGCCACTTCCAGCTTAGCTGTGCAGAAGAAGAACAACAAGAAGAAGAAATATCTCGAAATATGTCCGTCAGGCCCCTTCCCTTGAGATATATCTGCAAATATCTCGGAAACGAAGCGTGCTATGGCAAAATGTTAAGAGACCTTTTTTGTAGAGAATTAAGTTTCCTACTTTTTATGTTCTATGATATTTTTTGATCAGATGCGTAGTTCTCGAGATATCTCAAGATATTTAAAAGTTCCGAAGCCGCACCAACATAATGGAGATACAGAAACACCGTGGCCCCTTTCTTTGAGATAACTCTGCACTATTGCGAGCTGCAAATGCGACTTCCAGCTTAGCTGTGCAGAAGAAGAACAACAAGAAGACGAAATATCTCGAAATATGTCCGTCAGGCCCCTTCCCTTGTGATATATCTGCAAATATCTCGGAAACGAAGCGAGCTATGGCAAAATGTTAAGAGACCTTTTTTGTAGAGAATTATGTTTCCTACAATTTATGTTCTATGATATTTTTTGATCAGAAGCGTAGTTTTTGAGATATATCGAGATATTTAAAAGTTCCGAAGCCGCACCAACATAATAGAGATTCAGAAACACTGTGGCCCCTTTCTTTGTGATAACTCTGCACTATTGCGAGCTGGAAATGCCACTTCCAGTTTAGCTGTGCAGAAGAAGAACAACAAGAAGAAGAAATATCTCGAAATATGTCCGTCAGGCCCCTTCCCTTGAGATAAATCTGCAAATATCTCGGAAACCAAGCGAGCTATGGCAAAATCTTAAGAGACCTTTTTTGTAGAGAATTAAGTTTCCTACTTTTTATGTTCTATGATATTTTTTGATCAGATGCGTAGTTCTCGAGATATATCAAGATATTTAAAAGTTCCGAAGCCGCACCAACATAATAGAAATACAGAAACACCGTGGCCCCTTTCTTTGAGATAACTCTGCACTAGTGCGAGCCGCAAATGCCACTTCCAGCTTAGCTGTGCAGAAGAAGAACAACAAGAAGAAGAAATATCTCGAAATATGTCCGTCAGGCCCCTTCCCTTGAGATATATCTGCAAATATCTCGGAAACGAAGCGAGCTATGGCAAAATGATGAGACCTTTTTTGTAGAGAATTAAGTTTCCTACAATTTATGTTCTATGATATTTTTTGATCAGAAGCGTAGTTTTCGAGATATATCGAGATATTTGAAAGTTCCGAAGCCGCACCAACATAATAGAGGTACAGAAACACCGTGGCCCCTTTCTTTGAGATAACTCTGCACTAGTGCGAGCCGCAAATGCTACTTCCAGCTTAGCTGTGCAGAAGAAGAACAACAAGAAGAAGAAATATCTCGAAATATGTCCGTCAGGCCCCTTCCCTTGATATAAATCTGCAAATATCTCGGAAACGAAGCGAGCTATGGCAAAATCTTAAGAGACCTTTTTTGTAGAGAATTAAGTTTCCTACTTTTTATGTTCTATGATATTTTTTGATCAGATGCGTAGTTCTCGAGATATATCAAGATATTTAAAAGTTCCGAAGCCGCACCAACATAATAGAGATACAGAAACACCGTGGCCCCTTTCTTTAAGATAACTCTGCACTAGTGCGAGCCGCAAATGCCACTGCCAGCTTAGCTGTGCAGAAGAAGAACAACAAGAAGAAGAAATATCTTGAAATATGTCCGTCAGGCCCCTTCCCTTGAGATAAATTTGCAAATATCTCGGAAACGAAGCGAGCTATGGCAAAATCTTGAGAGACCTTTTTTGTAGAGAATTAAGTTTCCTACAATTTATGTTCTATGATATTTTTTGATCAGATGCGTAGTTCTCGAGATATCTCAAGATATTTAAAAGTTCCGAAGCCGCACCAACATAATGGAGATACAGAAACACCGTGGCCCCTTTCTTTGAGATAACTCTGCACTATTGCGAGCTGGAAATGCCACTTCCAGTTTAGCTGTGCAGAAGAAGAACAACAAGAAGAAGAAATATCTCGAAATATGTCCGTCAGGCCCCTTCCCTTGAGATAAATCTGCAAATATCTCGGAAACCAAGCGAGCTATGGCAAAATGTTAAGAGACCTTTTTTGTAGAGAATTAAGTTTCCTACTTTTTATGTTCTATGATATTTTATGATCAGATGCGTAGTTCTCGAGATATCTCAAGATATTTAAAAGTTCCGAAGCCGCACAAACATAATGGAGATACAGAAACACCGTGGCCCCTTTCTTTGAGATAACTCTGCACTATTGCGAGCTGCAAATGCCACTTCCAGCTTAGCTGTGCAGAAGAAGAACAACAAGAAGAAGAAATATCTCGAAATATGTCCGTCAGGCCCCTTCCCTTGAGATGTATCTGCAAATATCTCGGAAACGAAGCGAGCTATGGCAAAATGTTGAGAGACCTTTTTTGTAGAGAATTATGTTTCCTACTTTTTATGTTCTATGATATTTTTTGATCAGATGCGTAGTTCTCGAGATATATCAAGATATTTAAAAGTTCCGAAGCCGCACCAACATAATAGAGATACAGAAACACCGTGGCCCCTTTCTTTGAGATAACTCTGCACTATTGCGAGCTGCAAATGCCACTTCCAGCTTAGCTGTGCAGAAGAAGAACAACAAGAAGAAGAAATATCTCGAAATATGTCCGTCAGGCCCCTTCCCTTGAGATAAATCTGCAAATATCTCGGAAACGAAGCGAGCTATGGCAAAATGTTAAGAGACCTTTTTTATAGAGAATTAAGTTTCCTACTTTTTATGTTCTATGATATTTTATGATCAGATGCGTAGTTCTCGAGATATATCAAGATATTTAAAAGTTCCGAAGCCGCACCAACATAGTAGAGATACAGAAACACCGTGGCCCCTTTCTTTGAGATAACTCCGCACTATTGCGAGCTGCAAATGCCACTTCCAGCTTAGCTGTGCAGAAGAAGAACAACAAGAAGAAGAAATATCTCGAAATATGTCCGTCAGGCCCCTTCCCTTGAGATATATCTGCAAATATCTCGGAAACGAAGCGTGCTATGGCAAAATGTTAAGAGACCTTTTTTGTAGAGAATTAAGTTTCCTACTTTTTATGTTCTATGATATTTTTTGATCAGATGCGTAGTTCTCGAGATATCTCAAGATATTTAAAAGTTCCGAAGCCGCACCAACATAATGGAGATACAGAAACACCGTGGCCCCTTTCTTTGAGATAACTCTGCACTATTGCGAGCTGCAAATGCGACTTCCAGCTTAGCTGTGCAGAAGAAGAACAACAAGAAGACGAAATATCTCGAAATATGTCCGTCAGGCCCCTTCCCTTGTGATATATCTGCAAATATCTCGGAAACGAAGCGAGCTATGGCAAAATGTTAAGAGACCTTTTTTGTAGAGAATTATGTTTCCTACAATTTATGTTCTATGATATTTTTTGATCAGAAGCGTAGTTTTTGAGATATATCGAGATATTTAAAAGTTCCGAAGCCGCACCAACATAATAGAGATTCAGAAACACTGTGGCCCCTTTCTTTGTGATAACTCTGCACTATTGCGAGCTGGAAATGCCACTTCCAGTTTAGCTGTGCAGAAGAAGAACAACAAGAAGAAGAAATATCTCGAAATATGTCCGTCAGGCCCCTTCCCTTGAGATAAATCTGCAAATATCTCGGAAACCAAGCGAGCTATGGCAAAATCTTAAGAGACCTTTTTTGTAGAGAATTAAGTTTCCTACTTTTTATGTTCTATGATATTTTTTGATCAGATGCGTAGTTCTCGAGATATATCAAGATATTTAAAAGTTCCGAAGCCGCACCAACATAATAGAAATACAGAAACACCGTGGCCCCTTTCTTTGAGATAACTCTGCACTAGTGCGAGCCGCAAATGCCACTTCCAGCTTAGCTGTGCAGAAGAAGAACAACAAGAAGAAGAAATATCTCGAAATATGTCCGTCAGGCCCCTTCCCTTGAGATATATCTGCAAATATCTCGGAAACGAAGCGAGCTATGGCAAAATGATGAGACCTTTTTTGTAGAGAATTAAGTTTCCTACAATTTATGTTCTATGATATTTTTTGATCAGAAGCGTAGTTTTCGAGATATATCGAGATATTTGAAAGTTCCGAAGCCGCACCAACATAATAGAGGTACAGAAACACCGTGGCCCCTTTCTTTGAGATAACTCTGCACTAGTGCGAGCCGCAAATGCTACTTCCAGCTTAGCTGTGCAGAAGAAGAACAACAAGAAGAAGAAATATCTCGAAATATGTCCGTCAGGCCCCTTCCCTTGATATAAATCTGCAAATATCTCGGAAACGAAGCGAGCTATGGCAAAATCTTAAGAGACCTTTTTTGTAGAGAATTAAGTTTCCTACTTTTTATGTTCTATGATATTTTTTGATCAGATGCGTAGTTCTCGAGATATATCAAGATATTTAAAAGTTCCGAAGCCGCACCAACATAATAGAGATACAGAAACACCGTGGCCCCTTTCTTTAAGATAACTCTGCACTAGTGCGAGCCGCAAATGCCACTGCCAGCTTAGCTGTGCAGAAGAAGAACAACAAGAAGAAGAAATATCTCGAAATATGTCCGTCAGGCCCCTTCCCTTGAGATAAATTTGCAAATATCTCGGAAACGAAGCGAGCTATGGCAAAATCTTGAGAGACCTTTTTTGTAGAGAATTAAGTTTCCTACAATTTATGTTCTATGATATTTTTTGATCAGATGCGTAGTTCTCGAGATATCTCAAGATATTTAAAAGTTCCGAAGCCGCACCAACATAATGGAGATACAGAAACACCGTGGCCCCTTTCTTTGAGATAACTCTGCACTATTGCGAGCTGGAAATGCCACTTCCAGTTTAGCTGTGCAGAAGAAGAACAACAAGAAGAAGAAATATCTCGAAATATGTCCGTCAGGCCCCTTCCCTTGAGATAAATCTGCAAATATCTCGGAAACCAAGCGAGCTATGGCAAAATGTTAAGAGACCTTTTTTGTAGAGAATTAAGTTTCCTACTTTTTATGTTCTATGATATTTTATGATCAGATGCGTAGTTCTCGAGATATCTCAAGATATTTAAAAGTTCCGAAGCCGCACAAACATAATGGAGATACAGAAACACCGTGGCCCCTTTCTTTGAGATAACTCTGCACTATTGCGAGCTGCAAATGCCACTTCCAGCTTAGCTGTGCAGAAGAAGAACAACAAGAAGAAGAAATATCTCGAAATATGTCCGTCAGGCCCCTTCCCTTGAGATGTATCTGCAAATATCTCGGAAACGAAGCGAGCTATGGCAAAATGTTGAGAGACCTTTTTTGTAGAGAATTATGTTTCCTACTTTTTATGTTCTATGATATTTTTTGATCAGATGCGTAGTTCTCGAGATATATCAAGATATTTAAAAGTTCCGAAGCCGCACCAACATAATAGAGATACAGAAACACCGTGGCCCCTTTCTTTGAGATAACTCTGCACTATTGCGAGCTGCAAATGCCACTTCCAGCTTAGCTGTGCAGAAGAAGAACAACAAGAAGAAGAAATATCTCGAAATATGTCCGTCAGGCCCCTTCCCTTGAGATAAATCTGCAAATATCTCGGAAACGAAGCGAGCTATGGCAAAATGTTAAGAGACCTTTTTTATAGAGAATTAAGTTTCCTACTTTTTATGTTCTATGATATTTTATGATCAGATGCGTAGTTCTCGAGATATATCAAGATATTTAAAAGTTCCGAAGCCGCACCAACATAGTAGAGATACAGAAACACCGTGGCCCCTTTCTTTGAGATAACACTGCACTATTGCGAGCTGCAAATGCCACTTCCAGCTTAGCTGTGCAGAAGAAGAACAACAGGAAGAAGAAATATCTCGAAATATGTCCGTCAGGCCCCTTCCCTTGAGATATATCTGCAAATATCTCGGAAACGAAGCGTGCTATGGCAAAATGTTAAGAGACCTTTTTTGTAGAGAATTAAGTTTCCTACTTTTTATGTTCTATGATATTTTTTGATCAGATGCGTAGTTCTCGAGATATCTCAAGATATTTAAAAGTTCCGAAGCCGCACCAACATAATGGAGATACAGAAACACCGTGGCCCCTTTCTTTGAGATAACTCTGCACTATTGCGAGCTGGAAATGCCACTTCCAGTTTAGCTGTGCAGAAGAAGAACAACAAGAAGAAGAAATATCTCGAAATATGTCCGTCAGGCCCCTTCCCTTGAGATAAATCTGCAAATATCTCGGAAACCAAGCGAGCTATGGCAAAATGTTAAGAGACCTTTTTTGTAGAGAATTATGTTTCCTACTTTTTATGTTCTATGATATTTTTTGATCAGATGCGTAGTTCTCGAGATATATCAAGATATTTAAAAGTTCCGAAGCCGCACCAACATAATAGAGATACAGAAACACCGTGGCCCCTTTCTTTGAGATAACTCTGCACTATTGCGAGCTGCAAATGCCACTTCCAGCTTAGCTGTGCAGAAGAAGAACAACAAGAAGAAGAAATATCTCGAAATATGTCCGTCAGGCCCCTTCCCTTGAGATAAATCTGCAAATATCTCGGAAACAAAGCGAGCTATGGCAAAATGTTAAGAGACCTTTTTTATAGAGAATTAAGTTTCCTACTTTTTATGTTCTATGATATTTTATGATCAGATGCGTAGTTCTCGAGATATATCAAGATATTTAAAAGTTCCGAAGCCGCACCAACATAGTAGAGATACAGAAACACCGTGGCCCCTTTCTTTGAGATAACTCTGCACTATTGCGAGCTGCAAATGCCACTTCCAGCTTAGCTGTGCAGAAGAAGAACAACAAGAAGAAGAAATATCTCGAAATATGTCCGTCAGGCCCCTTCCCTTGAGATATATCTGCAAATATCTCGGAAACGAAGCGTGCTATTGCAAAATGTTAAGAGACCTTTTTTGTAGAGAATTAAGTTTCCTACTTTTTATGTTCTATGATATTTTTTGATCAGATGCGTAGTTCTCGAGATATCTCAAGATATTTAAAAGTTCCGAAGCCGCACCAACATAATGGAGATACAGAAACACCGTGGCCCCTTCCTTTGAGATAACTCTGCACTATTGCGAGCTGCAAATGCCACTTCCAGCTTAGCTGTGCAGAAGAAGAACAACAAGAAGAAGAAATATCTCGAAATATGTCCGTCAGGCCCCTTCCCTTGTGATATATCTGCAAATATCTCGGAAACGAAGCGAGCTATGGCAAAATGTTAAGAGACCTTTTTTGTAGAGAATTATGTTTCCTACAATTTATGTTCTATGATATTTTTTGATCAGAAGCGTAGTTTTCGAGATATATCGAGATATTTAAAAGTTCCGAAGCCGCACCAACATAATAGAGATACAGAAACACCGTGGCCCCTTTCTTTAAGATAACTCTGCACTAGTGCGAGCCGCAAATGCCACTGCCAGCTTAGCTGTGCAGAAGAAGAACAACAAGAAGAAGAAATATCTCGAAATATGTCCGTCAGGCCCCTTCCCTTGAGATAAATTTGCAAATATCTCGGAAACGAAGCGAGCTATGGCAAAATCTTGAGAGACCTTTTTTGTAGAGAATTAAGTTTCCTACAATTTATGTTCTATGATATTTTTTGATCAGAAGCGTAGTTTTCGAGATATATCGAGATATTTAAAAGTTCCGAAGCCGCACCAACATAATAGAGGTACAGAAACACCGTGGCCCCTTTCTTTGATATAACTCTGCACTAGTGCGAGCCGCAAATGCCACTTCCAGCTTAGCTGTGCAGAAGAAGAACAACAAGAAGAAGAAGTATCTCGAAATATGTCCGTCAGGCCCCTTCCCTTGAGATAAATCTGCAAATATCTCGGAAACGAAGCGAGCTATGGCAAAATGTTAGGAGACCTTTTTTGTAGAGAATTAAGTTTCCTGCTTTTTAGGTTCTATGATATTTTTTGATCAGATGCGTAGTTCTCGAGATATATCAAGATATTTAAAAGTTCCGAAGCCGCACCAACATAATAGAGATACAGAAACACCGTGGCCCCTTTCTTTGAGATAACTCTGCACTATTGCGAGCTGCAAATGCCACTTCCAGCTTAGCTGTGCAGAAGAAGAACAACAAGAAGGAGAAATATCTCGAAATATGTCCGTCAGGCCCCTTCCCGTGAGATAAATCTGCAAATATCTCGGAAACGAAGCGAGCTATGGCAAAATGTTAAGAGACCTTTTTTGTAGAGAATTGTGTTTCCTACTTCTTATGTTCTATGATATTTTTTGATCAGATGCGTAGTTCTCGAGATATATCAAGATATTTAAAAGTTCCGAAGCCGCACCAACATAATAGAGATACAGAAACAGCGTGGCCCCTTTCTGCGAGATAACTCTGCACTATTGCGAGCTGGAAATGCCACTTCCAGTTTAGCTGTGCAGACGAAGAACAACAAGAAGAAGAAATATCTCGAAATATGTCCGTCAGGCCCGATCCTTTGAGCTGAATCTGCAAATATCTCGCAAACAATGCGAGCTATGGCAAAACGTTGAGAGACCTTTTTTGTAGGAAATTAAGTTTCCTACTATTTATGTTCTATGATATTCTTTGATCAGATGCGTAGTTTTCGAGATATATCGAGATATTTAAAGGTTCCGAAGCCGCAACAACATAATAGAGATACAGAAACACCGTGGCCCCTTTCTTTGAGATAACTCTGCACTATTGCGAGCTGCAAATGCCACTTCCAGCTTAGCTGTGCAGAAGAAGAACAACAAGAAGAAGAAATATCTCGAAATATGTCCGTCAGGCCCCTTCCCTTGAGATGTATCTGCAAATATCTCGGAAACGAAGCGAGCTATGGCAAAATGTTGAGAGACCTTTTTTGTAGAGAATTATGTTTCCTACTTTTTATGTTCTATGATATTTTTTGATCAGATGCGTAGTTCTCGAGATATATCAAGATATTTAAAAGTTCCGAAGCCGCACCAACATAATAGAGATACAGAAACACCGTGGCCCCTTTCTTTGAGATAACTCTGCACTATTGCGAGCTGCAAATGCCACTTCCAGCTTAGCTGTGCAGAAGAAGAACAACAAGAAGAAGAAATATCTCGAAATATGTCCGTCAGGCCCCTTCCCTTGAGATATATCTGCAAATATCTCGGAAACGAAGCG
This sequence comes from Osmia lignaria lignaria, assembly GCF_051020975.1. Lineage (NCBI taxonomy): Eukaryota > Metazoa > Arthropoda > Insecta > Hymenoptera > Megachilidae > Osmia > Osmia lignaria. The sequence goes on from NW_027478165.1 coordinate 8,141,932, forward strand.
TGCTATGGCAAAATGTTAAGAGACCTTTTTTGTAGAGAATTAAGTTTCCTACTTTTTATGTTCTATGATATTTTTTGATCAGATGCGTAGTTCTCGAGATATCTCAAGATATTTAAAAGTTCCGAAGCCGCACCAACATAATGGAGATACAGAAACACCGTGGCCCCTTTCTTTGAGATAACTCTGCACTATTGCGAGCTGCAAATGCCACTTCCAGCTTAGCTGTGCAGAAGAAGAACAACAAGAAGAAGAAATATCTCGAAATATGTCCGTCATGCCCCTTCCCTTGTGATATATCTGCAAATATCTCGGAAACGAAGCGAGCTATGGCAAAATGTTAAGAGACCTTTTTTGTAGAGAATTATGTTTCCTACAATTTATGTTCTATGATATTTTTTGATCAGAAGCGTAGTTTTCGAGATATATCGAGATATTTAAAAGTTCCGAAGCCGCACCAACATAATAGAGATACAGAAACAGCGTGGCCCCTTTCTGCGAGATAACTCTGCACTATTGCGAGCTGGAAATGCCACTTCCAGTTTAGCTGTGCAGACGAAGAACAACAAGAAGAAGAAATATCTCGAAATATGTCCGTCAGGCCCGATCCTTTGAGCTGAATCTGCAAATATCTCGCAAACAATGCGAGCTATGGCAAAACGTTGAGAGACCTTTTTTGTAGGAAATTAAGTTTCCTACTATTTATGTTCTATGATATTCTTTGATCAGATGCGTAGTTTTCGAGATATATCGAGATATTTAAAGGTTCCGAAGCCGCAACAACATAATAGAGATACAGAAACACCGTGGCCCCTTTCTTTGAGATAACTCTGCACTATTGCGAGCTGCAAATGCCACTTCCAGCTTAGCTGTGCAGAAGAAGAACAACAAGAAGAAGAAATATCTCGAAATATGTCCGTCAGGCCCCTTCCCTTGAGATGTATCTGCAAATATCTCGGAAACGAAGCGAGCTATGGCAAAATGTTGAGAGACCTTTTTTGTAGAGAATTATGTTTCCTACTTTTTATGTTCTATGATATTTTTTGATCAGATGCGTAGTTCTCGAGATATATCAAGATATTTAAAAGTTCCGAAGCCGCACCAACATAATAGAGATACAGAAACACCGTGGCCCCTTTCTTTGAGATAACTCTGCACTATTGCGAGCTGCAAATGCCACTTCCAGCTTAGCTGTGCAGAAGAAGAACAACAAGAAGAAGAAATATCTCGAAATATGTCCGTCAGGCCCCTTCCCTTGAGATAAATCTGCAAATATCTCGGAAACGAAGCGAGCTATGGCAAAATGTTAAGAGACCTTTTTTATAGAGAATTAAGTTTCCTACTTTTTATGTTCTATGATATTTTATGATCAGATGCGTAGTTCTCGAGATATATCAAGATATTTAAAAGTTCCGAAGCCGCACCAACATAATAGAGATACAGAAAGAACCGTGGCCCCTTTCTTTGAGATAACTCTGCACTATTGCGAGCTGCAAATGCCACTTCCAGCTTAGCTGTGCAGAAGAAGAACAACAAGAAGAAGAAATATCTCGAAATATGTCCGTCAGGCCCCTTCCCTTGAGATATATCTGCAAATATCTCGGAAACGAAGCGTGCTATGGCAAAATGTTAAGAGACCTTTTTTGTAGAGAATTAAGTTTCCTACTTTTTATGTTCTATGATATTTTTTGATCAGATGCGTAGTTCTCGAGATATCTCAAGATATTTAAAAGTTCCGAAGCCGCACCAACATAATGGAGATACAGAAACACCGTGGCCCCTTTCTTTGAGATAACTCTGCACTATTGCGAGCTGCAAATGCCACTTCCAGCTTAGCTGTGCAGAAGAAGAACAACAAGAAGAAGAAATATCTCGAAATATGTCCGTCAGGCCCCTTCCCTTGTGATATATCTGCAAATATCTCGGAAACGAAGCGAGCTATGGCAAAATGTTAAGAGACCTTTTTTGTAGAGAATTATGTTTCCTACAATTTATGTTCTATGATATTTTTTGATCAGAAGCGTAGTTTTCGAGATATATCGAGATATTTAAAAGTTCCGAAGCCGCACCAACATAATAGAGGTACAGAAACACCGTGGCCCCTTTCTTTGAGATAACTCTGCACTAGTGCGAGCCGCAAATGCCACTTCCAGCTTAGCTGTGCAGAAGAAGAACAACAAGAAGAAGAAGTATCTCGAAATATGTCCGTCAGGCCCCTTCCCTTGAGATAAATCTGCAAATATCTCGGAAACGAAGCGAGCTATGGCAAAATGTTAGGAGACCTTTTTTGTAGAGAATTAAGTTTCCTGCTTTTTATGTTCTATGATATTTTTTGATCAGATGCGTAGTTCTCGAGATATATCAAGATATTTAAAAGTTCCGAAGCCGCACCAACATAATAGAGATACAGAAACACCGTGGCCCCTTTCTTTGAGATAACTCTGCACTATTGCGAGCTGCAAATGCCACTTCCAGCTTAGCTGTGCGGAAGAAGAACAACAAGAAGAAGAAATATCTCGAAATATGTCCGTCAGGCCCCTTCCCTTGAGATAAATCTGCAAATATCTCGGAAACGAAGCGAGCTATGGCAAAATGTTAAGAGACCTTTTTTGTAGAGAATTAAGTTTCCTACTTTTTATGTTCTATGATATTTTTTGATCAGATGCGTAGTTCTCGAGATATATCAAGATATTTAAAAGTTCCGAAGCCGCACCAACATAATAGAGATACAGAAACACCGTGGCCCCGTTCTTTGAGATAACTCTGCACTATTGCGAGCTGTAAATGCCACTTCCAGCTTAGCTGTGCAGAAGAAGAACAACAAGAAGAAGAAATATTTCGAAATATGTCCGTCAGGCCCCTTCCCTTGAGATAAATCTGCAAACATCTCGGAAACGAAGCGAGCTACGGCAAAATCTTAAGAGACCCTTTTTGTAGAAAATTAGGTTTCCTACTCTTTATGTTCTATGATATTTTTTGATCAGATGCGTAGTTCTCGAGATATATCAAGATATTTAAAAGTTGCGAAGCCGCACCAACATAATAGAGATACAGAAACACCGTGGCCCCTTTCTTTGAGATAACTCTGCACTATTGCGAGCTGCAAATGCCACTTCCAGCTTAGCTGTGCAGAAGAAGAACAACAAGAAGAAGAAATATCTCGAAATATGTCCGTCAGGCCCCTTCCCTTGAGATAAATCTGCAAATATCTCGGAAACGAAGCGAGCTATGACAAAATGTTAGGAGACCTTTTTTGTAGAGAATTAAGTTTCCTACTTTTTATGTTCTATGATATTTTTTGATCAGATGCGTAGTTCTCGAGATATATCAAGATATTTAAAAGTTCCGAAGCCGCACCAACATAATAGAGATACAGAAACACCGTGGCCCCGTTCTTTGAGATAACTCTGCACTATTGCGAGCTGTAAATGCCACTTCCAGCTTAGCTGTGCAGAAGAAGAACAACAAGAAGAAGAAATATCTCGAAATATGTCCGTCAGGCCCCTTCCCTTGAGATAAATCTGCAAATATCTCGGAAACGAAGCGAGCTATGGCAAAATGTTAAGAGACCTTTTTTGTAGAGAATTAAGTTTCCTACCTTTTATGTTCTATGATATTTTTTGATCAGATGCGTAGTTCTCGAGATATATCAAGATATTTAAAAGTTCCGAACCCGCACCAACATAATAGAGATACAGAAACACCGTGGCCCCTTTCTTTGAGATAACTTTGCACTATTGCGAGCTGCAAATGCCACTTCCAGCTTAGCTGTGCAGAAGAAGAACAACAAGAAGAAGAAATATCTCGAAATATGTCCGTCCGGCCCCTTCCCTTGAGATAAATCTGCAAATATCTCGGAAACGAAGCGAGCTATGGCAAAATGTTAAGAGACGTTTTTTGTAGAGAATTAAGTTTCCTACTTTTTATGTTCTATGATATTTTTTGATCAGATGCGTAGTTCTCGAGATATATCAAGATATTTAAAAGTTCCGAAGCCGCACCAACATAATGGAGATACAGAAACACCGTGGCCCCTTTCCTTGAGATAACTCTGCACTATTGCGAGCTGGAAATGCCACTTCCAGTTTAGCTGTGCAGAAGAAGAACAACAAGAAGAAGAAATATCTCGAAATATGTCCGTCAGGCCCCTTCCCTTGAGATAAATCTGCAAATATCTCGGAAACGAAGCGAGCTATGGCAAAATGTTAAGAGAGCTTTTTTGTAGAGAATTAAGTTTCCTACTTTTTATGTTCTATGATATTTTTTGATCAGATGCGTAGTTCTCGAGATATATCAGATATTTAAAAGTTCCGAAGCCGCACCAACATAATAGAGATACAGAAACACCGTGGCCCCGTTCTTTGAGATAACTCTGCACTATTGCGAGCTGTAAATGCCACTTCCAGCTTAGCTGTGCAGAAGAAGAACAACAAGAAGAAGAAATATCTCGAAATATGTCCGTCAGGCCCCTTCCCTTGAGATAAATCTGCAAATATCTCGGAAACGAAGCGAGCTATGGCAAAATGTTAAGAGACCTTTTTTGTAGAGAATTAAGTTTCCTACTTTTTATGTTCTATGATATTTTTTGATCAGATTCGTAGTTCTCGAGATATATCAAGATATTTAAAAGTTCCGAAGCCGCACCAACATAATAGAGATACAGAAACACCGTGGCCCCTTTCTTTGAGATAACTGTGCACTATTGCGAGCTGCAAATGCCACTTCCAGCTTAGCTGTGCAGAAGAAGAACAACAAGAAGAAGAAATATCTCGAAATATGTCCGTCAGGCCCCTTCCCTTGAGATAAATCTGCAAATATCTCGGAAACGAAGCGAGCTATGGCAAAATGTTAAGAGACCTTTTTTGTAGAGAATTAAGTTTCCTACTTTTTATGTTCTGCGATATTTTTTGATCAGATGCGTAGTTCTCGAGATATATCAAGATATTTAAAAGTTCCGAAGCCGCACCAACATAATAGAGATACAGAAACACCGTGGCCCCTTTCTTTGGGATAACTCTGCACTATTGCGAGCTGGAAATGCCACTTCCAGTTTAGCTGTGCAGAAGAAGAACAACAAGAAGAAGAAATATCTCGAAATATTTCCGTCGGGACCCTTCCCTTGAGATAAATCTGCAAATATCTCGGAAACGAAGCGAGCTATGGCAAAACGTTAAGAGACCTTTTTTGTAGAGAATTATGTTTCCTACAATTTATGTTCTATGATATTTTTTGATCAGAAGCGTAGTTTTCGAGATATATCGAGATATTTAAAAGTTCCGAAGCCGCACCAACATAATAGAGATACAGAAACACCGTGGCCTCCTTCTTTGAGATAACTCTGCACTATTGCGAGCTGCAAATGCCACTTCCAGCTTAGCTGTGCAGAAGAAGAACAACAAGAAGAAGAAATATCTCGAAATATGTCCGTCAGGCCCCTTCCCTTGAGATAAATCTGCAAATATCTCGGAAACGAAGCGAGCTATGGCAAAATGTTGAGAGACCTTTTTTGTAGAGAATTAAGTGTCCTACTTTTTATGTTCTATGATATTTTTTGATCAGATGCGTAGTTCTCGAGATATATCAAGATATTTTAAAGTTCCGAAGCCGCACCAACATAATAGAGGTACAGAAACACTGTGGCCCCTTTCTTTGAGATAACTCTGCACTATTGCGAGCTGCAAATGCCACTTCCAGCTTAGCTGTGCAGAAGAAGAACAACAAGAAGAAGAAATATCTCGAAATATGTCCGTCAGGCCCCTTCCCTTGAGATAAATCTGCAAATATCTCGGAAACGAAGCGAGCTATGGCAAAATGTTAAGAGACCTTTTTTGTAGAGAATTAAGTTTCCTACTTTTTAGGTTCTGTGATATTTTTTGATCAGATGCGTAGTTCTCGAGATATATCAAGATATTTAAAAGTTCCGAAGCCGCACCAACATAATAGAGATACAGAAACACCGTGGCCCCTTTCTTTGGGATAACTCTGCACTATTGCGAGCTGGAAATGCCACTTCCAGTTTAGCTGTGCAGAAGAAGAACAACAAGAAGAAGAAATATCTCGAAATATTTCCGTCGGGACCCTTCCCTTGAGATAAATCTGCAAATATCTCGGAAACGAAGCGAGCTATGGCAAAACGTTAAGAGACCTTTTTTGTAGAGAATTATGTTTCCTACAATTTATGTTCTATGATATTTTTTGATCAGAAGCGTAGTTTTCCAGATATATCGAGATATTTAAAAGTTCCGAAGCCGCACCAACATAATAGAGATACAGAAACACCGTGGCCTCCTTCTTTGAGATAACTCTGCACTATTGCGAGCTGCAAATGCCACTTCCAGCTTAGCTGTGCAGAAGAAGAACAACAAGAAGAAGAAATATCTCGAAATATGTCCGTCAGGCCCCTTCCCTTGAGATAAATCTGCAAATATCTCGGAAACGAAGCGAGCTATGGCAAAATGTTGAGAGACCTTTTTTGTAGAGAATTAAGTGTCCTACTTTTTATGTTCTATGATATTTTTTGATCAGATGCGTAGTTCTCGAGATATATCAAGATATTTTAAAGTTCCGAAGCCGCACCAACATAATAGAGGTACAGAAACACTGTGGCCCCTTTCTTTGAGATAACTCTGCACTATTGCGAGCTGCAAATGCCACTTCCAGCTTAGCTGTGCAGAAGAAGAACAACAAGAAGAAGAAATATTTCGAAATATGTCCGTCAGGCCCCTTCCCTTGAGATAAATCTGCAAACATCTCGGAAACGAAGCGAGCTACGGCAAAATCTTAAGAGACCCTTTTTGTAGAAAATTAGGTTTCCTACTTTTTATGTTCTATGATATTTTTTGATCAGATGCGTAGTTCTCGAGATATATCAAGATATTTAAAAGTTTCGAAGCCGCACCAACATAATAGAGATACAGAAACACCGTGGCCCCTTTCTTTGAGATAACTCTGCACTATTGCGAGCTGCAAATGCCACTTCCAGTTTAGCTGTGCAGAAGGAGAACAACAAGAAGAAGAAATATCTCGAAATATGTCCGTCAGGCCCCTTCCCTTGAGATAAATCTGCATATATCTCGGAAACGAAGCGAGCTATGGCAAAATGTTAAGAGACCTTTTTTGTAGAGAATTATGTTTCCTACAAGTTATGTTCTATGATATTTTTTGATCAGAAGCGTAGTTTTCAAGATATATCGAGATATTTAAAAGATCCGAAGCCGCACCAACATAATAGAGATACAGAAACACCGTGGCCCCTTTCTTTGAGATAACTCTGCACTATTGCGAGCTGCAAATGCCGCTTCGAGCTTAGCTGTGCAGAAGAAGAACAACAAGAAGAAGAAATATCTCGAAATATGTCCGTCAGACCCCTTCCCTTGAGATGAATCTGCAAATATCTCGGAAACGAACCGAGCTATGGCAAAATGTTAAGAGACCTTTTTTGTAGAGAATAATGTTTCCTACAATTTACGTTCTATGATATTTTTTGATCAGAAGCGTAGTTTTCGAGATATATCGAGATATTTAAAAGTTCCGAAGCCGCACCAACATAATAGAGATACAGAAACACCGTGGCCCCTCTCTTTGAGATAACTCTGCACTATTGCGAGCTGCAAATGCCACTTCCAGCTTAGCTGTGCAGAAGAAGAACAACAAGAAGAAGAAATATCTCGAAATATGGCCGTCAGGCCCCTTCCCTTGAGATAAATCTGCAAATATCTCGGAAACGAAGCGAGCTATGGCAAAATGTTTAGAGACCTTTCTTGTAGAGAATTAAGTTTCCTACTTTTTATGTAGTATGATATTTTTTGATCAGATGCGTAGTTCTCGAGATATATCAAGATATTTAAAAGTTCCGAAGCCGCACCAACATAATAGAGATACAGAAACACCGTGGCCCCTTTCTTTGAGATAACTCTGCACTATTGCGCGCTGCGAATGCCACTTCCAGCTTAGCTGTGCAGAAGAAGAACAACAACAAGAAGAAATATCTCGAAATATGTCCGTCAGGCCCCTTCCCTTGAGATAAATCTGCAAATATCTCGGAAACGAAGCGAGCTATGGCAAAATGTTAAGAGACCTTTTTTGTAGAGAATAATGTTTCCTACAATTTATGTTCTATGATATTTTTTGATCAGAAGCGTAGTTTTCAAGATATATCGAGATATTTAAAAGTTCCGAAGCCGCACCAACATAATAGAGATACAGAAACACCGTGGCCCCTTTCTTTGAGATAACTCTGCACTATTGCGACCTGCAAATGCCACTTCCAGCTCAGCTGTGCAGAAGAAGAACAACAAGAAGAAGAAATATCTCGAAATATGTCCGTCAGGCCCCTTCCCTTGAGATAAATCTGCAAATATCTCGGAAACGAAGCGAGCTATGGCAAAATGTTTAGAGACCTTTCTTGTAGAGAATTAAGTTTCCTACTTTTTATGTAGTATGATATTTTCTGATCAGATGCGTAGTTCTCGAGATATATCAAGATATTTAAAAGTTCCGAAGCCGCACCAACATAATAGAGATACAGAAACACCGTGGCCCCTTTCTTTGAGATAGCTCTGCACTATTGCGCGCTGCAAATGCCACTTCCAGCTTAGCTGTGCAGAAGAAGACCAACAAGAAGAAGAAATATCTCGAAATATGTCCGTCAGGCCCCTTCCCTTGGGATAAATCTGCAAATATCTCGGAAACGAAGCGAGCTATGGCAAAATGTTAAGAGACCTTTTTTGTAGAGAATTCAGTTTCCTACTTTTTATGTTCTATAATATTTTTCGATCAGAGGCGTAGTTCTCGAGATATATCGAGATATTTAAAAGTTCCGAAGCCGCACCAACATAATAGAGATACAGAAACACCGTGGCCCCTTTCTTTGAGATAACTCTGCACTAGTGCGAGCCGCAAATGCCACTTCCAGCTTAGCTGTGCAGAAGAAGAACAAGAAGAAGAAGAAATATCTCGAAATATGTCCGTCAGGCCCCTTCCCATGAGATAAATATGCAAATATCTCGGAAACGAAGCGAGCTATGGCAAAATGTTAAGAGACCTTTTTTGTAGAGAATTAAGTTTCCTACTTTTTATGTTGTATGATATTTTTTGATCAGATGCGTAGTTCTCGAGATATATCAAGATATTTAAAAGTTCCGAAGCTGCACCAACATAATAGAGATACAGTAACACCGTGGCCCCTTTCTTTGAGATAACTCTGCACTATTGCGAGCTGCAAATGCCACTTCCAGCTTAGCTGTGCAGAAGAAGAACAACAAGAAGAAGAAATATCTCGAAATATGTCCGTCAGGCCCCTTCCCTTGAGATAAATCTGCAAATATCTCGGAAACGAAGCGAGCTATGGCAAAATGTTTAGAGACCTTTCTTGTAGAGAATTAAGTTTCCTACTTTTTATGTAGTATGATATTTTCTGATCAGATGCGTAGTTCTCGAGATATATCAAGATATTTAAAAGTTCCGAAGCCGCACCAACATAATAGAGATACAGAAACACCGTGGCCCCTTTCTTTGAGATAGCTCTGCACTATTGCGCGCTGCAAATGCCACTTCCAGCTTAGCTGTGCAGAAGAAGACCAACAAGAAGAAGAAATATCTCGAAATATGTCCGTCAGGCCCCTTCCCTTGAGATAAATCTGCAAATATCTCGGAAACGAAGCGAGCTATGGCAAAATGTTAAGAGACCTTTTTTGTAGAGAATTCAGTTTCCTACTTTTTATGTTCTATGATATTTTTCGATCAGAGGCGTAGTTCTCGAGATATATCGAGATATTTAAAAGTTCCGAAGCCGCACCAACATAATAGAGATACAGAAACACCGTGGCCCCTTTCTTTGAGATAACTCTGCACTAGTGCGAGCCGCAAATGCCACTTCCAGCTTAGCTGTGCAGAAGAAGAACAAGAAGAAGAAGAAATATCTCGAAATATGTCCGTCAGGCCCCTTCCCATGAGATAAATATGCAAATATCTCGGAAACGAAGCGAGCTATGGCAAAATGTTAAGAGACCTTTTTTGTAGAGAATTAAGTTTCCTACTTTTTATGTTCTATGATATTTTTTGATCAGATGCGTAGTTCTCGAGATATATCAAGATATTTAAAAGTTCCGAAGCTGCACCAACATAATAGAGATACAGAAACACCGTGGCCCCTTTCTTTGAGATAACTCTGCACTATTGCGAGCTGCAAATGCCACTTCCAGCTTAGCTGTGCAGAAGAAGAACAACAAGAAGAAGAAATATCTCGAAATATGTCCGTCAGGCCCCTTCCCTTGAGATAAATCTGCAAATATCTCGGAAACGAAGCGAGCTATGGCAAAATGTTTAGAGACCTTTCTTGTAGAGAATTAAGTTTCCTACTTTTTATGTAGTATGATATTTTCTGATCAGATGCGTAGTTCTCGAGATATATCAAGATATTTAAAAGTTCCGAAGCCGCACCAACATAATAGAGATACAGAAACACCGTGGCCCCTTTCTTTGAGATAGCTCTGCACTATTGCGCGCTGCAAATGCCACTTCCAGCTTAGCTGTGCAGAAGAAGACCAACAAGAAGAAGAAATATCTCGAAATATGTCCGTCAGGCCCCTTCCCTTGAGATAAATCTGCAAATATCTCGGAAACGAAGCGAGCTATGGCAAAATGTTAAGAGACCTTTTTTGTAGAGAATTCAGTTTCCTACTTTTTATGTTCTATGATATTTTTCGATCAGAGGCGTAGTTCTCGAGATATATCGAGATATTTAAAAGTTCCGAAGCCGCACCAACATAATAGAGATACAGAAACACCGTGGCCCCTTTCTTTGAGATAACTCTGCACTAGTGCGAGCCGCAAATGCCACTTCCAGCTTAGCTGTGCAGAAGAAGAACAAGAAGAAGAAGAAATATCTCGAAATATGTCCGTCAGGCCCCTTCCCATGAGATAAATATGCAAATATCTCGGAAACGAAGCGAGCTATGGCAAAATGTTAAGAGACCTTTTTTGTAGAGAATTAAGTTTCCTACTTTTTATGTTCTATGATATTTTTTGATCAGATGCGTAGTTCTCGAGATATATCAAGATATTTAAAAGTTCCGAAACCGCACCAACATAATAGAGATACAGAAACACCGTGGCCCCTTTCTTTGAGATAACTCTGCACTATTGCTAGCTGCAAATGCCACTTCCAGCTTAGCTGTGCAGAGGAAGAACAACAAGAAGAAGAAATATCTCGAAATATGTCCGTCAGGCCAGTTCCTTTGAGCTGAATCTGCAAATATCTCGGAAACTAAGCGAGCTATGGCAAAATGTTAAGAGACGTTTTTTGTAGAGAATTATGTTTCCTACAATTTATGTTCTATGATATTTTTTGATCAGAAGCGTAGTTTTCGAGATATATCGAGATATTTAAAAGTTCCGAAGACGCACCAACATAATAGAGATACAGAAACACCGTGGCCCCTTTCTTTGAGATAACTGTGCACTAGTGCGAGCCGCAAATGCCACTTCCAGCTTAGCTGTGCAGAAGAAGAACAACAAGAAGAAGAAATACCTCGAAATATGTCCGTCAGGCCCCTTCCCTTGAGATAAATCTGCAAATATCTCGGAAACGAAGCGAGCTATGGCAAAATGTTTAGAGACCGTTTTTGTAGAGAATTAAGTTTCCTACTTTTCATGTTCTATGATATTTTTTGATCAGATGCGTAGTTCTCGAGATATATCAAGATATTTAAAAGTTCCGAAGCCGCACCAACATAATAGAGATACAGAAACACCGTGGCCCCTTTCTTTGAGATAACTCTGCACTATTGCGCGCTGCGAATGCCACTTCCAGCTTAGCTGTGCAGAAGAAGAACAACAACAAGAAGAAATATCTCGAAATATGTCCGTCAGGCCCCTTCCCTTGAGATAAATCTGCAAATATCTCGGAAACGAAGCGAGCTATGGCAAAATGTTAAGAGACCTTTTTTGTAGAGAATAATGTTTCCTATAATTTATGTTCTATGATATTTTTTGATCAGAAGCGTAGTTTTCAAGATATATCGAGATATTTAAAAGTTCCGAAGCCGCACCAACATAATAGAGATACAGAAACACCGTGGCCCCTTTCTTTGAGATAACTCTGCACTATTGCGACCTGCAAATGCCACTTCCAGCTTAGCTGTGCAGAAGAAGAATAACAAGAAGAAGAAATATCTCGAAATATGTCCGTCAGGCCCCTTCCCTTGAGATAAATCTGCAAATATCTCGGAAACGAAGCGAGCTATGGCAAAATGTTTAGAGACCTTTCTTGTAGAGAATTAAGTTTCCTACTTTTTATGTAGTATGATATTTTCTGATCAGATGCGTAGTTCTCGAGATATATCAAGATATTTAAAAGTTCCGAAGCCGCACCAACATAATAGAGATACAGAAACACCGTGGCCCCTTTCTTTGAGATAGCTCTGCACTATTGCGCGCTGCAAATGCCACTTCCAGCTTAGCTGTGCAGAAGAAGACCAACAAGAAGAAGAAATATCTCGAAATATGTCCGTCAGGCCCCTTCCCTTGAGATAAATCTGCAAATATCTCGGAAACGAAGCGAGCTATGGCAAAATGTTAAGAGACCTTTTTTGTAGAGAATTCAGTTTCCTACTTTTTATGTTCTATGATATTTTTCGATCAGAGGCGTAGTTCTCGAGATATATCGAGATATTTAAAAGTTCCGAAGCCGCACCAACATAATAGAGATACAGAAACACCGTGGCCCCTTTCTTTGAGATAACTCTGCACTAGTGCGAGCCGCAAATGCCACTTCCAGCTTAGCTGTGCAGAAGAAGAACAAGAAGAAGAAGAAATATCTCGAAATATGTCCGTCAGGCCCCTTCCCATGAGATAAATATGCAAATATCTCGGAAACGAAGCGAGCTATGGCAAAATGTTAAGAGACCTTTTTTGTAGAGAATTAAGTTTCCTACTTTTTATGTTCTATGATATTTTTTGATCAGATGCGTAGTTCTCGAGATATATCAAGATATTTAAAAGTTCCGAAGCTGCACCAACATAATAGAGATACAGAAACACCGTGGCCCCTTTCTTTGAGACAACTCTGCACTATTGCGAGCTGCAAATGCCACTTCCAGCTTAGCTGTGCAGAAGAAGAACAACAAGAAGAAGAAATATCTCGAAATATGTCCGTCAGGCCCCTTCCCTTGAGATAAATCTGCAAATATCTCGGAAACGAAGCGAGCTATGGCAAAATGTTTAGAGACCTTTCTTGTAGAGAATTAAGTTTCCTACTTTTTATGTAGTATGATATTTTCTGATCAGATGCGTAGTTCTCGAGATATATCAAGATATTTAAAAGTTCCGAAGCCGCACCAACATAATAGAGATACAGAAACACCGTGGCCCCTTTCTTTGAGATAGCTCTGCACTACTGCGCGCTGCAAATGCCACTTCCAGCTTAGCTGTGCAGAAGAAGACCAACAAGAAGAAGAAATATCTCGAAATATGTCCGTCAGGCCCCTTCCCTTGAGATAAATCTGCAAATATCTCGGAAACGAAGCGAGCTATGGCAAAATGTTAAGAGACCTTTTTTGTAGAGAATTCAGTTTCCTACTTTTTATGTTCTATGATATTTTTCGATCAGAGGCGTAGTTCTCGAGATATATCGAGATATTTAAAAGTTCCGAAGCCGCACCAACATAATAGAGATACAGAAACACCGTGGCCCCTTTCTTTGAGATAACTCGGCACTAGTGCGAGCCGCAAATGCCACTTCCAGCTTAGCTGTGCAGAAGAAGAACAAGAAGAAGAAGAAATATCTCGAAATATGTCCGTCAGGCCCCTTCCCATGAGATAAATATGCAAATATCTCGGAAACGAAGCGAGCTATGGCAAAATGTTAAGAGACCTTTTTTGTAGAGAATTAAGTTTCCTACTTTTTATGTTCTATGATATTTTTTGATCAGATGCGTAGTTCTCGAGATATATCAAGATATTTAAAAGTTCCGAAACCGCACCAACATAATAGAGATACAGAAACACCGTGGCCCCTTTCTTTGAGATAACTCTGCACTATTGCTAGCTGCAAATGCCACTTCCAGCTTAGCTGTGCAGAGGAAGAACAACAAGAAGAAGAAATATCTCGAAATATGTCCGTCAGGCCAGTTCCTTTGAGCTGAATCTGCAAATATCTCGGAAACTAAGCGAGCTATGGCAAAATGTTAAGAGACGTTTTTTGTAGAGAATTATGTTTCCTACAATTTATGTTCTATGATATTTTTTGATCAGAAGCGTAGTTTTCGAGATATATCGAGATATTTAAAAGTTCCGAAGACGCACCAACATAATAGAGATACAGAAACACCGTGGCCCCTTTCTTTGAGATAACTGTGCACTAGTGCGAGCCGCAAATGCCACTTCCAGCTTAGCTGTGCAGAAGAAGAACAACAAGAAGAAGAAATATCTCGAAATATGTCCGTCAGGCCCCTTCCCTTGAGATAAATCTGCAAATATCTCGGAAACGAAGCGAGCTATGGCAAAATGTTTAGAGACCGTTTTTGTAGAGAATTAAGTTTCCTACTTTTCATGTTCTATGATATTTTTTGATCAGATGCGTAGTTCTCGAGATATATCAAGATATTTAAAAGTTCCGAAGCCGCACCAACATAATAGAGATACAGAAACACCGTGGCCCCTTTCTTTGAGATAACTCTGCACTATTGCGCGCTGCGAATGCCACTTCCAGCTTAGCTGTGCAGAAGAAGAACAACAACAAGAAGAAATATCTCGAAATATGTCCGTCAGGCCCCTTCCCTTGAGATAAATCTGCAAATATCTCGGAAACGAAGCGAGCTATGGCAAAATGTTAAGAGACCTTTTTTGTAGAGAATAATGTTTCCTATAATTTATGTTCTATGATATTTTTTGATCAGAAGCGTAGTTTTCAAGATATATCGAGATATTTAAAAGTTCCGAAGCCGCACCAACATAATAGAGATACAGAAACACCGTGGCCCCTTTCTTTGAGATAACTCTGCACTATTGCGACCTGCAAATGCCACTTCCAGCTCAGCTGTGCAGAAGAAGAACAACAAGAAGAAGAAATATCTCGAAATATGTCCGTCAGGCCCCTTCCCCTGAGATAAATCTGCAAATATCTCGGAAACGAAGCGAGCTATGGCAAAATGTTAAGAGACCTTTTTTGTAGAGAATTAAGTTTCCTACTTTTTATGTTCTATGATATTTTTTGATCAGATGCGTAGTTCTCGAGATATATCAAGATATTTAAAAGTTCCGAAGCCGCACCAACATAATAGAGATACAGAAACACCGTGGCCCCTTTCTTTGAGATAACTCTGCACTATTGCGAGCTGCAAATGCCACTTCCAGCTTAGCTGTGCAGAAGAAGAACAACAAGAAGAAGAAATATCTCGAAATATATCCGTCAGGCCCCTTCCCTTGAGATAAATCTGCAAATATCTCGGAAACGAAGCGAGCTATGGCAAAATGTTTAGAGACCTTTCTTGTAGAGAATTAAGTTTCCTACTTTTTATGTAGTATGATATTTTCTGATCAGATGCGTAGTTCTCGAGATATATCAAGATATTTAAAAGTTCCGAAGCCGCACCAACATAATAGAGATACAGAAACACCGTGGCCCCTTTCTTTGAGATAACTCTGCACTATTGCGACCTGCAAATGCCACTTCCAGCTCAGCTGTGCAGAAGAAGAACAACAAGAAGAAGAAATATCTCGAAATATGTCCGTCAGGCCCCTTCCCTTGAGATAAATCTGCAAATATCTCGGAAACGAAGCGAGCTATGGCAAAATGTTGAGGGACCTTTTTTGTAGAGAATTAAGTTTCCTACTTTTTATGTTCTATGATATTTTTTGATCAGATGCGTAGTTCTCGAGATATATCAAGATATTTAAAAGTTCCGAAGCCGCACCAACATAATAGAGATACAGAAACACCGTGGCCCCTTTCTTTGAGATAACTCTGCACTATTGCGAGCTGCAAATGCCACTTCCAGCTTAGCTGTGCAGAGGAAGAACAACAAGAAGAAGAAATATCTCGAAATATGCCCGTCAGGCCAGTTCCTTTGAGCTGAATCTGCAAATATCTCGGAAACGAAGCGAGCTATGGCAAAATGTTAAGAGACGTTTTTTGTAGAGAATTATGTTTCCAACAATTTATGTTCTATGATATTTTTTGATCAGAAGCGTAGTTCTCGAGATATATCGAGATATTTAAAAGTTCCGAAGCCGCACCAACATAATAGGGATACAGAAACACCGTGGCCCCTTTCTTTGAGATAACTCTGCACTAGTGCGAGCCGCAAATGCCACTTCCAGCTTAGCTGTGCAGAAGGAGAACAACAAGAAGAAGAAATATCTCGAAATATGTCCGTCAGGCCCCTTCCCTTCAGATAAATCTGCAAATATCTCGGAAACGAAGAGAGCTATGGCAAAATGTTAAGAGACGTTTTTTGTAGAGAATTATGTTTCCTACAATTTATGTTCTATGATATTTTTTGATCAGAAGCGTAGTTTTCGAGATATATCGAGATATTTAAAAGTTCCGAAGACGCACCAACATAATAGAGATACAGAAACACCGTGGCCCCTTTCTTTGAGATAAGTCTGCACTAGTGCGAGCCGCAAATGCCACTTCCAGCTTAGCTGTGCAGAAGAAGAACAACAAGAAGAAGAAATATCTCGAAATATGTCCGTCAGGCCCCTTCCCTTGAGATAAATCTGCAAATATCTCGGAAACGAAGCGAGCTATGACAAAATGTTAAGAGACCTTTTTTGTAGAGAATTATGTTTCCTACAATTTATGTTCTATGATATTTTTTGATCAGAAGCGTAGTTCTCGAGACATATCGAGATATTTAAAAGTTCCGAAGCCGCACCAACATAATAGGGATACAGAAACACCGTGGCCCCTTTCTTTGAGATAACTCTGCACTAGTGCGAGCCGCAAATGCCACTTCCAGCTTAGCTGTGCAGAAGAAGAACAACAAGAAGAAGAAATATCTCGAAATATGTCCGTCAGGCCCCTTCCCTTGAGATATATCTGCAAATATCTCGGAAACGAAGCGAGCTATGGCAAAATGTTAAGAGACCTTTTTTGTAGAGAATTAAGTTTCCTACTTTTTATGTTCTATGATATTTTTTGATCAGATGCGTAGTTCTCGAGATATATCAAGATATTTAAAAGTTCCGAAGCCGCACCAACATAATAGAGATACAGAAACACCGTGGCCCCTTTCTTTAAGATAACTCTGCACTATTGCGAGCTGCAAATGCCACTTCCAGCTTAGCTGTGCAGAGGAAGAACAACAAGAAGAAGAAATATCTCGAAATATGTCCGTCCGGCCAGTTCCTTTGAGCTGAATCTGCAAATATCTCGGAAACGAAGCGAGCTATGGCAAAATGTTAAGAGACGTTTTTTGTAGAGAATTATGTTTCCTACAATTTATGTTCTATGATATTTTTTGATCAGAAGCGTAGTTCTCGAGATATATCGAGATATTTAAAAGTTCCGAAGCCGCACCAACATAATAGAGATACAGAAACACCGTGGCCCCTTTCTTTGAGATAACTGTGCACTAGTGCGAGCCGCAAATGCCACTTCCAGCTTAGCTGTGCAGAAGAAGAACAACAAGAAGAAGAAATATCTCGAAATATGTCCGTTAGGCCCCTTCCCTTGAGATAAATCTGCAAATATCTCGGAAACGAAGCGAGCTATGGCAAAATGTTAAGAGACGTTTTTTGTAGAGAATTAAGTTTCCTACTTTTTATGTTCTATGATATTTTTTGATCAGATGCGTAGTTCTCGAGATATATCAAGATATTTAAAAGTTCCGAAGCCGCACCAACATAATAGAGATACAGAAACACCGTGGCCCCTTTCTTTGAGATAACTCTGCACTATTCCGAGCTGCAAATGCCACTTCCAGCTCAGCTGTGCAGAAGAAGAACAACAAGAAGAAGAAGTATCTCGAAATATGTCCGTCAGGCCCCTTCCCTTGAGATAAATCTGCAAATATCTCGGAAACGAAGCGAGCTATGGCAAAATGTTAAGAGACCTTTTTTGTAGAGAATTAAGTTTCCTACTTTTTATGTTCGATGATATTTTTTGATCAGATGCGTAGTTCTCGAGATATATCAAGATATTTAAAAGTTCCGAAGCTGCACCAACATAATAGAGGTACAGAAACACCGTGGCCTCTTTCTTTGAGATAACTCTGCACTATTGCGAGCTGCAAATGCCACTTCGAGCTTAGCTGTGCAGAAGAAGAACAACAAGAAGAAGAAATATCTCGAAATATGTCCGTCAGGCCCCTTCCCTTGAGATATATCTGCAAATATCTCGGAAACGAAGCGAGCTATGGCAAAATGTTAAGAGACCTTTTTTGTAGAGAATTATGTTTCCTACAATTTATGTTCTATGATATTTTTTGATCAGAAGCGTAGTTTTCGAGATATATCGAGATATTTAAAAGTTCCGAAGCCGCACCAACATAATAGAGATACAGAAACACCGTGGCCCCTTTCTTTGAGATAACTCTGCACTATTGCGAGCTGCAAATGCCACTTCCAGCTTAGCTGTGCAGAAGAAGAACAACAAGAAGAAGAAATATCTCGAAATATGTCCGTTAGGCCCCTTCCCTTGAGATAAATCTGCAAATATCTCGGAAACGAAGCGAGCTATGGCAAAATTTTGAGAGACGTTTTTTGTAGAGAATTATGTTTCCTACAATTTATGTTCTATGACATTTTTTGATCAGAAGCGTAGTTTTCGAGATATATCGAGATACTTAAAAGTTCCGAAGCCGCACCAACATAATAGAGATACAGAAACACCGTGGCCCCTTTCTTTGAGATAACTGTGCACTAGTGCGAGCCGCAAATGCCACTTCCAGCTTAGCTGTGCAGAAGAAGAACAACAAGAAGAAGAAATATCTCGAAATATGTCCGTCAGGCCCCTTCCCTTGAGATAAATCTGCAAATATCTCGGAAACGAAGCGAGCTATGGCAAAATGTTGAGAGACGTTTTTTGTAGAGAATTATGTTTCCTACAATTTATGTTCTATGATATTTTTTGATCAGAAGCGTAGTTTTCGAGATATATCGAGATACTTAAAAGTTCCGAAGCCGCACCAACATAATAGAGATACAGAAACACCGTGGCCCCTTTCTTTGAGATAACTGTGCTCCAGTGCGAGCCGCAAATGCCACTTCCAGCTTAGCTGTGCAGAAGAAGAACAACAAGAAGAAGAAATATCTCGAAATATGTCCGTCAGGCCCCTTCCCTTGAGATAAATCTGCAAATATCTCGGAAACGAAGCGAGCTATGGCAAAATGTTTAGAGACCTTTCTTGTAGAGAATTAAGTTTCCTACTTTTTATGTAGTATGATATTTTTTGATCAGATGCGTAGTTCTCGAGATATATCAAGGTATGTAAAAGTTCCGAAGCTGCACCAACATAATAGAGGTACAGAAACACCGTGGCCTCTTTCTTTGAGATAACTCTGCACTATTGCGAGCTGCAAATGCCGCTTCGAGCTTAGCTGTGCAGAAGAAGAACAACAAGAAGAAGAAATATCTCGAAATATGTCCGTCAGGCCCCTTCCCTTGAGATGAATCTGCAAATATCTTGGAAACGAAGCGAGCTATGGCAAAATGTTCAGAGACCTTTTTTGTAGAGAATAATGTTTCCTACAATTTACGTTCTATGATATTTTTTGATCAGAAGCGTAGTTTTCGAGATATATCGAGATATTTAAAAGTTCCGAAGCCGCACCAACATAATAGAGATACAGAAACACCGTGGCCCCTTTCTTTGAGATAACTCTGCACTATTGCGACCTGCAAATGCCACTTCCAGCTCAGCTGTGCAGAAGAAGAACAACAAGAAGAAGAAGTATCTCGAAATATGTCCGTCAGGCCCCTTCCCTTGAGATAAATCTGCAAATATCTCGGAAACGAAGCGAGCTATGGCAAAATGTTAAGAGACCTTTTTTGTAGAGAATTAAGTTTCCTACTTTTTATGTTCGATGATATTTTTTGATCAGATGCGTAGTTCTCGAGATATATCAAGATATTTAAAAGTTCCGAAGCTGCACCAACATAATAGAGGTACAGAAACACCGTGGCCTCTTTCTTTGAGATAACTCTGCACTATTGCGAGCTGCAAATGCCACTTCGAGCTTAGCTGTGCAGAAGAAGAACAACAAGAAGAAGAAATATCTCGAAATATGTCCGTCAGGCCCCTTCCCTTGAGATATATCTGCAAATATCTCGGAAACGAAGCGAGCTATGGCAAAATGTTAAGAGACCTTTTTTGTAGAGAATTATGTTTCCTACAATTTATGTTCTATGATATTTTTTGATCAGAAGCGTAGTTTTCGAGATATATCGAGATATTTAAAAGTTCCGAAGCCGCACCAACATAATAGAGATACAGAAACACCGTGGCCCCTTTCTTTGAGATAACTCTGCACTATTGCGAGCTGCAAATGCCACTTCCAGCTTAGCTGTGCAGAAGAAGAACAACAAGAAGAAGAAATATCTCGAAATATGTCCGTTAGGCCCCTTCCCTTGAGATAAATCTGCAAATATCTCGGAAACGAAGCGAGCTATGGCAAAATGTTAAGAGACGTTTTTTGTAGAGAATTATGTTTCCTACAATTTATGTTCTATGATATTTTTTGATCAGAAGCGTAGTTTTCGAGATATATCGAGATATGTAAAAGTTCCGAAGACGCACCAACATAATAGAGATACAGAAACACCGTGGCCCCTTTCTTTGAGATAACTGTGCACTAGTGCGAGCCGCAAATGCCACTTCCAGCTTAGCTGTGCAGAAGAAGAACAACAAGAAGAAGAAATATCTCGAAATATGTCCGTCAGGCCAGTTCCTTTGAGCTGAATCTGCAAATATCTCGGAAACGAAGCGAGCTATGGCAAAATGTTAAGAGACGTTTTTTGTAGAGAATTATGTTTCCTACAATTTATGTTCTATGATATTTTTTGATCAGAACCGTAGTTTTCGAGATATATCGAGATATTTAAAAGTTCCGAAGCCGCACCAACATAATGGAGATACAGAAACACCGTGGCCCCTTTCTTTGAGATAACGCTGCACTAGTGCGAGCTGGAAATGCCACTTCCAGTTTAGCTGTGCAGAAGAAGAACAACAAGAAGCAGAAATATCTCGAAATATGTCCGTTAGGCCCCTTCCCTTGAGATAAATCTGCAAATATCTCGGAAACGAAGCGAGCTATGGCAAAATGTTAAGAGACCTTTTTTGTAGAGAATTAAGTTTCCTATTTTTTATGCTCTATGATATTTTTTGATCAGATGCGTAGTTCTCGAGATATATCAAGATATTTAAAAGTTCCGATGCCGTACCAACATAATAGAGATACAGAAACACCGTGGCCCCT
The DNA here is from genome assembly GCF_051020975.1 of Osmia lignaria lignaria. Lineage (NCBI taxonomy): Eukaryota > Metazoa > Arthropoda > Insecta > Hymenoptera > Megachilidae > Osmia > Osmia lignaria. The sequence continues at coordinate 8,163,352 of NW_027478165.1, forward strand.
CTCTTTGAGATAACTCTGCACTATTGCGAGCTGGAAATGCCACTTCCAGTTTAGCTGTGCAGAAGAAGAACAACAAGAAGAAGAAATATCTCGGAAACGAAGCGAGCTATGGCAAAATGTTAAGAGACCTTTTTTGTAGAGAATTAAGTTTCCTACTTTTTATGTTCTATGATATTTTTTGATCAGATGCGTAGTTCTCGAGATATATCAAGATATTTAAAAGTTCCGAAGCCGCACCAACATAATAGAGATACAGAAACACCGTGGCCCCTTTCTTTGAGATAACTCTGCACTATTGCGAGCTGCAAATGCCACTTCCAGCTTAGCTGTGCAGAAGAAGAACAACAAGAAGAAGAAATATCTCGAAATATGTCCGTCAGGCCCCTTCCCTTGAAATAAATATGCAAATATCTCGGAAACGAAGCGAGCTATGGCAAAATGTTAAGAGACCTTTTTTGTAGAGAATTAAGTTTCCTACTTTTTATGTTCTATGATATTTTTTGATCAGATGCGTAGTTCTCGAGATATATCAAGATATTTAAAAGTTCCGAAGCCGCACCAACATAATAGAGATACAGAAACACCGTGGCCCCTTTCTTTGAGATAACTCTGCACTTGTGCGAGCCGCAAATGCCACTTCCAGCTTAGCTGTGCAGAAGAAGAACAACAAGAAGAAGAAATATCTCGAAATATGTCCGTCAGGCCCCTTCCCTTGAAATAAATATGCAAATATCTCGGAAACGAAGCGAGCTATGGCAAAATGTTAAGAGACCTTTTTTGTAGAGAATTAAGTTTCCTACTTTTTATGTTCTATGATATTTTTTGATCAGATGCGTAGTTCTCGAGATATATCAAGATATTTAAAAGTTCCGAAGCCGCACCAACATAATAGAGATACAGAAACACCGTGGCCCCTTTCTTTGAGATAACTCTGCACTATTGCGAGCTGCAAATGCCACTTCCAGCTTAGCTGTGCAGAGGAAGAACAACAAGAAGAAGAAATATCTCGAAATATGTCCGTTAGGCCCCTTCCCTTGAGATAAATCTGCAAATATCTCGGAAACGAAGCGAGCTATGGCAAAATGTTAAGAGACGTTTTTTGTAGAGAATTATGTTTCCTACAATTTATGTTCTATGATATTTTTTGATCAGAAGCGTAGTTTTCGAGATATATCGAGATATTTAAAAGTTCCGAAGCCGCATCAACATAATAGAGATACAGAAACACCGTGGCCCCTCTCTTTGAGATAACTCTGCACTATTGCGAGCTGAAATGCCACTTCCAGCTTAACTGTGCAGAAGAAGAACAACAAGAAGAAGAAATATCTCGAAATATGTCCGTTAGGCCCCTTCCCTTGAGATAAATCTGCAAATATCTCGGAAACGAAGCGAGCAATGGCAAAATGTTGAGAGACCTTTTTTGTAGAGAATTAAGTTTCCTACTTTTTATGTTCTATGATATTTTTTGATCAGAAGCGTAGTTTTCGAGATATATCGAGATATTTAAAAGTTCCGAAGCCGCACCAACATAATAGAGATACAGAAACACCGTGGCCCCTTTCTTTGAGATAACTCTGCACTAGTGCGAGCCGCAAATGCCACTTCCAGCTTAGCTGTGCAGAAGAAGAACAACAAGAAGAAGAAATATCTCGAAATATGTCCGTCAGGCCCCTTCCCTTGAGATAAATCTGCAAATATCTCGGAAACGAAGCGAGCTATGGCAAAATGTTAAGAGACCTTTTTTGTAGAGAATTAGGTTTCCTACTTTTTATCTTGTATGATATTTTTTGATCAGATGCGTAGTTCTCGAGATATATCAAGATATTTAAAAGTTCCGAAGCCGCACCAACATAATAGAGATACAGAAAAACCGTGGCCCCTCTCTTTGAGATAACTCTGCACTATTGCGAGCTGGAAATGCCACTTCCAGTTTAGCTGTGCAGAAGAAGAACAACAAGAAGAAGAAATATCTCGAAATATGTCCGTTAGGCCCCTTCCCTTGATATAAATGTGCAAATATCTCGGAAACGAAGCGAGCTATGGCAAAATGTTAAGAGACCTTTTTTGTAGAGAATTATGTTTCCTACAATTTATGTTCTATGATATTTTTTGATCAGAAGCGTAGTTTTCGAGATATATCGAGATATTTAAAAGTTCCGAAGCCGCACCAACATAATAGAGATACAGAAACACCGTGGCCCCTTTCTTTGATATAACTCTGCACTATTGCGAGCTGTAAATGCCACTTCCAGCTTAGCTGTGCAGAAGAAGACCAACAAGAAGAAGAAATATCTCGAAATATGTCCGTCAGGCCCCTTCCCTTGAGATATATCTGCAAATATCTCGGAAACGAAGTGACCTATGGCAAAATGTTAAGAGACCTTTTTTGTAGAGAATTATGTTTCCTACAATTTATATTCTATGATATTTTTTGATCAGAGGCGTAGTTTTCGAGATATATCGAGATATTTAAAAGTTCCGAAGCCGCACCAACATAATAGAGATACAGAAACACCGTGGCCCCTTTCTTTGAGATAACTCTGCACTAGTGCGAGCCGCAAATGCCACTTCCAGCTTAGCTGTGCAGAAGAAGAACAACAAGAAGAAGAAGTATCTCGAAATATGTCCGTCAGGCCACTTCCCTTGAGATAAATCTGCAAATATCTCGGAAACGAAGCGAGCTATGGCAAAATGTTAAGAGACCTTTTTTGTAGAGAATTAAGTTTCCTACTTTTTATCTTCTATGATATTTTTTGATCAGATGCGTAGTTCTCGAGATATATCAAGATATTTAAAAGTTCCGAAGCCGCACCAACATAATAGAGATACAGAAACACCGTGGCCCCTCTCTTTGAGATAACTCTGCACTATTGCGAGCTGAAATGCCACTTCCAGCTTAGCTGTGCAGAAGAAGAACAACAAGAAGAAGAAATATCTCGAAATATGTCCGTCAGGCCCCTTCCCTTGAGATATATCTGCAAATATCTCGGAAACGAAGTGACCTATGGCAAAATGTTAAGAGACCTTTTTTGTAGAGAATTATGTTTCCTACAATTTAGGTTCTATGATATTTTTTGATCAGAAGCGTAGTTTTCGAGATATATCGAGATATTTAAAAGTTCCGAAGCCGCACCAACATAATAGGGATACAGAAACACCGTGGCCCCTTTCTTTGAGATAACTCTGCACTAGTGCGAGCCGCAAATGCCACTTCCAGCTTAGCTGTGCAGAAGAAGAACAACAAGAAGAAGAAATATCTCGAAATATGTCCGTCAGGCCCCTTCCCTTGAGATAAATCTGCAAATATCTCGGAAACGAAGCGAGCTATGGCAAAATGTTAAGAGACCTTTTTTGTAGAGAATTAAGTTTCCTACTTTTTATCTTCTATGATATTTTTTGATCAGATGCGTAGTTCTTGAGATATATCAAGATATTTAAAAGTTCCGAAAGCCGCACCAACATAATAGAGATACAGAAACACCGTGGCCCCTCTCTTTGAGATAACTCTGCACTATTGCGAGCTGGAAATGCCACTTCCAGTTTAGCTGTGCAGAAGAAGAACAACAAGAAGAAGAAATATCTCGAAATATGTCCGTCAGGCCCCTTCCCTTGAGATAAATCTGCAAATATCTCGGAAACGAAGCGAGCTATGGCAAAATGTTTAGAGACCTCTCTTGTAGAGAATTAAGTTTCCTACTTTTTATGTAGTATGATATTTTTTGATCAGATGCGTAGTTCTCGAGATATATCAAGATATTTAAAAGTTCCGAAGCCGCACCAACATAATAGAGATGCAGAAACACCGTGGCCCCTCTCTTTGAGATAACTCTGCACTATTGCGAGCTGTAAATGCCACTTCCAGCTTAGCTGTGCAGAAGAAGAACAACAAGAAGAAGAAATATCTCGAAATATGTCCGTTAGGCCCCTTCCCTTGAGATAAATCTGCAAATATCTCGGAAACGAAGCGAGCTATGGCAAAATGTTAAGAGACCTTTTTTGTAGAGAATTAAGTTTCCCACTTTTTATGTTGTATGATATTTTTTGATCAGATGCGTAGTTCTCGAGATATATCAAGATATATAAAAGTTCCGAAGCCGCACCAACATAATAGAGATACAGAAACACCGTGGCCCCTTTCTTTGAGATAACTCTGCACTATTGCGAGCTGTAAATGCCACTTCCAGTTTAGCTGTGCAGAAGAAGAACAACAAGAAGAAGAAATATCTCGAAATATGTCCGACAGGCCCCTTCCCTTGAGATAAATCTGCAAATATCTCGGAAACGAAGCGAGCTATGGCGAAATGTTAAGAGACCTTTTTTGTAGAGAATTAAGTTTCCTACTTTTTATCTTCTATGATAGTTTTTGATCAGATGCGTAGTTCTCGAGATATATCAAGATATCTAAAAGTTCCGAAGCCGCACCAACATAATAGAGATACAGAAACACCGTGGCCCCTTTCTTTGAGATAACTCTGCACTAGTGCGAGCCGCAAATGCCACTTCCAGCTTAGCTGTGCAGAAGAAGAACAACAAGAAGAAGAAATATCTCGAAATATGTCCGTCAGGCCCCTTCCCTTGAGATAAATCTGCAAATATCTCGGAAACGAAGCGAGCTATGGCAAAATGTTAAGAGACCTTTTTTGTAGAGAATTAGGTTTCCTACTTTTCATCTTCTATGATATTTTTTGATCAGATGCGTAGTTCTCGAGATATATCAAGATATTTAAAAGTTCCGAAGCCGCACCAACATAATACAGATACAGAAACACCGTGGCCCCTCTCTTTGAGATAACTCTGCACTATTGCGAGCTGGAAATGCCACTTCCAGTTTAGCTGTGCAGAAGAAGAACAACAAGAAGAAGAAATATCTCGAAATATGTCCGTTAGGCCCCTTCCCTTGATATAAATGTGCAAATATCTCGGAAACGAAGCGAGCTATGGCAAAATGTTAAGAGACCTTTTTTGTAGAGAATTAAGTTTCCTACTTTTCATGTTCTATGATATTTTTTGATCAGATGCGTAGTTCTCGAGATATATCAAGATATTTAAAAGTTCCGAAGCCGCACCAACATAATAGAGATACAGAAACACCGTGGCCCCTTTCTTTGATATAGCTCTGCACTATTGCGAGCTGTAAATGCCACTTCCAGCTTAGCTGTGCAGATGAAGAACAACAAGAAGAAGAAATATCTCGAAATATGTCCGTCAGGCCCCTTCCCTTGAGATATATCTGCAAATATCTCGGAAACGAAGTGACCTATGGCAAAATGTTAAGAGACCTTTTTTGTAGAGAATTATGTTTCCTACAATTTAGGTTCTATGATATTTTTTGATCAGAAGCGTAGTTTTCGAGATATATCGAGATATTTAAAAGTTCCGAAGCCGCACCAACATAATAGGGATACAGAAACACCGTGGCCCCTTTCTTTGAGATAACTCTGCACTAGTGCGAGCCGCAAATGCCACTTCCAGCTTAGCTGTGCAGAAGAAGAACAACAAGAAGAAGAAATATCTCGAAATATGTCCGTCAGGCCCCTTCCCTTGAGATAAATCTGCAAATATCTCGGAAACGAAGCGAGCTATGGCAAAATGTTAAGAGACCTTTTTTGTAGAGAATTAAGTTTCCTACTTTTTATCTTCTATGATATTTTTTGATCAGATGCGTAGTTCTTGAGATATATCAAGATATTTAAAAGTTCCGAAAGCCGCACCAACATAATAGAGATACAGAAACACCGTGGCCCCTCTCTTTGAGATAACTCTGCACTATTGCGAGCTGGAAATGCCACTTCCAGTTTAGCTGTGCAGAAGAAGAACAACAAGAAGAAGAAATATCTCGAAATATGTCCGTCAGGCCCCTTCCCTTGAGATAAATCTGCAAATATCTCGGAAACGAAGCGAGCTATGGCAAAATGTTTAGAGACCTCTCTTGTAGAGAATTAAGTTTCCTACTTTTTATGTAGTATGATATTTTTTGATCAGATGCGTAGTTCTCGAGATATATCAAGATATTTAAAAGTTCCGAAGCCGCACCAACATAATAGAGATGCAGAAACACCGTGGCCCCTCTCTTTGAGATAACTCTGCACTATTGCGAGCTGTAAATGCCACTTCCAGCTTAGCTGTGCAGAAGAAGAACAACAAGAAGAAGAAATATCTCGAAATATGTCCGTTAGGCCCCTTCCCTTGAGATAAATCTGCAAATATCTCGGAAACGAAGCGAGCTATGGCAAAATGTTAAGAGACCTTTTTTGTAGAGAATTAAGTTTCCCACTTTTTATGTTCTATGATATTTTTTGATCAGATGCGTAGTTCTCGAGATATATCAAGATATATAAAAGTTCCGAAGCCGCACCAACATAATAGAGATACAGAAACACCGTGGCCCCTTTCTTTGAGATAACTCTGCACTATTGCGAGCTGTAAATGCCAGTTCCAGTTTAGCTGTGCAGAAGAAGAACAACAAGAAGAAGAAATATCTCGAAATATGTCCGACAGGCCCCTTCCCTTGAGATAAATCTGCAAATATCTCGGAAACGAAGCGAGCTATGGCGAAATGTTAAGAGACCTTTTTTGTAGAGAATTAGGTTTCCTACTTTTTATCTTCTATGATAGTTTTTGATCAGATGCGTAGTTCTCGAGATATATCAAGATATCTAAAAGTTCCGAAGCCGCACCAACATAATAGAGATACAGAAACACCGTGGCCCCTCTCTTTGAGATAACTCTGCACTATTGCGAGCTGCAAATGCCACTTCCAGCTTAGCTGTGCAGAAGAAGAACAACAAGAAGAAGAAATATCTCGAAATATGTCCGTCAGGCCCCTTCCCTTGAGATAAATCTGCAAATATCTCGGAAACGAAGCGAGCTATGGCAAAATGTTAAGAGACCTTTTTTGTAGAGAATAATGTTTCCTACAATTTACGTTCTATGATATTTTTTGATCAGAAGCGTAGTTTTCGAGATATATCGAGATATTTAAAAGTTCCGAAGCCGCACCAACATAATAGAGATACAGAAACACCGTGGCCCCTTTCTTTGAGATAACTGTGTACTATTGCGAGCTGTAAGTGCCACTTCCAGCTTAGCTGTGCAGAAGAAGAACAACAAGAGGAAGAAATATCTCGAAATATGTCCGTCAGGCCCCTTCCCTTGAGATAAATCTGCAAATATCTCGGAAACGAAGCGAGCTATGGCAAAATGTTAAGAGACGTTTTTTGTAGAGAATTATGTTTCCTACAATTTACGTTCTATGATATTTTTTGATCAGAAGCGTAGTTTTCGAGATATATCGAGATATTTAAAGGTTCCGAAGCCGCACCAACATAATAGAGATACAGAAACACCGTGGCCCCTTTCTTTGAGATAACTGTGTACTAGTGCGAGCCGCAAATGCCACTTCCAGCTTAGCTGTGCAGAAGAAGAACAACAAGAAGAAGAAATATCTCGAAATATTTCCGTTAGGCCCCTTCCCTTGAGATAAACCTGCAAATATCTCGGAAACGAAGCGAGCTATGGCAAAACGTTAAGACACCTTTTTTGTAGAGAATTAAGTTTCCTACAATTTATGTTCTATGATATTTTTTGATCAGAAGCGTAGTTTTCCAGATATATCGAGATATTTAAAAGTTCCGAAGCCGCACCAACATAATAGAGATACAGAAACACCGTGGCCCCTTTCTTTGAGATAACTTTGCACTATTGCGAGCTGTAAATGCCACTTTCAGCTTAGCTGTGCAGAAGAAGAACAACAAGAAGAAGAAATATCTCGAAATATGTCCGTCAGGCCCCTTCCCGTGAGATATATCTGCAAATATCTCGGAAACGAAGCGAGCTATGGCAAAATGTTAAGAGACCTTTTTTGTAGAGAATTATGTTTCCTACAATTTATGTTCTATGATATTTTTTGATCAGAAGCGTAGTTTTCGAGATATATCGAGATATTTAAAAGTTCCGAAGCCGCACCAACATAATAGAGATACAGAAACACCGTGGCCCCTTTCTCTGAGATAACTCTGCACTAGTGCGAGCCGCAAATGCCACTTCCAGCTTAGCTGTGCAGAAGAAGAACAACAAGAAGAAGAAATATCTCGAAATATGTCCGTCATGCCCCTTCCCTTGAGATAAATCTGCAAATATCTCGGAAACGAAGCGAGCTATGGCAAAATGTTAAGAGACCTTTTTTGTAGAGAATTAAGTTTCCTACTTTTTATGTTCTATGATATTTTTTGATCAGATGCTTAGTTCTCGAGATATATCAAGATATTTAAAAGTTCCGAAGCCGCACCAACATAATAGAGATACAGAAACACCGTGGCCCCTTTCTTTGAGATAACTCTGCACTATTGCGAGCTGCAAATGCCACTTCCAGCTTAGCTGTGCAGAAGAAGAACAACAAGAAGAAGAAATATCTCGAAATATGTCCGTCAGGCCCCTTCCCTTGAGATATATCTGCAAATATCTCGGAAACGAAGCGAGCTATGGCAAAATGTTAAGAGACCTTTTTTGTAGAGAATTATGTTTCCTACAATTTATGTTCTATGATATTTTTTGATCAGAAGCGTAGTTTTCGAGATATATCGAGATATTTAAAAGTTCCGAAGCCGCACCAACATAATAGAGATACAGAAACACCGTGGCCCCTTTCTTTGAGATAACTCTGCACTAGTGCGAGCCGCAAATGCCACTTCCAGCTTAGCTGTGCAGAAGAAGAACAACAAGAAGAAGAAATATCTCGAAATATGTCCGTCATGCCCCTTCCCTTGAGATAAATCTGCAAATATCTCGGAAACGAAGCGAGCTATGGCAAAATGTTAAGAGACCTTTTTTGTAGAGAATTAAGTTTCCTACTTTTCATGTTCTATGATATTTTTTGATCAGAAGCGTAGTTCTCGAGATATATCAAGATATTTAAAAGTTCCGAAGCCGCACCAACATAATAGAGATACAGAAACACCGTGGCCCATTTCTTTGAGATAACTGTGTACTAGTGCGAGCCGCAAATGCCACTTCCAGCTTAGCTGTGCAGAAGAAGAACAACAAGAAGAAGAAATATCTCGAAATATGTCCGTCAGGCCCCTTCCCTTGAGATAAATCTGCAAATATCTCGGAAACGAAGAGAGCTATGGCAAAATGTTGAGAGACCTTTTTTGTAGAGAATTAAGTTTCCTACTATTTATGCTCTATGATATTTTTTGATCAGATGCGTAGTTCTCGAGATATATCAAGATATTTAAAAGTTCCGAAGCCGCACCAACATAATAGAGATACAGAAACACCGTGGCCCCTTTCTTTGAGATAACTCTGCACTAGTGCGAGCCGCAAATGCCACTTCCAGCTTAGCTGTGCAGAAGAAGAACAACAAGAAGAAGAAATATCTCGAAATATGTCCGTCAGGCCCCTTCCCTTGAGATAAATCTGCAAATATCTCGGAAACGAAGCGAGCTATGGCAAAATGTTAAGAGACCGTTTTTGTAGAGAACTAAGTTTCCTACTTTTTACGTTCTATGATATTTTTTGATCAGATGCGTAGTTCTCGAGATATATCAAGATATTTAAAAGTTCCGAAGCCGCACCAACATAATAGAGATACAGAAACACCGTGGCCCCTTTCTTTGAGATAACTCTGCACTATTGCGAGCTGCAAATGCCACTTCCAGCTTAGCTGTGCAGAAGAAGAACAACAAGAATAAGAAATATCTCGAAATATGTCCGTCAGGCCCCTTCCCTTGAGATAAATCTGCAAATATCTCGGAAACGAAGAGAGCTATGGCAAAATGTTAAGAGACCTTTTCTGTAGAGAATTAAGTTTCCTACTTTTTATGTTGTATGATATTTTTTGATCAGATGCGTAGTTCTCGAGATATATCAAGATATTTAAAAGTTCCGAAGCCGCACCAACATAATAGAGATACAGAAACACCGTGGCCCCCTTCTTTGAGATAACTCTGCACTATTGCGTGCTGCAAATGCCACTTCCAGCTTAGCTGTGCAGAAGAAGAACAACAAGAAGAAGAAATATCTCGAAATATGTCCGTCAGGCCCCTTCCCTTGAGATAAATCTGCAAATATCTCGGAAACGAAGCGAGCTATGGCAAAATGTTAAGAAACCTTTTTTGTAGAGAATTAAGTTTCCTACTTTTTATGTTCTATGATATTTTTTGATCAGATGCGTAGTTCTGGAGATATATCAAGATATTTAAAAGTTCCGAAGCCGCACCAACATAATAGAGATACAGAAACACCGTGGCCCCTTTCTTTGAGATAACTCTGCACTAGTGCGAGCCGCAAATGCCACTTCCAGCTTAGCTGTGCAGAAGAAGAACAACAAGAAGAAGAAATATCTCGAAATATGTCCGTTAGGCCCCTTCCCTTGAGATAAACCTGCAAATATCTCGGAAACGAAGCGAGCTATGGCAAAATCTTAAGAGACCTTTTTTGTAGAGAATTAAGTTTCCTACTTTTTATGTTCTATGATATTTTTTGATCAGATGCGTAGTTCTCGAGATATATCGAGATATTTAAAAGTTCCGAAGCCGCACCAACATAATAGAGATACAGAAACACCGTGGCCCCTTTCTTTGAGATAACTGTGCACTAGTGCGAGCCGCAAATGACACTTCCAGCTTAGCTGTGCAGAAGAAGAACAACAAGAAGAAGAAATATCTCGAAATATTTCCGTTAGGCCCCTTCCCTTGAGATAAACCTGCAAATATCTCGGAAACGAAGCGAGCTATGGCAAAATGTTAAGACACCTTTTTTGTAGAGAATTAAGTTTCCTACTTTTTATGTTCTATGATATTTTTTGATCAGATGCGTAGTTTTCGAGATATATCGAGATATTTAAAAGTTCCGAAGCCGCACCAACATAATAGAGATACAGAAACACCGTGGCCCCTTTCTTTGAGATAACTGTGCACTAGTGCGAGCCGCAAATGCCACTTCCAGCTTAGCTGTGCAGAAGAAGAACAACAAGAAGAAGAAATATCTCGAAATATGTCCGTCAGGCCCCTTCCCTTGAGATAAATCTGCAAATATCTCGGAAACGAAGCGAGCTATGGCAAAATGTTAAGAGACCGTTTTTGTAGAGAATTAAGTTTCCTACTTTTTATGTTCTATGATATTTTTTGATCAGATGCGTAGTTCTCGAGATATATCAAGATATTTAAAAGTTCCGAAGCCGCACCAACATAATAGAGATACAGAAACACCGTGGCCCCTTTCTTTGAGATAACGCTGCACTAGTGCGAGCCGCAAATGCCACTTCCAGCTTAGCTGTGCAGAAGAAGAACAACAAGAAGAAGAAATATCTCGAAATAAGTCCGTCAGGCCCCTTCCCTTGAGATAAATCTGCAAATATCTCGGACACGAAGCGAGCTATGGCAAAATGTTAAGAGACCTTTTTTGTAGAGAATTAAGTTTCCTACTTTTTATGTTCTATGATATTTTTTGATCAGATGCGTAGTTCTCGAGATATATCAAGATATTTAAAAGTTCCGAAGCCGCACCATCATAATAGAGATACAGAAACACCGTGGCCCCTTTCTTTGAGATAACTCTGCACTATTGCGAGCTGCAAATGCCACTTCCAGCTTAGCTGTGCAGAAGAAGAACAACAAGAAGAAGAAATATCTCGAAATATGTCCGTCAGGCCCCTTCCCTTGAGATAAATCTGCAAATATCTCGGAAACGAAGAGAGCTATGGCAAAATGTTAAGAGACCTTTTTTGTAGAGAATTAAGTTTCCTACAATTTATGTTCTATGATATTTTTTGATCAGAAGCGTAGTTTTCGAGATATATCGAGATATTTAAAAGTTCCGAAGCCGCACCAACATAATAGAGATACAGAAACACCGTGGCCCCTTTCTTTGAGATAACTTTGCACTATTGCGAGCTGTAAATGCCACTTTCAGCTTAGCTGTGCAGAAGAAGAACAACAAGAAGAAGAAATATCTCGAAATATGTCCGTCAGGCCCCTTCCCTTGAGATATATCTGTAAATATCTCGGAAACGAAGCGAGCTATGGCAAAATGTTAAGAGACCTTTTTTGTAGAGAATTATGTTTCCTACAATTTATGTTCTATGATATTTTTTGATCAGAAGCGTAGTTTTCGAGATATATCGAGATATTTAAAAGTTCCGAAGCCGCACCAACATAATAGAGATACAGAAACACCGTGGCCCCTTTCTTTGAGATAACTCTGCACTAGTGCGAGCCGCAAATGCCACTTCCAGCTTAGCTGTGCAGAAGAAGAACAACAAGAAGAAGAAATATCTCGAAATATGTCCGTCTGGCCCCTTCCCTTGAGATATATCTGCAAATATCTCGGAAACGAAGCGAGCTATGGCAAAATGTTAAGAGAACTTTTTTGTAGAGAATTATGTTTCCTACAATTTATGTTCTATGATATTTTTTGATCAGAAGCGTAGTTTTCGAGATATATCGAGATATTTAAAAGTTCCGAAGCCGCACCAACATAATAGAGATACAGAAACACCGTGGCCCCTTTCTTTGAGATAACTCTGCACTATTGCGAGCTGCAAATGCCACTTCCAGGTTAGCTGTGCAGAAGAAGAACAACAAGAAGAAGAAATATCTCGAAATATGTCCGTCAGGCCCCTTCCCTTGAGATATATCTGCAAATATCTCGGAAACGAAGCGAGCTATGGCAAAATGTTAAGAGAACTTTTTTGTAGAGAATTATGTTTCCTACAATTTATGTTCTATGATATTTTTTGATCAGAAGCGTAGTTTTCGAGATATATCGAGATATTTAAAAGTTCCGAAGCCGCACCAACATAATAGAGATACAGAAACACCGTGGCCCCTTTCTTTGAGATAACTCTGCACTAGTGCGAGCCGCAAATGCCACTTCCAGCTTAGCTGTGCAGAAGAAGAACAACAAGAAGAAGAAATATCTCGAAATATGTCCGTCATGCCCCTTCCCTTGAGATAAATCTGCAAATATCTCGGAAACGAAGCGAGCTATGGCAAAATGTTAAGAGACCTTTTTTGTAGAGAATTAAGTTTCCTACTTTTTATGTTCTATCATATTTTTTGATCAGATGCGTAGTTCTCGAGATATATCAAGATATTTAAAAGTTCCGAAGCCGCACCAGCATAATAGAGATACAGAAACACCGTGGCCCCTTTCTTTGAGATAACGCTGCACTAGTGCGAGCCGCAAATGCCACTTCCAGCTTAGCTGTGCAGAAGAAGAACAACAAGAAGAAGAAATATCTCGAAATAAGTCCGTCAGGCCCCTTCCCTTGAGATAAATCTGCAAATATCTCGGAAACGAAGCGAGCTATGGCAAAATGTTAAGAGACCTTTTTTGTAGAGAATTAAGTTTCCTACTTTTTATGTTCTATGATATTTTTTGATCAGATGCGTAGTTCTCGAGATATATCAAGATATTTAAAAGTTCCGAAGCCGCACCATCATAATAGAGATACAGAAACACCGTGGCCCCTTTCTTTGAGATAACTCTGCACTATTGCGAGCTGCAAATGCCACTTCCAGCTTAGCTGTGCAGAAGAAGAACAACAAGAAGAAGAAATATCTCGAAATATGTCCGTCAGGCCCCTTCCCTTGAGATAAATCTGCAAATATCTCGGAAACGAAGAGAGCTATGGCAAAATGTTAAGAGACCTTTTTTGTAGAGAATTAAGTTTCCTACAATTTATGTTCTATGATATTTTTTGATCAGAAGCGTAGTTTTCGAGATATATCGAGATATTTAAAAGTTCCGAAGCCGCACCAACATAATAGAGATACAGAAACACCGTGGCCCCTTTCTTTGAGATAACTTTGCACTATTGCGAGCTGTAAATGCCACTTTCAGCTTAGCTGTGCAGAAGAAGAACAACAAGAAGAAGAAATATCTCGAAATATGTCCGTCAGGCCCCTTCCCTTGAGATATATCTGCAAATATCTCGGAAACGAAGCGAGCTATGGCAAAATGTTAAGAGACCTTTTTTGTAGAGAATTATGTTTCCTACTTTTTATGTTCTATGATATTTTTTGATCAGACGCGTAGTTCTCGAGATATATCAAGATATTTAAAAGTTCCGAAGCCGCACCAACATAATAGAGATACAGAAACACCGTGGCCCCTTTCTTTGAGATAACTCTGCACTATTGCGAGCTGCAAATGCCACTTCCAGCTTAGCTGTGCAGAAGAAGAACAACAAGAAGAAGAAATATCTCGAAATATGTCCGCTGGGCCCCTTCCCTTGAGATAAACCTGCAAATATCTCGGAAACGAAGCGAGCTATGGCAAAATGTTAAGAGACCTTTTTTGTAGAGAATTATGTTTCCTACAATTTATGTTGTATGATATTTTTTGATCAGAAGCGTAGTTTTCGAGATATATCGAGATATTTAAAAGTTCCGAAGCCGCACCAACATAATAGAGATACAGAAACACAGTGGCCCCTTTCTTTGAGATAACTCTGCACTATTGCGAGCTGCAAATGCCACTTCCAGCTTAGCTGTGCAGAAGAAGAACAACAAGAAGAAGAAATATCTCGAAATATGTCCGTCAGGCCCTTTCCCTTCAGATAAATCTGCAAATATCTCGGAAACGAAGCGAGCTATGGCAAAATGCTAAGAGACCTTTTTTGTAGAGAATTATGTTTCCTACAATTTATGTTCTATGATATTTTTTGATCAGAAGCGTAGTTTTCGAGATATATCGAGATATTTAAAAGTTCCGAAGCCGCACCAACATAATAGAGATACAGAAACACCGTGGCCCCTTTCTTTGAGATAACTCTGCACTAGTGCGAGCCGCAAATGCCACTTCCAGCTTAGCTGTGCAGAAGAAGAACAACAAGAAGAAGAAATATCTCGAAATATGTCCGTCAGGCCCCTTCCCTTGAGATAAATCTGCAAATATCTCGGAAACGAAGCGAGCTATGGCAAAATGTTAAGAGACCTTTTTTGTAGAGAATTAAGTTTCCTACTTTTTATGTTCTATGATATTTTTTGATCAGATGCGTAGTTCTCGAGATATATCAAGATATTTAAAAGTTCCGAAGCCGCACCAACTTAATAGAGATACAGAAACACCGTGGCCCCTTTCTTTGAGATAACTCTGCACTAGTGCGAGCCGCAAATGCCACTTCCAGCTTAGCTGTGCAGAAGAAGAACAACAAGAAGAAGAAATATCTCGAAATATGTCCGTCAGGCCCCTTCCCTTGAGATAAATCTGCAAATATCGCGGAAACGAAGCGAGCTATGGCAAAATGTTAAGAGACCTTTTTTGTAGAGAATTAAGTTTCCTACTTTTTATGTTCTATGATATTTTTTGATCAGATGCGTAGTTCTCGAGATATATCAAGATATTTAAAAGTTCCGAAGCCGCACCAACATAATAGAGATACAGAAACACCGTCGCCCCTTTCTTTGAGATAACTTTGCACTATTGCGAGCTGTAAATGCCACTTCCAGCTTAGCTGTGCAGAAGAAGTACAACAAGAAGAAGAAATATCTCGAAATATGTCCGTCAGGCCCCTTCCCTTGAGATATATCTGCAAATATCTCGGAAACGAAGCGAGCTATGGCAAAATGTTAAGAGACCTTTTTTGTAGAGAATTATGTTTCCTATAATTTATGTTCTATGATATTTTTTGATCAGAAGCGTAGTTTTCGAGATATATCGAGATATTTAAAAGTTCCGAAGCCGCACCAACATAATAGCGATACAGAAACACCGTGGCCCCTTTCTTTGAGATAACTCTGCACTAGTGCGAGCCGCAAATGCCACTTCCAGCTTAGCTGTGCAGAAGAAGAACAACAAGAAGAAGAAATATCTCGAAATATGTCCGTCAGGCCCCTTCCCTTGAGATAAATCTGCAAATATCTCGGAAACGAAGAGAGCTATGGCAAAATGTTAAGAGACCTTTTTTGTAGAGAATTAAGTTTCCTACTTTTTATGTTCTATGATATTTTTTGATCAGATGCGTAGTTCTCGAGATATATCAAGATATTTAAAAGTTCCGAAGCCGCACCAACATAATAGAGATACAGATACACAGTGGCCCCTTTCTTTGAGATAACTCTGCACTATTGCGAGCTGCAAATGCCACTTCTAGCTTAGCTGTGCAGAAGAAGAACAACAAGAAGAAGAAATATCTCGAAATATGTCCGTCAGGCCCCTTCCCTTGAGATAAATCTGCAAATATCTCGGAAACGAAGCGAGCTATAGCAAAATGTTAAGAGACCTTTTTTGTAGAGAATTACGTTTCCTACAATTTATGTTCTATGATATTTTTTGATCAGAAGCGTAGTTTTCGAGATATATCGAGATATTTAAAAGTTCCGAAGCCGCACCAACATAATAGAGATACAGAAACACCGTGGGCCCTTTCTTTGAGATAACTCTGCACTAGTGCGAGCCGCAAATGCCACTTCCAGCTTAGCTGTGCAGATGAAGAACAACAAGAAGAAGAAATATCTCGAAATATGTCCGTCAGGCCCCTTCCCTTGAGATAAATCTGCAAATATCTCGGAAACGAAGAGAGCTATGGCAAAATGTTAAGAGACCTTTTTTGTAGAGAATTAAGTTTCCTACTTTTTATGTTCTATGATATTTTTTGATCAGATGCGTAGTTCTCGAGATATATCAAGATATTTAAAAGTTCCGAAGCCGCACCAACATAATAGAGATACAGAAACACCGTGGCCCCTTTCTTTGAGATAACTCTGCACTATTGCGAGCTGGAAATGCTACTTCCAGCTTAGCTGTGCAGATGAAGAACAACAAGAAGAAGAAATATCTCGAAATATGTCCGTCAGGCCCCTTCCCTTGAGATATATCTGCAAATATCTCGGAAACGAAGCGAA
Organism: Osmia lignaria lignaria; assembly: GCF_051020975.1. Taxonomy (NCBI): domain Eukaryota; kingdom Metazoa; phylum Arthropoda; class Insecta; order Hymenoptera; family Megachilidae; genus Osmia; species Osmia lignaria. Next base: position 8,180,202 of record NW_027478165.1, read on the forward strand.
CTATGGCAAAATGTTAAGAGACCTTTTTTGTAGAGAATTATGTTTCCTACAATTTATGTTCTATGATATTTTTTGATCAGAAGCGTAGTTTTCGAGATATATCGAGATATTTAAAAGTTCCGAAGCCGCACCAACATAATAGAGATACAGAAACACCGTGGCCCCTTTCTTTGAGATAACTCTGCACTAGTGCGAGCCGCAAATGCCACTTCCAGCTTAGCTGTGCAGAAGAAGAACAACAAGAAGAAGAAATATCTCGAAATATGTCCGTCAGGCCCCTTCCCTTGAGATAAATCTGCAAATATCTCGGAAACGAAGAGAGCTATGGCAAAACGTTAAGAGACCTTTTTTGTAGAGAATAATATTTCCTACAATTTACGTTCTATGATATTTTTTGATCAGAAGCGTAGTTTTCGAGATATATCGAGATATTTAAAAGCTCCGAAGCCGCACCAACATAATAGAGATACAGAAACACCGTGGCCCCTTTCTTTGAGATAACTCTGCACTATTGCGAGCCGCAAATGCCACTTCCAGCTCAGCTGTGCAGAAGAAGAACAACAAGAAGAAGAAATATCTCGAAATATGTCCGTCAGGCCCCTTCCCTTGAGATAAATATGCAAATATCTCGGAAACGAAGCGAGCTATGGCAAAATGTTAAGAGACCTTTTTTGTAGAGAATTAAGTTTCCTACTTTTTATGTTCTATGATATTTTTTGATCAGATGCGTAGTTCTCGAGATATATCAAGATATTTAAAAGTTCCGAAGCCGCACCAACATAATAGAGATACAGAAACACCGTGGCCCCTTTCTTTGAGATAACTCTGCACTATTGCGAGCTACAAATGCCACTTCCAGCTTAGCTGTGCAGAGGAAGAACAACAAGAAGAAGAAATATCTCGAAATATGTCCGTCAGGCCAGTTCCTTTGAGCTGAATCTGCAAATATCTCGGAAACGAAGCGAGCTATGGCAAAATGTTAAGAGACGTTTTTTGTACAGAATTATGTTTCCTACAATTTATGTTCTATGATATTTTTTGATCAGAAGCGTAGTTTTCGAGATATATCGAGATATTTAAAAGTTCCGAAGACGCACCAACATAATAGAGATACAGAAACACCGTGGCCCCTTTCTTTGAGATAACTGTGCACCAGTGCCAGCCGCAAATGCCACTTCCAGCTTAGCTGTGCAGAAGAAGAACAACAAGAAGAAGAAATATCTCGAAATATGTCCGTCAGGCCCCTTCCCTTGAGATATATCTGCAAATATCTCGGAAACGAAGCGAGCTATGGCAAAATGTTAAGAGACCGTTTTTGTAGAGAATTATGTTTCCTACTTTTTATGTTCTATGATATTTTTTGATCAGACGCGTAGTTCTCGAGATATATCAAGATATTTAAAAGTTCCGAAGCCGCACCCACATAATAGAGATACAGAAACACCGTGGCCCCTTTCTTTGAGATAACTCTGCACTATTGCGAGCTGCAAATGCCACTTCCAGCTTAGCTGTGCAGAAGAAGAACAACAAGAAGTAGAAATATCTCGAAATATGTCCGTCAGGCCCCTTCCCTTGAGATAAATCTGCAAATATCTCGGAAACGAAGAGAGCTATGGCAAAATGTTAAGAGACCTTTTTTGTAGAGAATTAAGTTTCCTACTTTTCATGTTCTATGATATTTTTTGATCAGATGCGTAGTTCTCGAGATATATCAAGATATTTAAAAGTTCCGAAGCCGCACCAACATAATAGAGATACAGAAACACCGTGGCCCCTTTCTTTGAGATAACTCTGCACTATTGCGAGCTGTAAATGCCACTTCCAGCTTAGCTGTGCAGAAGAAGAACAACAAGAAGAAGAAATATCTCGAAATATGTCCGGCAGGCCCCTTCCCTTGAGATATATCTGCAAATATCTCGGAAACGAAGCGAGCTATGGCAAAATGTTAAGAGACCTTTTTTGTAGAGAATTATGTTTCCTACAATTTATGTTCTATGATATTTTTTGATCAGAAGCGTAGTTTTCGAGATATATCGAGATATTTAAAAGTTCCGAAGCCGCACCAACATAATAGAGATACAGAAACACCGTGGCCCCTTTCTTTGAGATAACTCTGCACTAGTGCGAGCCGCAAATGCCACTTCCAGCTTAGCTGTGCAGAAGAAGAACAACAAGAAGAAGAAATATCTCGAAATATGTCCGTCAGGCACCTTCCCTTGAGATAAATCTGCAAATATCTCGGAAACGAAGCGAGCTATGGCAAAATGTTAAGAGACCTTTTTTGTAGAGAATTAAGTTTCCTACTTTTTATGTTCTATGATATTTTTTGATCAGATGCGTAGTTCTCGAGATATATCAAGATATTTAAAAGTTCCGAAGCCGCACCAACATAATAGAGATACAGAAACACCGTGGCCCCTTTCTTTGAGATATCTCTGCACTATTGCGAGCTGCACATGCCACTTCCAGCTTAGCTGTGCAGAAGAAGAACAACAAGAAGAAGAAATATCTCGAAATATGTCCGTCAGGCCCCTTCCCTTGAGATAAATCTGCAAATATCTCGGAAACGAAGCGAGCTATGGCAAAATGTTAAGAGACCTTATTTGTAGGGAATTATGTTTCCTACAATTTATGTTCTATGATATTTTTTGATCAGAAGCGTAGTTTTCGAGATATATCGAGATATTTAAAAGTTCCGAAGCCGCACCAACATAATAGAGATACAGAAACACCGTGGCCCCTTTCTTTGAGATAACCGTGCACTAGTGCGAGCCGCAAATGCCACTTCCAGCTTAGCTGTGCAGAAGAAGAACAACAAGAAGAAGAAATATCTCGAAATATGTCCGTTAGGCCCCTTCCCTTGAGATAAACCTGCAAATATCTCGGAAACGAAGCGAGCTATGGCAAAATGTTAAGAGACCTTTTTTGTAGAGAATTAAGTTTCCTACTTTTTATGTTCTATGATATTTTTTGATCAGATGCGTAGTTCTCGAGATATATCAAGATATTTAAAAGTTCCGAAGCCGCACCAACATAATAGAGATACAGAAACACCGTGGCCCCTTTCTTTGAGATATCTCTGCACTATTGCGAGCTGCACATGCCACTTCCAGCTTAGCTGTGCAGAAGAAGAACAACAAGAAGAAGAAATATCTCGAAATATGTCCGTCAGGCCCCTTCCCTTGAGATAAATCTGCAAATATCTCGGAAACGAAGCGAGCTATGGCAAAATGTTAAGAGACCTTATTTGTAGAGAATTATGTTTCCTACAATTTATGTTCTATGATATTTTTTGATCAGAAGCGTAGTTTTCGAGATATATCGAGATATTTAAAAGTTCCGAAGCCGCACCAACATAATAGAGATACAGAAACACCGTGGCCCCTTTCTTTGAGATAACTGTGCACTAGTGCGAGCCGCAAATGCCACTTCCAGCTTAGCTGTGCAGAAGAAGAACAACAAGAAGAAGAAATATCTCGAAATATGTCCGTCAGGCCCCTTCCCTTGAGATAAATCTGCAAATATCTCGGAAACGAAGCGAGCTATGGCAAAATGTTAAGAGACCTTTTTTGTAGAGAATTAAGTTTCCTACTTTTTATGTTCTATGATATTTTTTGATCAGATGCGCAGTTCTCGAGATATATCAAGATATTTAAAAGTTCCGAAGCCGCACCAACATAATAGAGATACAGAAACACCGTGGCCCCTTTCTTTGAGATAACTCTGCACTATTGCGAGCTGCAAATGCCACTTCCAGCTTACTGTGCAGAAGAAGAACAACAAGAAGAAGAAATATCTCGAAATATGTCCGTCAGGCCCCTTGCCTTGAGATAAATCTGCAAATATCTCGGAAACGAAGCGAGCTATGGCAAAATGTTAAGAGACCTTTTTTGTAGAGAATTAAGTTTGCTACTTTTTATGTTCTACGATATTTTTTGATCAGATGCGTAGTTCTCGAGATATATCAAGATATTTAAAAGTTCCGAAGCCGCACCAACATAATAGAGATACAGAAACACCGTGGCTCCTTTCTTTGAGATAACTCTGCACTATTGCGAGCTGGAAATGCCACTTCCAGTTTAGCTGTGCAGAAGAAGAACAACAAGAAGAAGAAATATCTCGAAATATGTCCGTTAGGCCCCTTCCCTTCAGATAAATCTGCAAATATCTCGGAAACGAAGAGAGCTATGGCAAAATGTTAAGAGACCTTTTTTGTAGAGAATTAAGTTTCCTACTTTTTATGTTCTATGATATTTTTTGATCAGATGCGCAGTTCTCGAGATATATCAAGATATTTAAAAGTTCCGAAGCCGCACCAACATAATAGAGATACAGAAACACAGTGGCCCCTTTCTTTGAGATAACTCTGCACTATTGCGAGCTGCAAATGCCACTTCCAGCTTAGCTGTGCAGAAGAAGAACAACAAGAAGAAGAAATATCTCGAAATATGTCCGTCAGGCCCTTTCCCTTCAGATAAATCTGCAAATATCTCGGAAACGAAGCGAGCTATGGCAAAATGCTAAGAGACCTTTTTTGTAGAGAATTATGTTTCCTACAATTTATGTTCTATGATATTTTTTGATCAGAAGCGTAGTTTTCGAGATATATCGAGATATTTAAAAGTTCCGAAGCCGCACCAACATAATAGAGATACAGAAACACCGTGGCCCCTTTCTTTGAGATAACTCTGCACTAGTGCGAGCCGCAAATGCCACTTCCAGCTTAGCTGTGCAGAAGAAGAACAACAAGAAGAAGAAATATCTCGAAATATGTCCGTCAGGCCCCTTCCCTTGAGATAAATCTGCAAATATCTCGGAAACGAAGCGAGCTATGGCAAAATGTTAAGAGACCTTTTTTGTAGAGAATTAAGTTTCCTACTTTTTATGTTCTATGATATTTTTTGATCAGATGCGTAGTTCTCGAGATATATCAAGATATTTAAAAGTTCCGAAGCCGCACCAACATAATAGAGATACAGAAACACCGTCGCCCCTTTCTTTGAGATAACTTTGCACTATTGCGAGCTGTAAATGCCACTTCCAGCTTAGCTGTGCAGAAGAAGTACAACAAGAAGAAGAAATATCTCGAAATATGTCCGTCAGGCCCCTTCCCTTGAGATATATCTGCAAATATCTCGGAAACGAAGCGAGCTATGGCAAAATGTTAAGAGACCTTTTTTGTAGAGAATTATGTTTCCTATAATTTATGTTCTATGATATTTTTTGATCAGAAGCGTAGTTTTCGAGATATATCGAGATATTTAAAAGTTCCGAAGCCGCACCAACATAATAGCGATACAGAAACACCGTGGCCCCTTTCTTTGAGATAACTCTGCACTAGTGCGAGCCGCAAATGCCACTTCCAGCTTAGCTGTGCAGAAGAAGAACAACAAGAAGAAGAAATATCTCGAAATATGTCCGTCAGGCCCCTTCCCTTGAGATAAATCTGCAAATATCTCGGAAAGGAAGCGAGCTATGGCAAAATGTTAAGAGACCTTTTTTGTAGAGAATTAAGTTTCCTACTTTTTATGCTCTATGATATTTTTTGATCAGATGCGTAGTTCTCGAGATATATCAAGATATTTAAAAGTTCCGAAGCCGCACCAACATAATAGAGATACAGAAACACCGTCGCCCCTTTCTTTGAGATAACTTTGCACTATTGCGAGCTGTAAATGCCACTTCCAGCTTAGCTGTGCAGAAGAAGTACAACAAGAAGAAGAAATATCTCGAAATATGTCCGTCAGGCCCCTTCCCTTGAGATATATCTGCAAATATCTCGGAAACGAAGCGAGCTATGGCAAAATGTTAAGAGACCTTTTTTGTAGAGAATTATGTTTCCTACAATTTATGTTCTATGATATTTTTTGATCACAAGCGTAGTTTTCGAGATATATCGAGATACTTAAAAGTTCCGAAGCCGCACCAACATAATAGAGATACAGAAACACCGTGGCCCCCTTCTTTGAGATAACGCTGCACTAGTGCGAGCCGCAAATGCCACTTCCAGCTTAGCTGTGCAGAAGAAGAACAACAAGAAGAAGAAATATCTCGAAATATGTCCGTCAGGCCCCTTCCCTTGAAATACATCTGCAAATATCTCGGAAACGAAGCGAGCTATGGCAAAATGTTAAGAGACCTTTTTTGTAGAGAATTAAGTTTCCTACTTTTTATGTTCTATGATATTTTTTGATCAGATGCGTAGTTCTCGAGATATATCAAGATATTTAAAAGTTCCGAAGCCGCACCAACATAATAGAGATACAGAAACACCGTGGCCCCTTTCTTTGAGATAACTCTGCACTAGTGCGAGCCGCAAATGCCACTTCCAGCTTAGCTGTGCAGAACAAGAACAACAAGAAGAAGAAATATCTCGAAATATGTCCGTCAGGCCCCTTCCCTTGAGATAAATCTGCAAATATCTCGGAAACGAAGAGAGCTATGGCAAAATGTTAAGAGACCTTTTTTGTAGAGAATTAAGTTTCCTACTTTTTATGTTCTATGATATTTTTTGATCAGATGCGTAGTTCTCGAGATATATCAAGATATTTAAAAGTTCCGAAGCCGCACCAACATAATAGAGATACAGAAACACCGTGGCCCCTTTCTTTGAGATAACTCTGCACTATTGCGAGCTGCAAATGCCACTTCTAGCTTAGCTGTGCAGAAGAAGAACAACAAGAAGAAGAAATATCTCGAAATATGTCCGTCAGGCCCCTTCCCTTGAGATAAATCTGCAAATATCTCGGAAACGAAGCGAGCTATGGCAAAATGTTAAGAGACCTTTTTTGTAGAGAATTACGTTTCCTACAATTTATGTTCTATGATATTTTTTGATCAGAAGCGTAGTTTTCGAGATATATCGAGATATTTAAAAGTTCCGAAGCCGCACCAACATAATAGAGATACAGAAACACCGTGGCCCCTTTCTTTGAGATAACTCTGCACTAGTGCGAGCCGCAAATGCCACTTCCAGCTTAGCTGTGCAGATGAAGAACAACAAGAAGAAGAAATATCTCGAAATATGTCCGTCAGGCCCCTTCCCTTGAGATAAATCTGCAAATATCTCGGAAACGAAGAGAGCTATGGCAAAATGTTAAGAGACCTTTTTTGTAGAGAATTAAGTTTCCTACTTTTTATGTTCTATGATATTTTTTGATCAGATGCGTAGTTCTCGAGATATATCAAGATATTTAAAAGTTCCGAAGCCGCACCAACATAATAGAGATACAGAAACACCGTGGCCCCTTTCTTTGAGATAACTCTGCACTATTGCGAGCTGGAAATGTTACTTCCAGCTTAGCTGTGCAGAAGAAGAACAACAAGAAGAAGAAATATCTCGAAATATGTCCGTCAGGCCCCTTCCCTTGAGATATATCTGCAAATATCTCGGAAACGAAGCGAACTATGGCAAAATGTTAAGAGACCTTTTTTGTAGAGAATTATGTTTCCTACTATTTATGTTCTATGATATTTTTTGATCAGAAGCGTAGTTTTCGAGATATATCGAGATATTTAAAAGTTCCGAAGCCGCACCAACATAATAGAGATACAGAAACACCGTGGCCCCTTTCTTTGAGATAACTCTGCACTAGTGCGAGCCGCAAATGCCACTTCCAGCTTAGCTGTGCAGAAGAAGAACAACAAGAAGAAGAAATATCTCGAAATATGTCCGTCAGGCCCCTTCCCTTGAGATAAATCTGCAAATATCTCGGAAACGAAGAGAGCTATGGCAAAACGTTAAGAGACCTTTTTTGTAGAGAATAATATTTCCTACAATTTACGTTCTATGATATTTTTTGATCAGAAGCGTAGTTTTCGAGATATATCGAGATATTTAAAAGCTCCGAAGCCGCACCAACATAATAGAGATACAGAAACACCGTGGCCCCTTTCTTTGAGATAACTCTGCACTATTGCGAGCCGCAAATGCCACTTCCAGCTCAGCTGTGCAGAAGAAGAACAACAAGAAGAAGAAATATCTCGAAATATGTCCGTCAGGCCCCTTCCCTTGAGATAAATATGCAAATATCTCGGAAACGAAGCGAGCTATGGCAAAATGTTAAGAGACCTTTTTTGTAGAGAATTAAGTTTCCTACTTTTTATGTTCTATGATATTTTTTGATCAGATGCGTAGTTCTCGAGATATATCAAGATATTTAAAAGTTCCGAAGCCGCACCAACATAATAGAGATACAGAAACACCGTGGCCCCTTTCTTTGAGATAACTCTGCACTATTGCGAGCTACAAATGCCACTTCCAGCTTAGCTGTGCAGAGGAAGAACAACAAGAAGAAGAAATATCTCGAAATATGTCCGTCAGGGCAGTTCCTTTGAGCTGAATCTGCAAATATCTCGGAAACGAAGCGAGCTATGGCAAAATGTTAAGAGACGTTTTTTGTACAGAATTATGTTTCCTACAATTTATGTTCTATGATATTTTTTGATCAGAAGCGTAGTTTTCGAGATATATCGAGATATTTAAAAGTTCCGAAGACGCACCAACATAATAGAGATACAGAAACACCGTGGCCCCTTTCTTTGAGATAACTGTGCACCAGTGCCAGCCGCAAATGCCACTTCCAGCTTAGCTGTGCAGAAGAAGAACAACAAGAAGAAGAAATATCTCGAAATATGTCCGTCAGGCCCCTTCCCTTGAGATATATCTGCAAATATCTCGGAAACGAAGCGAGCTATGGCAAAATGTTAAGAGACCGTTTTTGTAGAGAATTATGTTTCCTACTTTTTATGTTCTATGATATTTTTTGATCAGACGCGTAGTTCTCGAGATATATCAAGATATTTAAAAGTTCCGAAGCCGCACCCACATAATAGAGATACAGAAACACCGTGGCCCCTTTCTTTGAGATAACTCTGCACTATTGCGAGCTGCAAATGCCACTTCCAGCTTAGCTGTGCAGAAGAAGAACAACAAGAAGTAGAAATATCTCGAAATATGTCCGTCAGGCCCCTTCCCTTGAGATAAATCTGCAAATATCTCGGAAACGAAGAGAGCTATGGCAAAATGTTAAGAGACCTTTTTTGTAGAGAATTAAGTTTCCTACTTTTCATGTTCTATGATATTTTTTGATCAGATGCGTAGTTCTCGAGATATATCAAGATATTTAAAAGTTCCGAAGCCGCACCAACATAATAGAGATACAGAAACACCGTGGCCCCTTTCTTTGAGATAACTCTGCACTATTGCGAGCTGTAAATGCCACTTCCAGCTTAGCTGTGCAGAAGAAGAACAACAAGAAGAAGAAATATCTCGAAATATGTCCGGCAGGCCCCTTCCCTTGAGATATATCTGCAAATATCTCGGAAACGAAGCGAGCTATGGCAAAATGTTAAGAGACCTTTTTTGTAGAGAATTATGTTTCCTACAATTTATGTTCTATGATATTTTTTGATTAGAAGCGTAGTTTTCGAGATATATCGAGATATTTAAAAGTTCCGAAGCCGCACCAACATAATAGAGATACAGAAACACCGTGGCCCCTTTCTTTGAGATAACTGTGCACTAGTGCGAGCCGCAAATGCCACTTCCAGCTTAACTGTGCAGAAGAAGAACAACAAGAAGAAGAAATATCTCGAAATATGTCCGTCAGGCCCCTTCCCTTGAGATAAATCTGCAAATATCTCGGAAACGAAGCGAGCTATGGCAAAATGTTAAGAGACCTTTTTTGTAGAGAATTAAGTTTCCTACTTTTTATGTTCTATGATATTTTTTGATCAGATGCGTAGTTCTCGAGATATATCAAGATATTTAAAAGTTCCGAAACCGCACCAACATAATAGAGATACAGAAACACCGTGGCCCCTTTCTTTGAGATAACTCTGCACTATTGCGAGCTGGAAATGCCACTTCCAGTTTAGCTGTGCAGAAGAAGAACAACAAGAAGAAGAAATATCTCGAAATATGTCCGTTAGGCCCCTTCCCTTGAGATAAATCTGCAAATATCTCGGAAACGAAGCGAGGTATGGCAAAATGTTAAGAGACCTTTTTTGTAGAGAATTAAGTTTCCTACTTTTTATGTTCTACGATATTTTTTGATCAGATGCGTAGTTCTCGAGATATATCAAGATATTTAAAAGTTCCGAAGCCGCACCAACATAATAGAGATACAGAAACACCGTGGCCCCTTTCTTTGAGATAACTCTGCACTATTGCGAGCTGCAAATGCCACTTCCAGCTTAGCTGTGCAGAAGAAGAACAACAAGAAGAAGAAATATCTCGAAATATGTCCGTCAGGCCCCTTCCCTTGAGATAAATCTGCAAATATCTCGGAAACGAAGCGAGCTATGGCAAAATGTTAAGAGACCTTTTTTGTAGAGAATTACGTTTCCTACAATTTATGTTCTATGATATTTTTTTATCAGAAGCGTAGTTTTCGAGATATATGGAGATATTTAAAAATTCCGAAGCCGCACCAACATAATAGAGATACAGAAACACCGTGGCCCCTTTCTTTGAGATAACTCTGCACTAGTGCGAGCCGCAAATGCCACTTCCAGCTTAGCTGTGCAGAAGAAGAACAACAAGAAGAAGAAATATCTCGAAATATGTCCGTCAGGCCCCTTGCCTTGAGATAAATCTGCAAATATCTCGGAAACGAAGCGAGCTATGGCAAAATGTTAAGAGACCTTTTTTGTAGAGAATTATGTTTCCTACAATTTATCTTCTATGATATTTTTTGATCAGAAGCGTAGTTTTCGAGATATATCGAGATATTTAAAAGTTCCGAAGCCGCACCAACATAATAGAGATACAGAAACACCGTGGCCCCTTTCTTTGAGATAACTCTGCACTAGTGCGAGCCGCAAATGCCACTTCCAGCTTAGCTGTGCAGAAGAAGAACAACAAGAAGAAGAAATATCTCGAAATATGTCCGGTAGGCCCCTTCCCTTGAGATAAACCTGCAAATATCTCGGAAACGAAGCGAGCTATGGCAAAATGTTAAGAGACCTTTTTTGTAGAGAATTAAGTTTCCTACTTTTTATGTTCTATGATATTTTTTGATCAGATGCGTAGTTCTCGAGATATATCAAGATATTTAAAAGTTCCGAAGCCGCACCAACATAATAGAGATACAGAAACACCGTGGCCCCTTTCTTTGAGATAACTCTGCACTAGTGCGAGCCGCAAATGCCACTTCCAGCTTAGCTGTGCAGAAGAAGAACAACAAGAAGAAGAAATATCTCGAAATATGTCCGTCAGGCCCCTTTCCTTGAGATAAATCTGCAAATATCTCGGAAACGAAGCGAGCTATGGCAAAATGTTAAGAGACCTTTTTTGTAGAGAATTAAGTTTCCTACTTTTTATGTTCTATGATATTTTTTGATCAGATGCGTAGTTCTCGAGATATATCAAGATATTTAAAAGTTCCGAAGCCGCACCAACATAATAGAGATACAGAAACACCGTGGCCCCTTTCTTTGAGATAACTCTGCACTATTGCGAGCTGCAAATGCCACTTCCAGCTTAGCTGTGCAGAGGAAGAACAACAAGAAGAAGAAATATCTCGAAATATGTCCGTCAGGCCAGTTCCTTTGAGCTGAATCTGCAAATATCTCGGAAACGAAGCGAGCTATGGCAAAATGTTGAGAGACGTTTTTTGTAGAGAATTATGTTTCCTACAATTTATGTTCTATGATATTTTTTGATCAGAAGCGTAGTTTTCGAGATATATCGAGATACTTAAAAGTTCCGAAGCCGCACCAACATATTAGAGATACAGAAACACCGTGGCCCCTTTCTTTGAGATAACTGTGCACTAGTGCGAGCCGCAAATGCCACTTCCAGCTTAGCTGTGCAGAAGAAGAACAACAAGAAGAAGAAATATCTCGAAATATGTCCGTCAGGCCCCTTCCCTTGAGATAAATCTGCAAATATCTCGGAAACGAAGCGAGCTATGGCAAAATGTTAAGAGACCTTTTTTGTAGAGAATTATGTTTCCTACTTTTTATGTTCTATGACATTTTTTGATCAGATGCGTAGTTCTCGAGATATATCAAGATATTTAAAAGTTCCGAAGCCGCACCTACATAATAGAGATACAGAAACACCGTGGCCCCTTTCTTTAAGATAACTCTGCACTAGTGCGAGCCGCAAATGCCACTTCCAGCTTAGCTGTGCAGAAGAAGAACAACAAGAAGAAGAAATATCTCGAAATATGTCCGTCAGGCCCCTTCCCTTGAGATAAATATGCAAATATCTCGGAAACGAAGCGAGCTATGGCAAAATGTTTAGAGACCTTTCTTGTAGAGAATTAAGTTTCCTACTTTTTATATAGTATGATATTTTTTGATCAGATGCGTAGTTCTCGAGATATATCAAGATATTTAAAAGTTCCGAAGCCGCACCAACATAATAGAGATACAGAAACACCGTGGCCCCTTTCTTTGGGATAACTCTGCACTAGTGCGAGCCGCAAATGCCACTTCCAGCTTAGCTGTGCAGGAGAAGAACAACAAGAAGAAGAAATATCTCGAAATATGTCCGTCAGGCCCCTTTCCTTGAGATAAATCTGCAAATATCTCGGAAACGAAGCGAGCTATGGCAAAATGTTAAGAGACCTTTTCTGTAGAGAATTAAGTTTCCTACTTTTTATGTTCTATGATATTTTTTGATCAGATGCGTAGTTCTCGAGATATATCAAGATATTTAAAAGTTCCGAAGCCGCACCAAGATAATAGAGATACAGAAACACCGTGGCCCCCTTCTTTGAGATAACTCTGCACTATTGCGTGCTGCAAATGCCACTTCCAGCTTAGCTGTGCAGAAGAAGAACAAGAAGAAGAAGAAATATCTCGAAATATGTCCGTCAGGCCCCTTCCCTTGAGATAAATCTGCAAATATCTCGGAAACGAAGCGAGATATGGCAAAATGTTAAGAAACCTTTTTTGTAGAGAATTAAGTTTCCTACTTTTTATGTTCTATGATATTTTTTGATCAGATGCGTAGTTCTGGAGATATATCAAGATATTTAAAAGTTCCGAAGCCGCACCAACATAATAGAGATACAGAAACACCGTGGCCCCTTTCTTTGAGATAACTCTGCACTATTGGGAGCTGCAAATGCCACTTCCAGGTTAGCTGTGCAGAAGAAGAACAACAAGAAGAAGAAGTATCTCGAAATATGTCCGTCAGGCCCCTTCCCTTGAGATATATCTGCAAATATCTCGGAAACGAAGCGAGCTATGGCAAAATGTTAAGAGAACTTTTTTGTAGAGAATTATGTTTCCTACAATTTATGTTCTATGATATTTTTTGATCAGAAGCGTAGTTTTCGAGATATATCGAGATATTTAAAAGTTCCGAAGCCGCACCAACATAATAGAGATACAGAAACACCGTGGCCCCTTTCTTTGAGATAACTCTGCACTAGTGCGAGCCGCAAATGCCACTTCCAGCTTAGCTGTGCAGAAGAAGAACAACAAGAAGAAGAAATATCTCGAAATATGTCCGTTAGGCCCCTTCCCTTGAGATAAACCTGCAAATATCTCGGAAACGAAGCGAGCTATGGCAAAATCTTAAGAGAACTTTTTTGTAGAGAATTAAGTTTCCTACTTTTTATGTTCTATGATATTTTTTGATCAGATGCGTAGTTTTCGAGATATATCGAGATATTTAAAAGTTCCGAAGCCGCACCAACATAATAGAGATACAGAAACACCGTGGCCCCTTTCTTTGAGATAACTGTGCACTAGTGCGAGCCGCAAATGACACTTCCAGCTTAGCTGTGCAGAAGAAGAACAACAAGAAGAAGAAATATCTCGAAATATGTCCGTCAGGACCCCTCCCTTGAGATAAATCTGCAAATATCTCGGAAACGAAGCGAGCTATGGCAAAATGTTAAGAAACCTTTTTTGTAGAGAATTAAGTTTCCTACTTTTTATGTTCTATGATATTTTTTGATCAGATGCGTAGTTTTCGAGATATATCGAGATATTTAAAAGTTCCGAAGCCGCACCAACATAATAGAGATACAGAAACACCGTGGCCCCTTTCTTTGAGATAACTCTGCACTATTGCGAGCTGCAAATGCCACTTCCAGGTTAGCTGTGCAGAAGAAGAACAACAAGAAGAAGAAGTATCTCGAAATATGTCCGTCAGGCCCCTTCCCTTGAGATATATCTGCAAATATCTCGGAAACGAAGCGAGCTATGGCAAAATGTTAAGAGAACTTTTTTGTAGAGAATTATGTTTCCTACAATTTATGTTCTATGATATTTTTTGATCAGAAGCGTAGTTTTCGAGATATATCGAGATATTTAAAAGTTCCGAAGCCGCACCAACATAATAGAGATACAGAAACACCGTGGCCCCTTTCTTTGAGATAACTCTGCACTAGTGCGAGCCGCAAATGCCACTTCCAGCTTAGCTGTGCAGAAGAAGAACAACAAGAAGAAGAAATATCTCGAAATATGTCCGTTAGGCCCCTTCCCTTGAGATAAACCTGCAAATATCTCGGAAACGAAGCGAGCTATGGCAAAATCTTAAGAGACCTTTTTTGTAGAGAATTAAGTTTCCTACTTTTTATGTTCTATGATATTTTTTGATCAGATGCGTAGTTTTCGAGATATATCGAGATATTTAAAAGTTCCGAAGCCGCACCAACATAATAGAGATACAGAAACACCGTGGCCCCTTTCTTTGAGATAACTGTGCACTAGTGCGAGCCGCAAATGCCACTTCCAGCTTAGCTGTGCAGAAGAAGAACAACAAGAAGAAGAAATATCTCGAAATATGTCCGTCAGGCCCCTTCCCTTGAGATAAATCTGCAAATATCTCGGAAACGAAGCGAGCTATGGCAAAATGTTAAGAGACCTTTTTTGTAGAGAATTATGTTTCCTACAATTTATGTTCTATGATATTTTTTGATCAGAAGCGTAGTTTTCGAGATATATCGAGATATTTAAAAGTTCCGAAGACGCACCAACATAATAGAGATACAGAAACACGGTGGCCCCTTTCTTTGAGATAACTCTGCACTAGTGCGAACCGCAAATGCCACTTCCAGCTTAGCTGTGCAGAAGAAGAACAACAAGAAGAAGAAATATCTCGAAATATGTCCGTCAGGCCCCTTCCCTTGAGATAAATATGCAAATATCTCGGAAACGAAGCGAGCTATGGCAAAATGTTAAGAGACCTTTTTTGTAGAGAATTAAGTTTCCTACTTTTTATGTTCTATGACATTTTTTGATCAGATGCGTAGTTCTCGAGATATATCAAGATATTTAAAAGTTCCGAAGCCGCACCTACATAATAGAGATACAGAAACACCGTGGCCCCTTTCTTTAAGATAACTCTGCACTAGTGCGAGCCGCAAATGCCACTTCCAGCTTAGCTGTGCAGAAGAAGAACAACAAGAAGAAGAAATATCTCGAAATATGTCCGTCAGGCCCCTTCCCTTGAGATAAATCTGCAAATATCTCGGAAACGAAGCGAGCTATGGCAAAATGTTAAGAGACCTTTTTTGTAGAGAATGAAGTTTCCTACTTTTTATGTTCTATGATATTTTGTGATCAGATGCGTAGTTCTCGAGATATAT
Organism: Osmia lignaria lignaria; assembly: GCF_051020975.1. Taxonomy (NCBI): domain Eukaryota; kingdom Metazoa; phylum Arthropoda; class Insecta; order Hymenoptera; family Megachilidae; genus Osmia; species Osmia lignaria. Next base: position 8,195,759 of record NW_027478165.1, read on the forward strand.
CAAGATATTTAAAAGTTCCGAAGCCGCACCAACATAATACAGATACAGAAACACCGTGGCCCCTTTCTTTGAGATAACTCTGCACTAGTGCGAGCCGCAAATGCCACTTCCAGCTTAGCTGTGCAGAAGAAGAACAACAAGAAGAAGAAATATCTCGAAATATGTCCGTCAGGCCCCTTTCCTTGAGATAAATCTGCAAATATCTCGGAAACGAAGCGAGCTATGGCAAAATGTTAAGAGACCTTTTCTGTAGAGAATTAAGTTTCCTACTTTTTATGTTCTATGATATTTTTTGATCAGATGCGTAGTTCTCGAGATATATCAAGATATTTAAAAGTTCCGAAGCCGCACCAACATAATAGAGATACAGAAACACCGTGGCCCCTTTCTTTGAGATAACTCTGCACTATTGCGAGCTGCAAATGCCACTTCCAGCTTAGCTGTGCAGAAGAAGAGCAACAAGAATAAGAAATATCTCGAAATATGTCCGTCAGGCCCCTTCCCTTGAGATAAATCTGCAAATATCTCGGAAACGAAGAGAGCTATGGCAAAATGTTAAGAGACCTTTTCTGTAGAGAATTAAGTTTCCTACTTTTTATGTTCTATGATATTTTTTGATCAGAAGCGTAGTTTTCGAGATATATCGAGATATTTAAAAGTTCCGAAGCCGCACCAACATAATAGAGATACAGAAACACCGTGGCCCCTTTCTTTGAGATAACTCTGCACTAGTGCGAGCCGCAAATGCCACTTCCAGCTTAGCTGTGCAGAAGAAGAACAACAAGAAGAAGAAATATCTCGAAATATGTCCGTTAGGCCCCTTCCCTTGAGATAAACCTGCAAATATCTCGGAAACGAAGCGAGCTATGGCAAAATCTTAAGAGACATTTTTTGTAGAGAATTAAGTTTCCTACTTTTTATGTTCTATGATATTTTTTGATCAGATGCGTAGTTTTCGAGATATATCGAGATATTTAAAAGTTCCGAAGCCGCACCAACATAATAGAGATACAGAAACACCGTGGCCCCTTTCTTTGAGATAACTGTGCACTAGTGCGAGCCGCAAATGCCACTTCCAGCTTAGCTGTGCAGAAGAAGAACAACAAGAAGAAGAAATATCTCGAAATATGTCCGTCAGGCCCCTTCCCTTGAGATAAATCTGCAAATATCTCGGAAACGAAGCGAGCTATGGCAAAATGTTAAGAGACCTTTTTTGTAGAGAATTATGTTTCCTACAATTTATGTTCTATGATATTTTTTGATCAGAAGCGTAGTTTTCGAGATATATCGAGATATTTAAAAGTTCCGAAGACGCACCAACATAATAGAGATACAGAAACACGGTGGCCCCTTTCTTTGAGATAACTCTGCACTAGTGCGAACCGCAAATGCCACTTCCAGCTTAGCTGTGCAGAAGAAGAACAACAAGAAGAAGAAATATCTCGAAATATGTCCGTCAGGCCCCTTCCCTTGAGATAAATATGCAAATATCTCGGAAACGAAGCGAGCTATGGCAAAATGTTAAGAGACCTTTTTTGTAGAGAATTAAGTTTCCTACTTTTTATGTTCTATGACATTTTTTGATCAGATGCGTAGTTCTCGAGATATATCAAGATATTTAAAAGTTCCGAAGCCGCACCTACATAATAGAGATACAGAAACACCGTGGCCCCTTTCTTTAAGATAACTCTGCACTAGTGCGAGCCGCAAATGCCACTTCCAGCTTAGCTGTGCAGAAGAAGAACAACAAGAAGAAGAAATATCTCGAAATATGTCCGTCAGGCCCCTTCCCTTGAGATAAATCTGCAAATATCTCGGAAACGAAGCGAGCTATGGCAAAATGTTAAGAGACCTTTTTTGTAGAGAATGAAGTTTCCTACTTTTTATGTTCTATGATATTTTGTGATCAGATGCGTAGTTCTCGAGATATATCAAGATATTTAAAAGTTCCGAAGCCGCACCAACATAATACAGATACAGAAACACCGTGGCCCCTTTCTTTGAGATAACTCTGCACTAGTGCGAGCCGCAAATGCCACTTCCAGCTTAGCTGTGCAGAAGAAGAACAACAAGAAGAAGAAATATCTCGAAATATGTCCGTCAGGCCCCTTTCCTTGAGATAAATCTGCAAATATCTCGGAAACGAAGCGAGCTATGGCAAAATGTTAAGAGACCTTTTCTGTAGAGAATTAAGTTTCCTACTTTTTATGTTCTATGATATTTTTTGATCAGATGCGTAGTTCTCGAGATATATCAAGATATTTAAAAGTTCCGAAGCCGCACCAACATAATAGAGATACAGAAACACCGTGGCCCCTTTCTTTGAGATAACTCTGCACTATTGCGAGCTGCAAATGCCACTTCCAGCTTAGCTGTGCAGAAGAAGAACAACAAGAATAAGAAATATCTCGAAATATGTCCGTCAGGCCCCTTCCCTTGAGATAAATCTGCAAATATCTCGGAAACGAAGAGAGCTATGGCAAAATGTTAAGAGACCTTTTCTGTAGAGAATTAAGTTTCCTACTTTTTATGTTCTATGATATTTTTTGATCAGAAGCGTAGTTTTCGAGATATATCGAGATATTTAAAAGTTCCGAAGCCGCACCAACATAATAGAGATACAGAAACACCGTGGCCCCTTTCTTTGAGATAACTCTGCACTAGTGCGAGCCGCAAATGCCACTTCCAGCTTAGCTGTGCAGAAGAAGAACAACAAGAAGAAGAAATATCTCGAAATATGTCCGTCTGGCCCCTTGCCTTGAGATAAATCTGCAAATATCTCGGAAATGAAGCGAGCTATGGCAAAATGTTAAGAGACCTTTTTTGTAGAGAATTAAGTTTCCTACTTTTTATATAGTATGATATTTTTTGATCAGATGCGTAGTTCTCGAGATATATCAAGATATTTAAAAGTTCCGAAGCCGCACCAACATAATAGAGATACAGAAACACCGTGGCCCCTTTCTTTGAGATAACTCTGCACTATTGCGAGCTGCAAATGCCACTTCCAGCTTAGCTGTGCAGAAGAAGAACAACAAGAAGAAGAAATATCTCGAAATATGTCCGTCAGGCCCCTTCACTTGAGATAAATCTGCAAATATCTCGGAAAAGAAGAGAGCTATGGCAAAATGTTAAGAGACCTTTTTTGTAGAGAATTAAGTTTCCTACAATTTATGTTCTATGATATTTTTTGATCAGAAGCGTAGTTTTCGAGATATATCGAGATATTTAAAAGTTCCGAAGCCGCACCAACATAATAGAGATACAGAAACACCGTGGCCCCTTTCTTTGAGATAACTTTGCACTATTGCGAGCTGTAAATGCCACTTTCAGCTTAGCTGTGCAGAAGAAGAACAACAAGAAGAAGAAATATCTCGAAATATGTCCGTCAGGCCCCTTCCCTTGAGATATATCTGCAAATATCTCGGAAACGAAGCGAGCTATGGCAAAATGTTAAGAGACCTTTTTTGTAGAGAATTATGTTTCCTACAATTTATGTTCTATGATATTTTTTGATCAGAAGCGTAGTTTTCGAGATATATCGAGATATTTAAAAGTTCCGAAGCCGCACCAACATAATAGAGATACAGAAACACCGTGGCCCCTTTCTTTGAGATAACTCTGCACTAGTGCGAGCCGCAAATGCCACTTCCAGCTTAGCTGTGCAGAAGAAGAACAACAAGAAGAAGAAATATCTCGAAATATGTCCGTCATGCCCCTTCCCTTGAGATAAATCTGCAAATATCTCGGAAACGAAGCGAGCTATGGCAAAATGTTAAGAGACCTTTTTTGTAGAGAATTATGTTTCCTACAATTTATGTTCTATGATATTTTTTGATCAGAAGCGTAGTTTTCGAGATATATCGAGATATTTAAAAGTTCCGAAGCCGCACCAACATAATAGAGATACAGAAACACCGTGGCCCCTTTCTTTGAGATAACTCTGCACTAGTGCGAGCCGCAAATGCCACTTCCAGCTTAGCTGTGCAGAAGAAGAACAACAAGAAGAAGAAATATCTCGAAATATGTCCGTCAGGCCCCTTCCCTTGAGATAAATCTGCAAATATCTCGGAAACGAAGCGAGCTATGGCAAAATGTTAAGAGACCTTTTTTGTAGAGAATTAAGTTTCCTACTTATTATGTTCTATGATATTTTTTGATCAGATGCGTAGTTCTCGAGATATATCAAGATACTTAAAAGTTCCGAAGCCGCACCAACAGAATAGAGATACAGAAACACCGTGGCTCCTTTCTTTGAGATAACTCTGCACTATTGCGAGCTGGAAATGCCACTTCTAGTTTAGCTGTGCAGAAGAAGAACAACAAGAAGAAGAAATATCTCGAAATATGTCCGCTGGGCCCCTTCCCTTGAGATAAACCTGCAAATATCTCGGAAACGAAGCGAGCTATGGCAAAATGTTAAGAGACCTTTTTTGTAGAGAATTAAGTTTCCTACTTTTCATGTTCTATGATATTTTTTGATCAGATGCGTAGTTCTCGAGATATATCAAGATATTTAAAAGTTCCGAAGCCGCACCAACATAATAGAGATACGGAAACACCGTGGCCCCTTTCTTTGAGATAACTCTGCACTAGTGCGAGCCGCAAATGCCACTTCCAGCTTAGCTGTGCAGAAGAAGAACAACAAGAAGAAGAAATATCTCGAAATATGTCCGTCAGGCCCCTTGCCTTGAGATAAATCTGCAAATATCTCGGAAATGAAGCGAGCTATGGCAAAATGTTAAGAGACCTTTTTTGTAGAGAATTATGTTTCCTACTTTTTATGTTCTATGATATTTTTTGATCAGACGCGTAGTTCTCGAGATATATCAAGATATTTAAAAGTTCCGAAGCCGCACCAACATAATAGAGATACAGAAACACCGTGGCCCCTTTCTTTGAGATAACTCTGCACTATTGCGAGCTGCAAATGCCACTTCCAGCTTAGCTGTGCAGAAGAAGAACAACAAGAAGAAGAAATATCTCGAAATATGTCCGTTAGGCCCCTTCCCTTGAGATAAACCTGCAAATATCTCGGAAACGAAGCGAGCCATGGCAAAATCTTAAGAGACCTTTTGTGTAGAGAATTAAGTTTCCTACTTTTTATGTTCTATGATATTTTTTGATCAGATGCGTAGTTTTCGAGATATATCGAGATATTTAAAAGTTCCGAAGCCGCACCAACATAATAGAGATACAGAAACACCGTGGCCCCTTTCTTTGAGATAACTGTGCACTAGTGCGAGCCGCAAATGCCACTTCCAGCTTAGCTGTGCAGAAGAAGAACAACAAGAAGAAGAAATATCTCGAAATATGTCCGTCAGGCCCCTTGCCTTGAGATAAATCTGCAAATATCTCGGAAATGAAGCGAGCTATGGCAAAATGTTAAGAGACCTTTTTTGTAGAGAATTATGTTTCCTACTTTTTATGTTCTATGATATTTTTTGATCAGACGCGTAGTTCTCGAGATATATCAAGATATTTAAAAGTTCCGAAGCCGCACCAACATAATAGAGATACAGAAACACCGTGGCCCCTTTCTTTGAGATAACTCTGCACTATTGCGAGCTGCAAATGCCACTTCCAGCTTAGCTGTGCAGAAGAAGAACAACAAGAAGAAGAAATATCTCGAAATATGTCCGTTAGGCCCCTTCCCTTGAGATAAACCTGCAAATATCTCGGAAACGAAGCGAGCCATGGCAAAATCTTAAGAGACCTTTTTTGTAGAGAATTAAGTTTCCTACTTTTTATGTTCTATGATATTTTTTGATCAGATGCGTAGTTTTCGAGATATATCGAGATATTTAAAAGTTCCGAAGCCGCACCAACATAATAGAGATACAGAAACACCGTGGCCCCTTTCTTTGAGATAACTGTGCACTAGTGCGAGCCGCAAATGCCACTTCCAGCTTAGCTGTGCAGAAGAAGAACAACAAGAAGAAGAAATATCTCGAAATATGTCCGTCAGGCCCCTTGCCTTGAGATAAATCTGCAAATATCTCGGAAATGAAGCGAGCTATGGCAAAATGTTAAGAGACCTTTTTTGTAGAGAATTATGTTTCCTACTTTTTATGTTCTATGATATTTTTTGATCAGACGCGTAGTTCTCGAGATATATCAAGATATTTAAAAGTTCCGAAGCCGCACCAACATAATAGAGATACAGAAACACCGTGGCCCCTTTCTTTGAGATAACTCTGCACTATTGCGAGCTGCAAATGCCACTTCCAGCTTAGCTGTGCAGAAGAAGAACAACAAGAAGAAGAAATATCTCGAAATATGTCCGTTAGGCCCCTTCCCTTGAGATATACCTGCAAATATCTCGGAAACGAAGCGAGCCATGGCAAAATCTTAAGAGACCTTTTTTGTAGAGAATTAAGTTTCCTACTTTTTATGTTCTATGATATTTTTTGATCAGATGCGTAGTTTTCGAGATATATCGAGATATTTAAAAGTTCCGAAGCCGCACCAACATAATAGAGATACAGAAACACCGTGGCCCCTTTCTTTGAGATAACTGTGCACTAGTGCGAGCCGCAAATGCCACTTCCAGCTTAGCTGTGCAGAAGAAGAACAACAAGAAGAAGAAATACCTCGAAATATGTCCGTCAGGCCCCTTCCCTTGAGATAAATCTGCAAATATCTCGGAAACGAAGCGAGCTATGGCAAAATGTTAAGAGACCGTTTTTGTAGAGAATTAAGTTTCCTACTTTTTATGTTCTATGATATTTTTTGATCAGATGCGTAGTTCTCGAGATATATCAAGATATTTAAAAGTTCCGAAGCCGCACCAACATAATAGAGATACAGAAACACCGTGGCCCCTTTCTTTGAGATAACTCTGCACTATTGCGAGCTGCAAATGCCACTTCCAGCTTAGCTGTGCAGAAGAAGAACAACAAGAATAAGAAATATCTCGAAATATGTCCGTCAGGCCCCTTCCCTTGAGATAAATCTGCAAATATCTCGGAAACGAAGAGAGCTATAGCAAAATGTTAAGAGACCGTTTTTGTAGAGAATTAAATTTCCTACTTTTTATGTTCTATGATATTTTTTGATCAGATGCGTAGTTCTCGAGATATATCAAGATATTTAAAAGTTCCGAAGCCGCACCAACATAATAGAGATACAGAAACACCGTGGCCCCTTTCTTTGAGATAACTCTGCACTATTGCGAGCTGCAAATGCCACTTCCAGCTTAGCTGTGCAGAAGAAGAACAACAAGAATAAGAAATATCTCGAAATATGTCCGTCAGGCCCCTTCCCTTGAGATAAATCTGCAAATATCTCGGAAACGAAGAGAGCTATGGCAAAATGTTAAGAGACCTTTTCTGTAGAGAATTAAGTTTCCTACTTATTATGTTCTATGATATTTTTTGATCAGATGCGTAGTTCTCGAGATATGTCAAGATACTTAAAAGTTCCGAAGCCGCACCAACAGAATAGAGATACAGAAACACCGTGGCTCCTTTCTTTGAGATAACTCTGCACTATTGCGAGCTGGAAATGCCACTTCTAGTTTAGCTGTGCAGAAGAAGAACAACAAGAAGAAGAAATATCTCGAAATATGTCCGCTGGGCCCCTTCCCTTGAGATAAACCTGCAAATATCTCGGAAACGAAGCGAGCTATGGCAAAATGTTAAGACACCTTTTTTGTAGAGAATTAAGTTTCCTACTTTTTATGTTCTATGATATTTTTTGATCAGATGCGTAGTTCTCGAGATATATCAAGATATTTAAAAGTTCCGAAGCCGCACCAACATAATAGAGATACAGAAACACCGTGGCCCCTTTGTTTGAGATAACTCTGCACTAGTGCGAGCCGCAAATGCCACTTCCAGCTTAGCTGTGCAGAAGAAGAACAACAAGAAGAAGAAATATCTCGAAATATGTCCGTCAGGCCCCTTGCCTTGAGATAAATCTGCAAATATCTCGGAAATGAAGCGAGCTATGGCAAAATGTTAAGAGACCTTTTTTGTAGAGAATTATGTTTCCTACTTTTTATGTTCTATGATATTTTTTGATCAGACGCGTAGTTCTCGAGATATATCAAGATATTTAAAAGTTCCGAAGCCGCACCAACATAATAGAGATACAGAAACACCGTGGCCCCTTTCTTTGAGATAACTCTGCACTATTGCGAGCTGCAAATGCCACTTCCAGCTTAGCTGTGCAGAAGAAGAACAACAAGAAGAAGAAATATCTCGAAATATGTCCGTCAGGCCCCTTCACTTGAGATAAATCTGCAAATATCTCGGAAACGAAGAGAGCTATGGCAAAATGTTAAGAGACCTTTTTTGTAGAGAATTAAGTTTCCTACAATTTATGTTCTATGATATGTTTTGATCAGAAGCGTAGTTTTCGAGATATATCGAGATATTTAAAAGTTCCGAAGCCGCACCAACATAATAGAGATACAGAAACACCGTGGCCCCTTTCTTTGAGATAACTTTGCACTATTGCGAGCTGTAAATGCCACTTTCAGCTTAGCTGTGCAGAAGAAGAACAACAAGAAGAAGAAATATCTCGAAATATGTCCGTCAGGCCCCTTCCCTTGAGATATATCTGCAAATATCTCGGAAACGAAGCGAGCTATGGCAAAATGTTAAGAGACCTTTTTTGTAGAGAATTATGTTTCCTACAATTTATGTTCTATGATATTTTTTGATCAGAAGCGTAGTTTTCGAGATATATCGAGATATTTAAAAGTTCCGAAGCCGCACCAACATAATAGAGATACAGAAACACCGTGGCCCCTTTCTTTGAGATAACTCTGCACTATTGCGAGCCGCAAATGCCACTTCCAGCTTAGCTGTGCAGAAGAAGAACAACAAGAAGAAGAAATATCTCGAAATATGTCCGTCAGGCCCCTTCCCTTGAGATAAATCTGCAAATATCTCGGAAACGAAGCGAGCTATGGCAAAATGTTAAGAGACCTTTTTTGTAGAGAATTAAGTTTGCTACTTTTTATGTTCTACGATATTTTTTGATCAGATGCGTAGTTCTCGAGATATATCAAGATATTTAAAAGTTCCGAAGCCGCACCAACATAATAGAGATACAGAAACACCGTGGCTCCTTTCTTTGAGATAACTCTGCACTATTGCGAGCTGGAAATGCCACTTCCAGTTTAGCTGTGCAGAAGGAGAACAACAAGAAGAAGAAATATCTCGAAATATGTCCGTTAGGCCCCTTCCCTTCAGATAAATCTGCAAATATCTCGGAAACGAAGAGAGCTATGGCAAAATGTTAAGAGACCTTTTTTGTAGAGAATTAAGTTTCCTACTTTTTATGTTCTATGATATTTTTTGATCAGATGCGCAGTTCTCGAGATATATCAAGATATTTAAAAGTTCCGAAGCCGCACCAACATAATAGAGATACAGAAACACCGTGGCCCCTTTCTTTGAGATAACTCTGCACTAGTGCGAGCCGCAAATGCCACTTCCAGCTTAGCTGTGCAGAAGAAGAACAACAAGAAGAAGAAATATCTCGAAATATGTCCATCAGGCCCCTTCCCTTGAGATAAATCTGCAAATATCTCGGAAACGAAGAGAGCTATGGCAAAATGTTAAGAGACCTTTTTTGTAGAGAATTAAGTTTCCTACAATTTATGTTCTATGATATTTTTTGATCAGAAGCGTAGTTTTCGAGATATATCGAGATATTTAAAAGTTCCGAAGCCACACCAACATAATAGAGATACAGAAACACCGTGGCCCCATTCTTTGAGATAACTTTGCACTATTGCGAGCTGTAAATGCCACTTTCAGCTTAGCTGTGCAGAAGAAGAACAACAAGAAGAAGAAATATCTCGAAATATGTCCGTCAGGCCCCTTCCCTTGAGATATATCTGCAAATATCTCGGAAACGAAGCGAGCTATGGCAAAATGTTAAGAGACCTTTTTTGTAGAGAATTATGTTTCCTACAATTTATGTTCTATGATATTTTTTGATCAGAAGCGTAGTTTTCGAGATATATCGAGATATTTAAAAGTTCCGAAGCCGCACCAACATAATAGAGATACAGAAACACCGTGGCCCCTTTCTTTGAGATATCTCTGCACTATTGCGAGCTGCACATGCCACTTCCAGCTTAGCTGTGCAGAAGAAGAACAACAAGAAGAAGAAATATCTCGAAATATGTCCGTCAGGCCCCTTCCCTTGAGATAAATCTGCAAATATCTCGGAAACGAAGCGAGGTATGGCAAAATGTTAAGAGACCTTTTTTGTAGAGAATTAAGTTTCCTACTTATTATGTTCTATGATATTTTTTGATCAGATGCGTAGTTCTCGAGATATATCAAGATATTTAAAAGTTCCGAAGCCGCACCAACATAATAGAGATACAGAAACACCGTGGCCCCTTTCTTTGAGATAACTCTGCACTAGTGCGAGCCGCAAATGCCACTTCCAGCTTAGCTGTGCAGAAGAAGAACAACAAGAAGAAGAAATATCTCGAAATATGTCCGTCAGGCCCCTTCCCTTGAGATAAATCTGCAAATATCTCGGAAACGAAGCAAGCTATGGCAAAATGTTAAGAGACCTTATTTGTAGAGAATTATGTTTCCTACAATTTATGTTCTATGATATTTTTTGATCAGATGCGTAGTTCTCGAGATATATCAAGATATTTAAAAGTTCCGAAGCCGCACCAACATAATAGAGATACAGAAACACCGTGGCCCCTTTCTTTGAGATAACTCTGCACTAGTGCGAGCCGCAAATGCCACTTCCAGCTTAGCTGTGCAGAAGAAGAACAACAAGAAGAAGAAATATCTCGAAATATGTCCGTCAGGCCCCTTCCCTTGAGATAAATCTGCAAATATCTCGGAAACGAAGCGAGCTATGGCAAAATGTTAAGAGACCTTTTTTGTAGAGAATTAAGTTTCCTACTTTTTATGTTCTATGATATTTTTTGATCAGATGCGCAGTTCTCGAGATATATCAAGATATTTAAAAGTTCCGAGGCCGCACCAACATAATAGAGATACAGAAACACCGTGGCCCCTTTCTTTGAGATAACTCTGCACTATTGCGAGCTGCAAATGCCACTTCCAGCTTACTGTGCAGAAGAAGAACAACAAGAAGAAGAAATATCTCGAAATATGTCCGTCAGGCCCCTTGCCTTGAGATAAATCTGCAAATATCTCGGAAACGAAGCGAGCTATGGCAAAATGTTAAGAGACCTTTTTTGTAGAGAATTAAGTTTGCTACTTTTTATGTTCTACGATATTTTTTGATCAGATGCGTAGTTCTCGAGATATATCAAGATATTTAAAAGTTCCGAAGCCGCACCAACATAATAGAGATACAGAAACACCGTGGCTCCTTTCTTTGAGATAACTCTGCACTATTGCGAGCTGGAAATGCCACTTCCAGTTTAGCTGTGCAGAAGAAGAACAACAAGAAGAAGAAATATCTCGAAATATGTCCGTTAGGCCCCTTCCCTTCAGATAAATCTGCAAATATCTCGGAAACGAAGAGAGCTATGGCAAAATGTTAAGAGACCTTTTTTGTAGAGAATTAAGTTTCCTACTTTTTATGTTCTATGATATTTTTTGATCAGATGCGCAGTTCTCGAGATATATCAAGATATTTAAAAGTTCCGAAGCCGCACCAACATAATAGAGATACAGAAACACAGTGGCCCCTTTCCTTGAGATAACTCTGCACTATTGCGAGCTGCAAATGCCACTTCCAGCTTAGCTGTGCAGAAGAAGAACAACAAGAAGAAGAAATATCTCGAAATATGTCCGTCAGGCCCTTTCCCTTCAGATAAATCTGCAAATATCTCGGAAACGAAGCGAGCTATGGCAAAATCCTAAGAGACCTTTTTTGTAGAGAATTATGTTTCCTACAATTTACGTTCTATGATATTTTTTGATCAGAAGCGTAGTTTTCGAGATATATCGAGATATTTAAAAGTTCCGAAGCCGCACCAACATAATAGAGATACAGAAACACCGTGGCCCCTTTCTTTGAGATAACTCTGCACTAGTGCGAGCCGCAAATGCCACTTCCAGCTTAGCTGTGCAGAAGAAGAACAACAAGAAGAAGAAATATCTCGAAATATGTCCGTCAGGCCCCTTCCCTTGAGATAAATCTGCAAATATCTCGGAAACGAAGCGAGCTATGGCAAAATGTTAAGAGACCTTTTTTGTAGAGAATTAAGTTTGCTACTTTTTATGTTCTACGATATTTTTTGATCAGATGCGTAGTTCTCGAGATATATCAAGATATTTAAAAGTTCCGAAGCCGCACCAACATAATAGAGATACAGAAACACCGTGGCTCCTTTCTTTGAGATAACTCTGCACTATTGCGAGCTGGAAATGCCACTTCCAGTTTAGCTGTGCAGAAGAAGAACAACAAGAAGAAGAAATATCTCGAAATATGTCCGTTAGGCCCCTTCCCTTCAGATAAATCTGCAAATATCTCGGAAACGAAGAGAGCTATGGCAAAATGTTAAGAGACCTTTTTTGTAGAGAATTAAGTTTCCTACTTTTTATGTTCTATGATATTTTTTGATCAGATGCGCAGTTCTCGAGATATATCAAGATATTTAAAAGTTCCGAAGCCGCACCAACATAATAGAGATACAGAAACACAGTGGCCCCTTTCTTTGAGATAACTCTGCACTATTGCGAGCTGCAAATGCCACTTCCAGCTTAGCTGTGCAGAAGAAGAACAACAAGAAGAAGAAATATCTCGAAATATGTCCGTCAGGCCCTTTCCCTTCAGATAAATCTGCAAATATCTCGGAAACGAAGCGAGCTATGGCAAAATGTTAAGAGACCTTTTTTGTAGAGAATTAAGTTTCCTACTTTTTATGCTCTATGATATTTTTTGATCAGATGCGTAGTTCTCGAGATATATCAAGATATTTAAAAGTTCCGAAGCCGCACCAACATAATAGAGATACAGAAACACCGTGGCCCCTTTCTTTGAGATAACTTTGCACTATTGCGAGCTGTAAATGCCACTTCCAGCTTAGCTGTGCAGAAGAAGTACAACAAGAAGAAGAAATATCTCGAAATATGTCCGTCAGGCCCCTTCCCTTGAGATATATCTGCAAATATCTCGGAAACGAAGCGAGCTATGGCAAAATGTTAAGAGACCTTTTCTGTAGAGAATTAAGTTTCCTACTTTTTATGTTCTATGATATTTTTTGATCAGATGCGCAGTTCTCGAGATATATCAAGATATTTAAAAGTTCCGAAGCCGCACCAACATAATAGAGATACAGAAACACAGTGGCCCCTTTCTTTGAGATAACTCTGCACTATTGCGAGCTGCAAATGCCACTTCCAGCTTAGCTGTGCAGAAGAAGAACAACAAGAAGAAGAAATATCTCGAAATATGTCCGTCAGGCCCTTTCCCTTCAGATAAATCTGCAAATATCTCGGAAACGAAGCGAGCTATGGCAAAATCCTAAGAGACCTTTTTTGTAGAGAATTATGTTTCCTACAATTTATGTTCTATGATATTTTTTGATCAGAAGCGTAGTTTTCGAGATATATCGAGATATTTAAAAGTTCCGAAGCCGCACCAACATAATAGAGATACAGAAACACCGTGGCCCCTTTCTTTGAGATAACTCTGCACTAGTGCGAGCCGCAAATGCCACTTCCAGCTTAGCTGTGCAGAAGAAGAACAACAAGAAGAAGAAATATCTCGAAATATGTCCGTCAGGCCCCTTCCCTTGAGATAAATCTGCAAATATCTCGGAAACGAAGCGAGCTATGGCAAAATGTTAAGAGACCTTTTTTGTAGAGAATTAAGTTTCCTACTTTTTATGTTCTATGATATTTTTTGATCAGATGCGTAGTTCTCGAGATATATCAAGATATTTAAAAGTTCCGAAGCCGCACCAACATAATAGAGATACAGAAACACCGTCGCCCCTTTCTTTGAGATAACTTTGCACTATTGCGAGCTGTAAATGCCACTTCCAGCTTAGCTGTGCAGAAGAAGTACAACAAGAAGAAGAAATATCTCGAAATATGTCCGTCAGGCCCCTTCCCTTGAGATATATCTGCAAATATCTCGGAAACGAAGCGAGCTATGGCAAAATGTTAAGAGACCTTTTTTGTAGAGAATTATGTTTCCTACAATTTATGTTCTATGATATTTTTTGATCAGAAGCGTAGTTTTCGAGATATATCGAGATATTTAAAAGTTCCGAAGCCGCACCAACATAATAGCGATACAGAAACACCGTGGCCCCTTTCTTTGAGATAACTCTGCACTAGTGCGAGCCGCAAATGCCACTTCCAGCTTAGCTGTGCAGAAGAAGAACAACAAGAAGAAGAAATATCTCGAAATATGTCCGTCAGGCCCCTTCCCTTGAGATAAATCTGCAAATATCTCGGAAAGGAAGCGAGCTATGGCAAAATGTTAAGAGACCTTTTTTGTAGAGAATTAAGTTTTCTACTTTTTATGCTCTATGATATTTTTTGATCAGATGCGTAGTTCTCGAGATATATCAAGATATTTAAAAGTTCCGAAGCCGCACCAACATAATAGAGATACAGAAACACCGTCGCCCCTTTCTTTGAGATAACTTTGCACTATTGCGAGCTGTAAATGCCACTTCCAGCTTAGCTGTGCAGAAGAAGTACAACAAGAAGAAGAAATATCTCGAAATATGTCCGTCAGGCCCCTTCCCTTGAGATATATCTGCAAATATCTCGGAAACGAAGCGAGCTATGGCAAAATGTTAAGAGACCTTTTTTGTAGAGAATTATGTTTCCTACAATTTATGTTCTATGATATTTTTTGATCACAAGCGTAGTTTTCGAGATATATCGAGATACTTAAAAGTTCCGAAGCCGCACCAACATAATAGAGATACAGAAACACCGTGGCCCCCTTCTTTGAGATAACGCTGCACTAGTGCGAGCCGCAAATGCCACTTCCAGCTTAGCTGTGCAGAAGAGGAACAACAAGAAGAAGAAATATCTCGAAATATGTCCGTCAGGCCCCTTGCCTTGAGATAAATCTGCAAATATCTCGGAAACGAAGCGAGCTATGGCAAAATGTCAAGAGACCTTTTTTGTAGAGAATTAAGTTTCCTACTTTTTATGTTCTATGATATTTTTTGATCAGATGCGTAGTTCTCGAGATATATCAAGATATTTAAAAGTTCCGAAGCCGCACCAACATAATAGAGATACAGAAACACCGTGGCCCCTTTCTTTGAGATAACTTTGCACTATTGCGAGCTGTAAATGCCACTTCCAGCTTAGCTGTGCAGAAGAAGAACAACAAGAAGAAGAAATATCTCGAAATATGTCCGTCAGGCCCCTTCCCTTGAGATATATCTGCAAATATCTCGGAAACGAAGCGAGCTATGGCAAAATGTTAAGAGACCTTTTTTGTAGAGAATTATGTTTCCTACAATTTATGTTCTATGATATTTTTTGATCAGAAGCGTAGTTTTCGAGATATATCGAGATATTTAAAAGTTCCGAAGCCGCACCAACATAATAGAGATACAGAAACACCGTGGCCCCTTTCTTTGAGATAACTCTGCACTAGTGCGAGCCGCAAATGCCACTTCCAGCTTAGCTGTGCAGAAGAAGAACAACAAGAAGAAGAAATATCTCGAAATATGTCCGTCAGGCCCCTTCCCTTGAGATAAATCTGCAAATATCTCGGAAACGAAGCGAGCTATGGCAAAATCTTAAGAGACCTTTTTTGTAGAGAATTATGTTTCCTACAATTTATGTTCTATGATATTTTTTGATCAGAAGCGTAGTTTTCGAGATATATCGAGATATTTAAAAGTTCCGAAGCCGCACCAACATAATAGAGATACAGAAACACGGTGGCCCCTTTCTTTGAGATAACTCTGCACTAGTGCGAGCCGCAAATGCCACTTCCAGCTTAGCTGTGCAGAAGAAGAACAACAAGAAGAAGAAATATCTCGAAATATGTCCGTCAGGCCCCTTCCCTTGAGATAAATCTGCAAATATCTCGGAAACGAAGCGAGCTATGGCAAAATGTTAAGAGACCTTTTTTGTAGAGAATTATGTTTCCTACAATTTATGTTCTATGATATTTTTTGATCAGAAGCGTAGTTTTCGAGATATATCGAGATATTTAAAAGTTCCGAAGCCGCACCAACATAATAGAGATACAGAAACACGGTGGCCCCTTTCTTTGAGATAACTCTGCACTAGTGCGAGCCGCAAATGCCACTTCCAGCTTAGCTGTGCAGAAGAAGAACAACAAGAAGAAGAAATATCTCGAAATATGTCCGTCAGGCCCCTTCCCTTGAGATAAATATGCAAATATCTCGGAAACGAAGCGAGCTATGGCAAAATGTTAAGAGACCTTTTTTGTAGAGAATTAAGTTTCCTACTTTTTATGTTCTATGACATTTTTTGATCAGATGCGTAGTTCTCGAGATATATCAAGATATTTAAAAGTTCCGAAGCCGCACCTACATAATAGAGATACAGAAACACCGTGGCCCCTTTCTTTAAGATAACTCTGCACTAGTGCGAGCCGCAAATGCCACTTCCAGCGTAGCTGTGCAGAAGAAGAACAACAAGAAGAAGAAATATCTCGAAATATGTCCGTCAGGCCCCTTCCCTTGAGATAAATATGCAAATATCTCGGAAACGAAGCGAGCTATGGCAAAATGTTAAGAGACCTTTTTTGTAGAGAATTAAGTTTCCTACTTTTTATGTTCTATGATATTTTTTGATCAGAAGCGTAGTTTTCGAGATATATCGAGATATTTAAAAGTCCCCAAGCCGCACCAACATAATAGAGATACAGAAACACCGTGGCCCCTTTCTTTGAGATAACTCTGCACTATTGCGAGCTGCAAATGCCACTTCCAGCTTAGCTGTGCAGAAGAAGAACAACAAGAAGAAGAAATATCTCGAAATATGTCCGTCAGGCCCCTTCCCTTGAGATAAATCTGCAAATATCTCGGAAACGAAGCGAGCTATGGCAAAATCTTAAGAGACCTTTTTTGTAGAGAATTATGTTTCCTACAATTTATGTTCTATGATATTTTTTGATCAGAAGCGTAGTTTTCGAGATATATCGAGATATTTAAAAGTTCCGAAGCCGCACCAACATAATAGAGATACAGAAACACGGTGGCCC
This sequence comes from Osmia lignaria lignaria, assembly GCF_051020975.1. Classification (NCBI taxonomy): domain Eukaryota; kingdom Metazoa; phylum Arthropoda; class Insecta; order Hymenoptera; family Megachilidae; genus Osmia; species Osmia lignaria. The sequence goes on from NW_027478165.1 coordinate 8,212,886, forward strand.
CTTTCTTTGAGATAACTCTGCACTAGTGCGAGCCGCAAATGCCACTTCCAGCTTAGCTGTGCAGAAGAAGAACAACAAGAAGAAGAAATATCTCGAAATATGTCCGTCAGGCCCCTTCCCTTGAGATAAATCTGCAAATATCTCGGAAACGAAGCGAGCTATGGCAAAATGTTAAGAGACCTTTTTTGTAGAGAATTATGTTTCCTACAATTTATGTTCTATGATATTTTTTGATCAGAAGCGTAGTTTTCGAGATATATCGAGATATTTAAAAGTTCCGAAGCCGCACCAACATAATAGAGATACAGAAACACGGTGGCCCCTTTCTTTGAGATAACTCTGCACTAGTGCGAGCCGCAAATGCCACTTCCAGCTTAGCTGTGCAGAAGAAGAACAACAAGAAGAAGAAATATCTCGAAATATGTCCGTCAGGCCCCTTCCCTTGAGATAAATATGCAAATATCTCGGAAACGAAGCGAGCTATGGCAAAATGTTAAGAGACCTTTTTTGTAGAGAATTAAGTTTCCTACTTTTTATGTTCTATGACATTTTTTGATCAGATGCGTAGTTCTCGAGATATATCAAGATATTTAAAAGTTCCGAAGCCGCACCTACATAATAGAGATACAGAAACACCGTGGCCCCTTTCTTTAAGATAACTCTGCACTATTGCGAGCTGCAAATGCCACTTCCAGCTTAGCTGTGCAGAAGAAGAACAACAAGAAGAAGAAATATCTCGAAATATGTCCGTCAGGCCCCTTCCCTTGAGATAAATCTGCAAATATCTCGGAAACGAAGCGAGCTATGGCAAAATGTTTAGAGACCTTTCTTGTAGAGAATTAAGTTTCCTACTTTTTATATAGTATGATATTTTTTGATCAGATGCGTAGTTCTCGAGATATATCAAGATATTTAAAAGTTCCGAAGCCGCACCAACATAATAGAGATACAGAAACACCGTGGCCCCATTCTTTGGGATAACTCTGCACTAGTGCGAGCCGCAAATGCCACTTCCAGCTTAGCTGTGCAGGAGAAGAACAACAAGAAGAAGAAATATCTCGAAATATGTCCGTCAGGCCCCTTTCCTTGAGATAAATCTGCAAATATCTCGGAAACGAAGCGAGCTATGGCAAAATGTTAAGAGACCTTTTTTGTAGAGAATGAAGTTTCCTACTTTTTATGTTCTATGATATTTTGTGATCAGATGCGTAGTTCTCGAGATATATCAAGATATTTAAAAGTTCCGAAGCCGCACCAACATAATACAGATACAGAAACACCGTGGCCCCTTTCTTTGAGATAACTCTGCACTAGTGCGAGCCGCAAATGCCACTTCCAGCTTAGCTGTGCAGAAGAAGAACAACAAGAAGAAGAAATATCTCGAAATATGTCCGTCAGGCCCCTTTCCTTGAGATAAATCTGCAAATATCTCGGAAACGAAGCGAGCTATGGCAAAATGTTAAGAGACCTTTTTTGTAGAGAATTAAGTTTCCTACTTTTTATGTTCTATGATATTTTTTGATCAGATGCGTAGTTCTCGAGATATATCAAGATATTTAAAAGTTCCGAAGCCCCACCAACATAATAGAGATACAGAAACACCGTGGCCCCTTTCTTTGAGATAACTCTGCACTATTGCGAGCTGCAAATGCCACTTCCAGCTTAGCTGTGCAGAGGAAGAACAACAAGAAGAAGAAATATCTCGAAATATGTCCGTCAGGCCAGTTCCTTTGAGCTGAATCTGCAAATATCTCGGAAACGAAGCGAGCTATGGCAAAATGTTAAGAGACGTTTTTTGTAGAGAATTATGTTTCCTACAATTTATGTTCTATGATATTTTTTGATCAGAAGCGTAGTTTTCGAGATATATCGAGATACTTAAAAGTTCCGAAGCCGCACCAACATATTAGAGATACAGAAACACCGTGGCCCCTTTCTTTGAGATAACTGTGCACTAGTGCGAGCCGCAAATGCCACTTCCAGCTTAGCTGTGCAGAAGAAGAACAACAAGAAGAAGAAATATCTCGAAATATGTCCGTCAGGCCCCTTCCCTTGAGATAAATCTGCAAATATCTCGGAAACGAAGCGAGCTATGGCAAAATGTTAAGAGACCTTTTTTGTAGAGAATTATGTTTCCTACTTTTTATGTTCTATGATATTTTTTGATCAGACGCGTAGTTCTCGAGATATATCAAGATATTTAAAAGTTCCGAAGCCGCACCAACATAATAGAGATACAGAAACACCGTGGCCCCTTTCTTTGAGATAACTCTGCAATAGTGCGAGCCGCAAATGCCACTTCCAGCTTAGCTGTGCAGAAGAAGAACAACAAGAAGAAGAAATATCTCGAAATATGTCCGTTAGGCCCCTTCCCTTGAGATAAATCTGCAAATATCTCGGAAACGAAGCGAGCTATGGCAAAATGTTAAGAGACCTTTTTTGTAGAGAATTAAGTTTCCTACTTTTTATGTTCTATGATATTTTTTGATCAGATGCGTAGTTCTCGAGATATATCAAGATATTTAAAAGTTCCGAAGCCGCACCAACATAATAGAGATACAGAAACACCGTCGCCCCTTTCTTTGAGATAACTTTGCACTATTGCGAGCTGTAAATGCCACTTCCAGCTTAGCTGTGCAGAAGAAGTACAACAAGAAGAAGAAATATCTCGAAATATGTCCGTCAGGCCCCTTCCCTTGAGATATATCTGCAAATATCTCGGAAACGAAGCGAGCTATGGCAAAATGTTAAGAGACCTTTTTTGTAGAGAATTATGTTTCCTACAATTTATGTTCTATGATATTTTTTGATCAGAAGCGTAGTTTTCGAGATATATCGAGATATTTAAAAGTTCCGAAGCCGCACCAACATAATAGCGATACAGAAACACCGTGGCCCCTTTCTTTGAGATAACTCTGCACTAGTGCGAGCCGCAAATGCCACTTCCAGCTTAGCTGTGCAGAAGAAGAACAACAAGAAGAAGAAATATCTCGAAATATGTCCGTCAGGCCCCTTCCCTTGAGATAAATCTGCAAATATCTCGGAAAGGAAGCGAGCTATGGCAAAATGTTAAGAGACCTTTTTTGTAGAGAATTAAGTTTCCTACTTTTTATGCTCTATGATATTTTTTGATCAGATGCGTAGTTCTCGAGATATATCAAGATATTTAAAAGTTCCGAAGCCGCACCAACATAATAGAGATACAGAAACACCGTCGCCCCTTTCTTTGAGATAACTTTGCACTATTGCGAGCTGTAAATGCCACTTCCAGCTTAGCTGTGCAGAAGAAGTACAACAAGAAGAAGAAATATCTCGAAATATGTCCGTCAGGCCCCTTCCCTTGAGATAAATCTGCAAATATCTCGGAAACGAAGCGAGCTATGGCAAAATGTTAAGAGACCTTTTTTGTAGAGAATTATGTTTCCTACAATTTATGTTCTATGATATTTTTTGATCAGAAGCGTAGTTTTCGAGATATATCGAGATATTTAAAAGTTCCGAAGCCGCACCAACATAATAGAGATACAGAAACACGGTGGCCCCTTTCTTTGAGATAACTCTGCACTAGTGCGAGCCGCAAATGCCACTTCCAGCTTAGCTGTGCAGAAGAAGAACAACAAGAAGAAGAAATATCTCGAAATATGTCCGTCAGGCCCCTTCCCTTGAGATAAATCTGCAAATATCTCGGAAACGAAGCGAGCTATGGCAAAATGTTAAGAGACCTTTTTTGTAGAGAATTATGTTTCCTACAATTTATGTTCTATGATATTTTTTGATCAGAAGCGTAGTTTTCGAGATATATCGAGATATTTAAAAGTTCCGAAGCCGCACCAACATAATAGAGATACAGAAACACGGTGGCCCCTTTCTTTGAGATAACTCTGCACTAGTGCGAGCCGCAAATGCCACTTCCAGCTTAGCTGTGCAGAAGAAGAACAACAAGAAGAAGAAATATCTCGAAATATGTCCGTCAGGCCCCTTCCCTTGAGATAAATATGCAAATATCTCGGAAACGAAGCGAGCTATGGCAAAATGTTAAGAGACCTTTTTTGTAGAGAATTAAGTTTCCTACTTTTTATGTTCTATGACATTTTTTGATCAGATGCGTAGTTCTCGAGATATATCAAGATATTTAAAAGTTCCGAAGCCGCACCTACATAATAGAGATACAGAAACACCGTGGCCCCTTTCTTTAAGATAACTCTGCACTAGTGCGAGCCGCAAATGCCACTTCCAGCGTAGCTGTGCAGAAGAAGAACAACAAGAAGAAGAAATATCTCGAAATATGTCCGTCAGGCCCCTTCCCTTGAGATAAATATGCAAATATCTCGGAAACGAAGCGAGCTATGGCAAAATGTTAAGAGACCTTTTTTGTAGAGAATTAAGTTTCCTACTTTTTATGTTCTATGATATTTTTTGATCAGAAGCGTAGTTTTCGAGATATATCGAGATATTTAAAAGTCCCGAAGCCGCACCAACATAATAGAGATACAGAAACACCGTGGCCCCTTTCTTTGAGATAACTCTGCACTATTGCGAGCTGCAAATGCCACTTCCAGCTTAGCTGTGCAGAAGAAGAACAACAAGAAGAAGAAATATCTCGAAATATGTCCGTCAGGCCCCTTCCCTTGAGATAAATCTGCAAATATCTCGGAAACGAAGCGAGCTATGGCAAAATGTTTAGAGACCTTTCTTGTAGAGAATTAAGTTTCCTACTTTTTATATAGTATGATATTTTTTGATCAGATGCGTAGTTCTCGAGATATATCAAGATATTTAAAAGTTCCGAAGCCGCACCAACATAATAGAGATACAGAAACACCGTGGCCCCATTCTTTGGGATAACTCTGCACTAGTGCGAGCCGCAAATGCCACTTCCAGCTTAGCTGTGCAGGAGAAGAACAACAAGAAGAAGAAATATCTCGAAATATGTCCGTCAGGCCCCTTTCCTTGAGATAAATCTGCAAATATCTCGGAAACGAAGCGAGCTATGGCAAAATGTTAAGAGACCTTTTTTGTAGAGAATGAAGTTTCCTACTTTTTATGTTCTATGATATTTTGTGATCAGATGCGTAGTTCTCGAGATATATCAAGATATTTAAAAGTTCCGAAGCCGCACCAACATAATACAGATACAGAAACACCGTGGCCCCTTTCTTTGAGATAACTCTGCACTAGTGCGAGCCGCAAATGCCACTTCCAGCTTAGCTGTGCAGAAGAAGAACAACAAGAAGAAGAAATATCTCGAAATATGTCCGTCAGGCCCCTTTCCTTGAGATAAATCTGCAAATATCTCGGAAACGAAGCGAGCTATGGCAAAATGTTAAGAGACCTTTTTTGTAGAGAATTAAGTTTCCTACTTTTTATGTTCTATGATATTTTTTGATCAGATGCGTAGTTCTCGAGATATATCAAGATATTTAAAAGTTCCGAAGCCCCACCAACATAATAGAGATACAGAAACACCGTGGCCCCTTTCTTTGAGATAACTCTGCACTATTGCGAGCTGCAAATGCCACTTCCAGCTTAGCTGTGCAGAGGAAGAACAACAAGAAGAAGAAATATCTCGAAATATGTCCGTCAGGCCAGTTCCTTTGAGCTGAATCTGCAAATATCTCGGAAACGAAGCGAGCTATGGCAAAATGTTAAGAGACGTTTTTTGTAGAGAATTATGTTTCCTACAATTTATGTTCTATGATATTTTTTGATCAGAAGCGTAGTTTTCGAGATATATCGAGATACTTAAAAGTTCCGAAGCCGCACCAACATATTAGAGATACAGAAACACCGTGGCCCCTTTCTTTGAGATAACTGTGCACTAGTGCGAGCCGCAAATGCCACTTCCAGCTTAGCTGTGCAGAAGAAGAACAACAAGAAGAAGAAATATCTCGAAATATGTCCG